>NC_091283.1:564283675-564609230 GCF_032444005.1 Ranitomeya imitator | reverse complement strand
CCTAAAGCAAGTTGAGCTTAACTTTCAGCTGTCAGCCACATAATGATCATGTCACTCAGCAGTTGATTTCTCTCCATTATTATCAACCAGACGCATCGGGCAAGTTCCTAAACTTTTCTTATTAGTTAGCTTGGGGTACCTGCTACAGTGTAATGGCAGAAGTGAGATCATGCCGGTACCCACTGGATTGTGGGATTTTCATCTGCTCACAGGTGTCATCTTTTGAACAAACACTTATAAGAGAGAGATGAGCTTTATAGGGTAGATATGCTGCAGGGATGTGGACAGGGTACTGCTGGTTTTCATAAATATGTTCATCACATGGATTACCTAAGGCTAAAAGTCAGTGGCATAACATGAAATTCATGGGCCTCGATGCGAAAGCTCCAACAGAGCCGCCAAATATTTTAAATCTTTAATAGCAATAGTCTTTTTCTACAGGCCAAAGAGACTTTTAGGGCCCCCCAGACTCCAGGGTCCGGGTGCGATTGCAACCCCTGCACCTGTTGTAGTTACACCCCTGCTAAAAGTGAAATTGTTTCTCTTATCCATAAAGTTTGCCACCTACGGTGAAGTGGCCAACCTTGTCTTATGTTTGGCGCATTTCTTATTGGTATATTGAAAGACTATCACTGATGTACCTACATTCACCTGCATTTCCAAAGCAGATAGTGGTCATTCTTGAAAAATACAGTTTTTATGCAAATTGTGATTAATGCTTGATTAAGACCTGTTGAAGCGCAATCAGCGCGAAACGGCCGTCGTCTGAAGGAACCACAGTTTCTCCCTGCCACATTTTGCTAAATTTGTATTGATGCCACAATAAAGTAAGGACTATTACAGCGGTTGGTGAGTGCTCTCTTTTCTTATATATTTTTACCTACGGAAAAGTCTTTTTCTTCTGAGTAAGCACCCGATTACCGCTTGGGCAACTGTATGCTTCTCCAGTTGGACATGTGTGACAGTTTGGACTGATTGTGCGATATACTGTCTCCTCTATTTTGCTCAATGCTTTAAAATACTTACAGGCCTACGTTCATTATAATTTTTTTATTCATCCAATTCTTCTAAAATTAAAATTGAATCAAATTTGCCAATGCTGCTTTATATCTATATGTCTTATGCAAACTTTTGTGTTTCCATGGTTAAAGACTACAAAGAACTCCATGCAGTCATGCCCCCTACAATAGTCATACTCCATTCTGTCTACTTCCTATTGCTTATCAACGTACATTTGGTAGAAATCCGGCTACGCAGGTCTGTAGTATGTCAATATGGGAACACTTAGGTCTGCATATTATGAGACAATTTTAATTAAGACTACTTGCATCATTTTCCGAACTGAGGTAATGAAAAGAAATATCGATTTTGAAGATGGACATACCCTTGAATATTTTTGTGTTTCAAATTTAGGAAATGTAGTTGTTAGTTTGTGCATTGCTGCAACTCTCACCTTTAAATCACCGCTCTCGTAGTTTACATCCTGGGTAGAAATTGGAAATGGTTAAAATCACTTCTTTCTTGCCCTGCCTATGAATGGTTAATGTCTGTCATTCCCAAGTGAGTCACTACAGCTGCAATCCAGCCTTACAAGGCAAAGCTCCTCACTAGGTCTTGACTCATGATTACCCAGAATATTCCTAGTTCTCTTTTTCCACATATGATATATACACTGTGACCCATGTCCTGATCCAACCCATAGTCTCAGTTTTTTTTTTCTTTCATTGTGACTCCTTGTGCCTTGTCGTGCTGTATGGGCCTTTCCTGGTTGTGGTGCAATCTCACAACATGGAAAATCCTCCTCATTTTCAGTGTTCAATGTCACATTGTTGTCTTTACAGTGGGACTGTCTTATCTGCCCCCCTTACACAATTTGAAGTATGGCTGGAACCTGGCAGAGGAAATAAGCAGATTACAGACTGGAAAAGATTAAACCATTTAAATCTTCACTGCAGACTAATTCTAATGACAGCAGGTTACTTTATGTGAGGTCAAAGAATGGCTATATAGTGTTTAGTGCCATGATTGTCAGAAAGCAGAGTCCATTTAACCCCTTTCCGATGTGTGGCGTAATAGTACGCACATGTCGGACTCCTCCTGTTTGGTGCAGGCTCCGGCGCTGAGCCCGCACCTTTCCAGGCTATGACAGCTGATCTATACAGCAGACATGTGCCCATAACAGCCGCGGGTGGAATCATGATCCACCCGCGGCTTTTAACTAGTTAATGACGCTGTCAATCTCTGACGGCGGCATTTAGCTCACGCTTACACTAATCCCGCCCATCGGTGACTGCAGGTCACTGATCGGTCAGCATAACAACCAGAGGTCTGCAGCAGACCTCTGCGATTGTCATTGCCAGATTGCTATGAGCGCCGCCCCGTGGTTGGCACTCATAGCAGGTGAGCATTTCTGCTACACACAGGCGATCTGATCATCGCCTGTGTGTAGCAGAGGCGATCAATGTACTGCAGCTTCTAGTCTCCCATGGAAACTATTGAAGCATGTAAAAAGTAAAGAAAAAATGTTTTTAAAAATATATATAAAAAATATATATAGAAATAAAAGTTCAAATCACCCCCTTTCGCCCAATTCAAAACAATAAAAAAAAAAGCCCTCACCTAGCCTCAGATCAAGAAAATTGGTGGCGCTACAGGTCTCGGAAAATGGTGTCATTTTTTTAAACAAATTCTGGATTTTTTTTCACCTCTTAAATAAGAAAGAACCTATACATATTTGGTTTCTGTGAACTCATAATGACCTGGAGAACCATAATGGCAGGTCAGTTTTAGCTTTTAGTGAACATGGTAAAAAAAAAAAATAAGTAAACAACTGTGGAATTGCACTTTTTTGCAATTTCACCGCAGTTGGAATATTTTTCCTGTTTTCCAATACACAATTTTTTAAAACCAATGGTGTCATTCAAAAGTACAAATACAACATGTCTTGCAAAACAACAAGACCTCATATTGGCCATATTGACCGAAAAATAAATGAAGTTATGACTCTAGGAAGGAGGGGAGCAAAAAACAAAAATGCAAAAATGGAAAATGGCCCGGGGGTTAAGGGGTTAAAAGACAAGACGTAAATGGTAATTCCAAAGCTACCAATCAGTTTAGATATGTCTGGGAACAGTATCATTGCTTCCTCATGTAGAGGACTCTAGCTAGGGGACAAACAGCGGCTGCCTGGCGCCATATTCCTGTAAAGATGGGCATGAATACCCAATATACGTGATTTTCATATAGGTTTTTAGTGCATCTTTATTATTTTGTATTTTAGGTCGTAGAAATGTTTGGTAAAGGAGGGGTCCAGCATAGATACACCCTTAACCTGTTTAGATCTTCTATGACAATCTGAGATCAACAAAATGTACTGTATAATTGAGTGATGCTAAATAAGCAGGATTAGAATCTGTTTATTTTACAATGTTATGTAATTATTATGCACACTTATATAGCACCAACAAATTCCGCAGCGTTTTACAAGCATTGACATCACTTTCCCCATTGGGGTTCACAATTTAAATTCTCTATCAGTATGTGTTTGCAGTGTGGGAAGAAACCAGAGTACCTGGAGGAGACCAACGTAAACACAGGGATAACATACAAATTCCATGCAGATGTTCTTGGTGGAACTTGAACCCAGCAACATTACAAAGCAACAGTGCTAACCAATGAGCCACTAATAGTAGTATTTTGGAAAAATTAACACTTAATAGTTAACTGCCTTTTGAGAGCTACAATAGGCCTGTCCCACACGTCCAGATAATTCCGGTACTGGAAAAATTGGTATCGGAGTTATCCATGTCCGTGTGCTCACGTGGCACATCAGTGTGGCACACGTGCGGCAGCCGTGTGCCGTCCGTGTGCCGACTGGGTACCACACGCACCGTGCAGGAGACAGCGCTAGAGTTAAGCGCTGTCCCCTGCTTTGGGTGCTGAATCCAAAATTCATTCCTTCTTCCCAGCAGCGTTCGCTAGAGCGAAGGAATGAAAATTCATCACATTACAGTGATGAAAATTCATCACATTACAGTGATGAATATGCGGCTCCACCTCTATGGGAGGTGGAGCGGCATATTCATCACTGTAATAAGCGGCACCACGTGACCGCTCATACAGGAAGAGCTGCGACGCTGAGAGGAAGCGCCGAGGGAGCTGGGTAAGTATTTTAATAAAAACATTGTAACCCTTAATTTGTCAGATGGCACAACACTTTATTAACATGACAATGTATCACATAATCTTACAAGTTATCGGTTGTTACATGTGTACATGATCAGAACCAATAACAGCACAAGAATCACTAGAACTCCCATCCGCACAAAAACACAGCATCACAACCCTCATCAGAAAAAAATACATCACCAGAACCACCAGCAGTACAGAAATACATCTGTATAATCCCCATCAGTACAGAAACAGAGCTTGAAAACCATCATCAGTACAGGAATACATCACAAGAACCACCATCAGTACAGGAATACATCACCAGTACCACCATAAGTGCATGAATTCGTCAATAGGACCAACATACTTGGAGTTGATGCTATCAGTGATCAGCAGACTGTGGACCATACAGAAACCACAGTACTGATAAGAATTAGTATCACAAAAAAACATTTACATCCAGGTAGCATTTACTTCCAGTTGTTCTTTTTCTTTTCTTCATTTTGTCCACACACCTTGATGATTTTTTACAGCCACAGCTTGAGACGTCCCTCTTCTCCAGGCTTCTGCAGCACATACCCGAAACAATGCCCTTACCAATAGCAGTGTCATTATAAAGCTACTGAATAAAAATCTCTGCCCTATGCTGTGCCCCTGAATAAATAATTGCCCCTCACTATATTAATTTTCAATATATCACCCACACATTGTCCCTCTTATGGTACATGCCCTCCACACTGCCCTCTCCTTTCCATACTGGAACCCCTTTTCACAATTTCCTCTCACACTGTCCCCATCCTATAAGGCCCAATCTCTATACCGTGCCCCCTCATCATACTCCCCCTTCTTAAAATCTGGAAGGAGATGTCGCTCATACGCTGCTGATAAGGAATATACAATGTATCCAACGGATGATAAATTATAACATTTATTACATGTTTTCACAGCCAACATGTTTTGAGGCCTTGCAGGACCGCTTCATCAGGACAGAAAAAATGGGGCTTCTGTCTTGATGAAGAGGTCCTGTGTGGCCTCGAAAAACGTTGACTGTGAAAACTTGTAATAAGTGTTATAATTTATCATCTGTTGGATACATTGTATATTCTTCATTAGCAGCGCATGAGCGACATCTTCTTCCAGTGACTGGTGTCCTTGCAGCAGCTGATATATCTATGCCAGTTACAGGTTGCTTGTAGCAAAAACACCAGGTGAGTGGATCATTTTTCCAGTCACCTCATTGTTATCAGTTAAGACCCTATTGTGCTTTCTTTTGTTCCCAGTCTCTTATCTACATTCCCCCTCCTTGGCATACTGTCCCCTCCTGGCTGTGCACTTACACTGTCCTCCCATGCTACCCTACACACTGCTCAGCCTCTATTCTGTGCCCATTCACTCTTTTCTCTCCCATACCGTCTTCTCACGCTATTCCCTGTTGTGAATTCTGCTCTTGGGCTCCCTCCGGTGGTTGTTGATGGTAATGCAGTTATTCCTGAGCAGCAGTCTTGGACAGGTGTTTCGGCTAATTGCAATTCTGACTGGGGTATTTAACTGTGCAGGACTAATTAGTCCTTGCCAGTAGTCAATGTTCCTTTGGAAGTGTTGGTCCTCTGCCTGGCCTCTCCTGCTTGCTGCCAATTCAGCAAAGATAAGTGTTTTGCTTCATTTTTTAGACACACTGCTGTGTGTTTATTTTCTGTGCTTATCTCGTTTCTATTTTGTTCCTGCTAGACTGTGCCTGATGTTTTTCTCAATCTAGTTGAACTCGCTGGAGTCGCAGATATACTCTCCACATCTTTAGTTAGGTGGTGGAGTTTTTGTATTTTTCTGCTGTGGATATTTTGTAGTGTTTTATGCTGACCGCATAGTATCCTGTACTATCCTTTCCTATCTAGGTAGAAGTGGCCTCCTTTGCTTATCCCTGTTTTCTGTCTGCGTGTGTCTTTTCCTCTCCTACTCACAGTCATTATTTGGCCAACAATGAGTTAATTGCATCTCAGAAGAAGGGAGGAAAGATCTTGAGCCATTTTTTTTTCTCCAGTCTGTTTTGTCTTCTCCTCCCTCTTTATCTCTGGGTGGCTGAAGACCCTTGTGCTAGCATGAATGTTCAGGAATTAGTTTCTCGTATAGACCAGCTTGCTGCTAGAGTACAGTGTATTTCTGATTACATTGTTCAGACTTCTGCTTTAGAACCAAAGATACCTACTCCTGATTTGTTTTTTGGTGACAGGTCCACATTTTTGAGTTTTAAAAACAACTGTAAACTGTTTTTTTGCATTGAAACCTCGATCCTCCGGTGATTCCATTCAACAAGTTAAAATCATCATTTCCCTGCTGTGTGGTGATCCACAGGATTGGGCATTTTCCCTGGAATCTGGGGATCCTGCTTTGCTTAATGTAGACTCCTTCTTTCAGGCGTTAGGATTACTGTATGATGAACCTAATTCGGTGGATCAAGCTGAGAAGACCTTGTTGGCCCTGTCTCAGGGTCAATAGGCGGCAGAATTGTATTGTCAGAAATTCAGAAAATGGTCTGTATTGACTAAATGGAATAATGATGCTTTGGCGGCAATTTTCAGAAAGGGTCTTTCTGAATCCATTAAAGATGTTATGGTGGGATTTCCCACACCCTCCAATCTGTGTGATTCTATGTCTCTGGCCATTCAGATTGATCGGCGCTTGCGGGAGCGCAGAACTGTGCGCGCTATGGTGTTATCCTCAGAGCAAATTCCTGAGCCAATGCAGTGTGATAGGATTCTGTCTAGAACGGAACGACAAGGTTTCAGACATCAGAATAGGTTGTGTTATTATTGTGGCGACGCTTCCCATGTCATTTCTGTCTGCCCTAAGCGGACCAAGAGGATCGCCAGTTCATTTACCATCAGTACTGTACAACCTAAATTTCTGTTATCTGTGTCCTTGATCTGTTCATTGTCATCATTTTCTGTCATGGCGTTTGTGGATTCAGGCGTCGCCTTGAACTTAATGGACTTTGAGTTTGCCAGGCGTTGTGGTTTTCCCTTGCAGCCTTTGCAGAACCCTATTCCTTTAAGGGGCATTGATGCTACACCCTTGGCTAAAAATAAGCCCCAGTTTTGGACACAGGTGACCATGCGCATGGCGCCAGCCCATCAGGAAGATTGTCGATTTCTGGTGTTGCATAATTTGCATGATGCTATCGTGCTGGGTTTTCCATGGTTGCAAGTACATAATCCTGTTTTGGATTGGAAGTCCATGTCTGTGACTAGTTGGGGTTGTCAGGGGGTGCATAATGATGTTCCTCTGATGTCTATCGCCCCTTCTCCCTCTTCTGAAATTCCGGAGTTTTTGTCTGATTTTCAGGATGTATTCGATGAGCCCAAGTCCAGTTGCCTTCCACAACACAGGGACTGCGATTGTGTTATTGACTTGATTCCAAGCTGTAAGTTTCCTAAGGGCCGACTTTTCAACCTGTCTGTACCTGAACATACCGCCATGCGGAGCTATATTAAGGAGTCTTTGGAGAAAGGGCATATTCGGCCATCTTCTTTACCGTTGGGAGCGGGGTTCTTTTTTGTTGCTAAAAAAGATGGTTCCTTAAGACCCTGTATTGATTATCGCCTCTTGAATAAGATCACGGTCAAGTTTCAATATCCTTTACCTTTGCTTTCCGATTTGTTTGCTAGGATTAAGGGAGCTAGTTGGTTTACTAAGATTGACCTTCGGGGGGCTTATAATCTTGTTCGTATTAAGCAGGGTGATGAATGGAAAACTGCGTTTAACACGCCCGAGGGCCATTTTGAATACCTTGTGATGCCTTTCGGACTCTCTAATGCTTCATCTGTTTTTCAGTCCTTCATGCATGATATCTTCCGGTATTATCTTGATAAATTCCTGATTGTATATTTGGACGATATTTTGATTTTTTCCGATGATTGGGAGTCTCATGTGCAGCAGGTCAGGATGGTATTTCAGATCCTTCGTGACAATGCCTTGTTTGTGAAAGGGTCTAAGTGTCTTTTTGGGGTGCAGAAGGTTTCCTTTTTGGGCTTTATTTTTTCTCCCTCGTCTATAGAGATGGATCCGATTAAGGTTTAGGCCATTCATGATTGGATTCAGCCCACATCCGTGAAGAGCCTTCAGAAATTTTTGGGTTTTGCTAATTTTTATCGCCGCTTCATTGCTAATTTTTCCAGCGTGGTTAAACCCTTGACTGATTTGACGAAGAAGGGCGCTGATGTGGCTAATTGGTCCCCTGCGGCTGTCTCTGCCTTTCAGGAACTTAAGCATCGTTTTACTTCTGCTCCTGTGTTGCGTCAACCGGATGTTTCTCTTCCGTTTCAGGTTGAGGTTGACGCTTCTGAGATTGGGGCAGGGGCTGTTTTGTCTCAGAGGGATCCTGTTGGTTCCTTAATGAAACCGTGTGCCTTCTTTTCCCGTAAGTTTTCGCCTGCTGAACGCAATTATGATGTCGGCAATCGGGAGTTGTTGGCTATGAAGTGGGCGTTTGAGGAGTGGCGACATTGGCTTGAGGGAGCTAAGCACCGTATTGTGGTCTTGACCGATCATAAGAATCTGATTTACCTCGAGTCTACCAAACGGATGAATCCTAGACAGGCTCGATGGTCCTTGTTTTTTTCTCGTTTTGATTACGTGGTCTCGTACCTTCCGGGTTCTAAGAATATTAAGGCTGATGCCCTCTCTAGGAGTTTTTTGCCTGATTCTCCTGAGGTCTTGGAACCAGTCGGTATTTTGAAGGAAGGGTTGGTCCTTTCTGCCGTTTCTCCTGATTTACGACGGGTTCTTCAGAAATTTCAGGCTGACAAACCTGATTGTTGTCCTGTGGGGAAGCTGTTTGTTCCTGACAGATGGACTAGTAGAGTGATTTCTGTGGTTCACTGTTCTGTGTTGGCTGGTCATCCTGGCATTTTTGGTACCAGAGACTTGGTTGGTAGGTCATTTTGGTGGCCTTCTTTATCGCGTGATGTGCGGTCTTTTGTGCAGTCCTGTGGGACCTGTGCGCGGGCCAAGCCTTGTTGCTCCCGTGCTAGTGGGTTGCTTTTGCCATTGCCGGTCCCTGAGAGGCCCTGGACGCATATTTCTATGGATTTTATTTCCGATCTTCCTGTTTCCCAGAGGATGTCGGTTATCTGGGTTGTTTGTGACCGATTCTCTAAGATGGTTCATTTGGTGCCTTTGCCTAAATTGCCTTCTTCTTCTGGTTTGGTTCTGTTGTTTTTTCAGCATGTGGTCCGTTTGCATGGTATTCCGGAGAATATTGTGTCCGACAAAGGTTCCCAGTTTGTTTCTAGGTTTTGGCGGGCCTTTTGTGCTAGGCTGGGCATTGATTTGTCTTTTTCTTCTGCATTTCATCCTCAGACAAATGGCCAGACCGAGCGTACTAATCAGACTTTGGAGACTTATTTGAGATGCTTTGTGTCTGCTGATCAGGATGATTGGGTGGTTTTTTTTGCCATTGGCCGAGTTTGCCCTTAATAATCGGGCTAGTTCGGCTACTTTGGTTTCGCCTTTTTTTAGTAATTTTGGTTTTCATCCTTGTTTTTCTTCTGGGCAGGTTGAGTCTTCTGACTTTCCTGGTGTGGATTCTGTGGTTGACAGGTTGCAGCAGATTTGGGCTCAGGTGGTAGACAATTTGGTGTTGTCTCAGGAGGAGGCTCAACGTTTTGCTAACCGACGTCACTGTGTTGGTTCCCGGCTTCGGGTTGGGGATCTGGTTTGGTTATCTTCCCTTCATGTTCCTATGAAGGTTTCTTCTCCTAAGTTTAAGCCTCGGTTTATTGGTCCTTATAGGATTTCTGAGATTATTAATCCGGTGTCTTTTCGTCTGGTGCTTCCGGCCTCTTTTGCTATCCATAATGTCTTCCACAGATCTTTGTTGCGGAAATATGTGGAGCCCGTTGTTCCCTCGGTTGATCCTCCGGCCCCTGTGTTGGTCGATGGGGAGTTGTAATATGTGGTTGAGAAGATTTTGGATTCTCGTTTTTCGAGGCGGAAGCTTCAGTACCTTGTCAAATGGAAGGGTTATGGCCAGGAGGATAATTCTTGGGTTTCGGCCTCTGATGTCCATGCCGCTGATTTGGTTCGTGCCTTTCATCTTGCTCGTCCTGACCGGCCTGGGGGCTCTGGTGAGGGTTCGGTGACCCCTCCTCAAGGGGGGGTACTGTTGTGAATTTTGCTCTTGGGCTCCCTCCGGTGGTTGTTGATGGCAATACAGTTATTCCTGAGCAGCAGTCTTGGACAGGTGTTTCGGCTAATTGCAATTCTGACTGGGGTATTTAGCTGTGCAGGACTCATTAGTCCTTGCCAGTAGTCAATGTTCCTTTGGAAGTGTTGGTCCTCTGCCTGGCCTCTCCTGCTTGCTGCCAATTCAGCAAAGATAAGTGTTTTGCTTCATTTTTTAGACACACTGCTGTGTGTTTATTTTCTGTGCTTATCTTGTTTCTATTTTGTTCCTACTAGACTGTGTCTGATGTTTTTCTCAGTCTAGTTGAACTCGCTGGAGTCGCAGATATACTCTCCACATCTTTAGTTAGGTGGTGGAGTTTTTGTATTTTTCTGCTGTGGATATTTTGTAGTGTTTCATGCTGACCGCATAGTATCCTGTACTATCCTTTCCTATCTAGGTAGAAGTGGCCTCCTTTGCTTATCCCTGTTTTCTGTCTGCATGTGTCTTTTCCTCTCCTACTCACAGTCATTATTTGTGGGGGGCTACCTATCCTTTGGGGGTCTACTCTGAGGCAAGAGACTTTTCCTATTTCCATCTTTAGGGATATTTAGTCCTTAGGCTGTGTCGAGGTGTCTAGGTCTGGTTAGGCACACCCCACGGCTACTTCTAGTTGCGGTGATAGGATCAGGGTTTGCGGTCAGTAAACTTACCACTACCCCAGCGAAAGTCATTTCATGCTGCTCCAAGGCCACCTGATCATAACAATTCCCCTCAATAGTTTCCTCACATGTTTCCCCCTCTCTCCTCATACTGTCTCCTCATATACAGTGGGGCAAAAAAGTATTTAGTCAGTCAGCAATAGTGCAAGTTCCACCACTTAAAAAGATGAGAGGCGTCTGTAATTTACATCATAGGTAGACCTCAACTATGGGAGACAAACTGAGAAAAAAAATCCAGAAAATCACATTGTCTGTTTTTTTAACATTTTATTTGCATATTATGGTGGAAAATAAGTATTTGGTCAGAAACAAAATTTCATCTCAATACTTTGTAATATATCCTTTGTTGGCAATGACAGAGGTCAAACGTTTTCTGTACGTCTTCACAAGGTTGCCACACACTGTTGTTGGTATGTTGGCCCATTCCTCCATGCAGATCTCCTCTAGAGCAGTGATGTTTTTGGCTTTTCGCTTGGCAACACGGACTTTCAACTCCCTCCAAAGGTTTTCTATATGGTTGAGATTTGTTGACTGGCTAGGCCACTCCAGGACCTTGAAATGCTTCTTACGAAGCCACTCCTTCGTTGCCCTGGCGGTGTGCTTTGGATCATTGTCATGTTGAAAGACCCAGCCACGTTTCATCTTCAATGCCCTTGCTGATGGAAGGAGGTTTGCACTCAAAATCTCACGATACATGGCCCCATTCATTCTTTCATGTACCCGGATCAGTCATCCTGGCCCCTTTGCAGAGAAACAGCCCCAAAGCATGATGTTTCCACCACCATGCTTTACAGTAGGTATGGTGTGTGATGGATGCAACTCAGTATTCTTTTTCCTCCAAACACGACAAGTTGTGTTTCTACCAAACAGTTCCAGTTTGGTTTCATCAGACCATAGGACATTCTCCCAAAACTCCTCTGGATCATCCAAATGCTCTCTAGCAAACTTCAGACGGGCCCGGACATGTACTGGCTTAAGCAGTGGGACACGTCTGGCACTGCAGGATCTGAGTCCATGGTGGTGTAGTGTGTTACTTATGGTAGGCCTTGTTACATTGGTCCCAGCTCTCTGCAGTTCATTCACTAGGTCCCCCCGCGTGGTTCTGGGATTTTTGCTCACCGTTCTTGTGATCATTCTGACCCCACAGGGTGGGATTTTGCGTGGAGCCCCAGATCGAGGGAGATTATCAGTGGTCTTGCATGTCTTCCATTTTCTAATTATTGCTCCCACTGTTGATTTCTTCACTCCAAGCTGGTTGGCTATTGCAGATTCAGTCTTCCCAGCCTGGTGCAGGGCTACAATTTTGTTTCTGGTGTCCTTTGACAGCTCTTTGGTCTTCACCATAGTGGAGTTTGGAGTCAGACTGTTTGAGGGTGTGCACAGGTGTCTTTTTATACTGATAACAAGTTTAAACAGGTGCCATTACTACAGGTAATGAGTGGAGGAAAGAGGAGACTCTTAAAGAAGAAGTTACAGGTCTGTGAGAGCCAGAAATCTTGATTGTTTGTTTCTGACCAAATACTTATTTTCCACCATAATATGCAAAAAAAATGATAAAAAAACAGACAATGTGATTTTCTGGATTTTTTTTCTCAGTTTGTCTCCCATAGTTGAGGTCTACCTATGATGTAAATTACAGACGCCTCTCATCTTTTTAAGTGGTGGAACTTGCACTATTGCTGACTGACTAAATACTTTTTTTTGCCCCACTGTATTTACCTCTTCGCTCTCCTTACTGCCTCCTCATACATCTCCCCAACTCCCACACTGTGTCTGCACCCATCCCATCACCTTTCGCTTCACACACTGTGTTGGTATACATGCCCCTCTTGCTCTTTAAACTGTGTCCACACCCATCCCCCCACTCACCATACTGTGTCTTGACCCATCCCCTCCCTCACTCCCCTTTCTGTGTCCACATACATTCCACCCCTTCGCTCCCTACACTGTGTCCACACCCATCTTCTACTCACCATACTGTGTCTGCATCCATCCCCTCCCTCTCTCCCTTTCATGTGTCTGCATACATTTCCCCTTCTTTCCGCATACTGTGTCTGCACCCATCCCCCCACTCACCATACTGTGTCTGCTCTTATCCTCCCCCATGCTGTTCCTGCATACATTTCCCCCATCTCCCACCATGCTCCTCATACTGTGTCCTCAAATTTGTGCCGCTCACCAATAATGTATCTGCAGTCTGCACCCATCCATTCCTCGCTCCCCAAACTGTGTCCTCATATCATTTCCTACAATAAATTTCAGTGTCTTCAGCTGCACTGGAGCACTTACCACCAATGTTGATTGGTCCTTCGTGGCACCGGCAAGTGACATCAGCAGCATGATCACATGATCTAATTATACTGCTGACATTGCCTTGACAGCTTCAATTTTGCCCACGTCTGACAGTTGTCTAATGTCGCAAGTTAACTAGTGTAAATGAGGCCTTAAATGTAATCTGTCACAAGGTTTTTGCTATTGAATCTGATAGGGGCATAATGTAGGAAAAGAGACCTTGATTCCAATGATGTATCACTTAATTTACTGGGTGCAGCACTTGTGACACAGTCAGAGGTTATATATGTAGCATGTAGCAGAGCCGAGAAAGCTAACCCCATCCACACCAGGATCTCTATGTATATTGTCTATTAACATTTAGCTGTTTATAAGAGGAGGGGACGTTGGTGGTCTAGCAGGATTGTGAACACCGATTCTGGCAGTGACAATATTCTGGTGATAAAACATTTATTGTATGTAGCAATAAGTGACACATCACTGAATTCAGTGTTTTAGCCCCGATATCATGCTCTCTCTTTAGGTTACATAGCAAAAACCTGCTGACAAGTTCCCTTTAAGCCCCCCTTATGCAATAGATAGCTAGATGGCTCACCCATACCAGGAAAAATTGGTTTGGACAAGCACTGTTGTATTCTCTATTATAGAGGCGCTGGCAGACTCCTCTGGCAGCAGCTTATCTCTCAAAGAACTAAAGTATCATCTGTTAGAAAACACAGTTGCCGGATCTTTCTCTCAATATCATCTGTATTGGAAACTTTGTACTGGAACAGTAATAAGGACTCAGTGTTTACCTGGAGCGCCTAGTCTGTGTGAAGGTGGTGTTATAGATTGGAATAGAGCATGTGGGACCCCTGTGACCAGGAAGAAGAATGAAAGGGGCACCTCACTATGACATCCTTGTCAAAGGAGAAAAGGGGGAGCTGATATAACGAGTCAAGTGTCAATGGGGTGTGCGCCTATGGCTATAGAAGAGTCCTTTGCTGACTGCAAGAGAAATGTCAGTGATACAGCTATAAAAGAGAGGCAGACTGCAGCTTCGGCCACAGAGGAGCCTTGATGTTGTGCTAGTATATATTTGGATGGAATTGATCAGGTTTTCAGAATTGATCTGCTTTCACACAGATTAGTATTCCATTCTGTGCACAAACTCGAAAGGCAATTCTCTGATTTACAGTCTTGGCCGCCAAGAAACGCCACCTCACCCAATTTTCCTGTCTGTCCTCACATACACAATGCCTATTTGTCTGACTTCAGCTCTTTGCTCTAAGCTACATTTGTAATAGACCCGGAATATATCTACAGCTGAGCTGCCCTGCCTCAGTGACTGTACAGTATGTCATTGTGGTACAGGTTATCTCCCTTTCCAGCCTGATGTAATACACAACAAATCGCCCTGGCATCGATGTTATCTACCATTGTTTCTGGTTAGTTCCTTTTTTATCGCAAAGTCCAAAAATGGAACACAATAAGCAAAACGATGTAAGAGTAGATTGTAGGATAATAAGCCCTGCCTCATGTGTAATATATTCACATTGAAGAATAAAGTATTACGCCTACTTTCCACGAGGGTGTTCCTAAAGGGAGTCAGTATCATATCTAAGGAGCATGATAAATTACTCATCTACAGTACCAGGCTAACGTGGGCAGATACCATGGTCTACTGGTGAACGCCCTTAACAATCTGAGTACACAGGGCTATATTCATAAAGTTGAGGTCAGGATAGCACCTTTGAGTGTTTGAGTCCTTTCTCTAGGAAGTTTCAAAAGTAAAAGCAATTCATTACTTCTCCATACACATAAAAACAGCGTTGTGGTCTTCTTCAAGCTGAGATAGGTTGAAACGTTGGTGTTTTTACGTGTATGGAGAACTAAAGAATTATTTCATTCTCTTGGAACTTCCTGGAGAGCGCTGTCTTCATATCACATTTATTCATCTATATCGATTGCCTTCGTTGAGTATACATTGAATGCGGTGCTCTTTTTGCTTTGGGTGTGCTCAGACAAGCCATTTATTTCAGTATAGTAACATAGTTAGTAAGGCCGAAAAAAGACATTTGTCCATCCAGTTCAGCCTATATTCCATCATAATAAATCCCCAGATCTACGTCCTTC
Source organism: Ranitomeya imitator (assembly GCF_032444005.1). Taxonomy (NCBI): domain Eukaryota; kingdom Metazoa; phylum Chordata; class Amphibia; order Anura; family Dendrobatidae; genus Ranitomeya; species Ranitomeya imitator. The sequence goes on along the minus strand of NC_091283.1, from coordinate 564,593,771 downwards.
TACAGAACCTAATAATTGTATGATACAATATTGTTCTGCTCCAGGAAGACATCCAGGCCTCTCTTGAACCCCTCGACTGAGTTCGCCATCACCACCTCCTCAGGCAAGCAATTCCAGATTCTCACTGCCCTAACAGTAAAGAATCCTCTTCTATGTTGGTGGAAAAACCTTCTCTCCTCCAGACGCAAAGAATGCCCCCTTGTGCCCGTCACCTTCCTTGGTATAAACAGATCCTCAGCGAGATATTTGTATTGTCCCCTTATATACTTATACATGGTTATTAGATCGCCCCTCAGTCGTCTTTTTTCTAGACTAAATAATCCTAATTTCGCTAATCTATCTGGGTATTGTAGTTCTCCCATCCCCTTTATTAATTTTGTTGCCCTCCTTTGTACTCTCTCTAGTTCCATTATATCCTTCCTGAGCACCGGTGCCCAAAAAAAAAAAGTATCTGTGAGTGTGTCATCAGGGACTAATTTATGCACATCGATTCAGCCGTGTTTCTTTGAAAATATATACTAATGTACAATGTAGAACAGCTTTCCCCAACTCCAGTCCTCAAGAGCCACCGGCAGATCACGTTTTCTGGATTTTACTAGTATTAGGTAATAATTCCATCAGCTGTGCAGTACTAAGGAAATCATGATCTTTTGGGAGCCATAAGGTCTGGAGTTGGGGAACAGTAATGTAGAGTTAAGGTGAGTGTACACCACTCGATTTACGGTATTAAACGACTGACGATCGGTAAATATCTACCAATCACAGCAGTGCTTTTAATAGCCTGTTCACACAGGCAGATCACTTTTAGCTATGTCCATTGAAAAATCTGTAATAGATCATTTAGTGCGCATAATTTACTGTTGTTCTCGGCAGCATTAGTCTTGTTGACACAGGATGATGTGCTGCCAAAAACGATGATCTTTTGTGCCGTGTAAAAGATCATTTCATTGGACCAACAAGCTCCTGGCTCATTCATTGGGTGATCGGCAGCCTGTTTAGACTACAACATTATCAGGAAACAGACTACTTGGGCATGATAATCTTACTGAGTAAAAGGGGCACTAAAGGTACCGTCACACATAACGATATCGTTAACGATATCGTTGCTTTTTGTGACGTAGCAACGATATCGTTAAGGAAATCGTTATGTGTGACAGCGACCAACGATCAGGCCCCTGCTGGGAGATCGTTGGTCGCTGAGGAAAGTCCAGAACTTTATTTCGTCGCTGGACTTCCCGCTGACATCGCTGGATCGGCGTGTGCGACGCCGATCCAGCGATGTCTTCACTGGTAACCAGGGTAAACATCAGGTTACTAAGTGCAGGGCCGCGCTTAGTAACCCGATGTTTACCCTGGTTACCAGCGTTAACGTAAAAAAAAAACACTACATACTTTCCTTCCGTGTCTGTCCACCGGCGCTGTGCTTCTCCTGCACTGGCTGTGAGCGCCGGCCAGCCGGAAAGCACAGCGGTGACGTCACCGCTGTGCTTTCCGGCTGACCGGCGCTGACAGTGCAGAAGAAAGCAGAGCGCCAGAGGACAGACACGGAAGGTAAGTATGTAGTGGTTTTTTTTTTTACGTTAACGCTGGTAACCAGGGTAAACATCGGGTTACTAAGCGCGGCCCTGCGCTTAGTAACCCGATGTTTACCCTGGTTACCAGGGGACTTCGGGATCGTTGGTCGCTGGATAGCTGTCTGTGTGACAGCTCTCCAGCGACCAAACAGCAACGCTGCAGCGATCGACATCGTTGTCGATTTCCCTGCAGCGTCGCTTAGTGTGACGGTACCCTTAGTTAACTGGAATCTACTCATCTATCCTCCATCAAGGAGACAGAATTCATTTTGACAATTAGCATCAGTATCCAATTCGCATTTAGTAAATTAAATGTTACCTATTTGCAATAGAATATCATCTATTTACAGTCAGAGGTTCAGAATAAAACTATGATGGGCTCGTCGGCTTCAAGTGGTGAGGCCGAAGTGTTTCTATCCAATTAACGATGCCATTTCTACAGAAGACATCGACCATGCAAAAGCTGTTGGAGGGAAGTTATCATCACAAAATGACGTATTGATTAAATCAGATTTTCTAGTTATTTTTGTTTACATAGTAGAATTGATATTCAAAATAAAATTTTGAAATTTACAAATTGGTCAATAGGGCCTTTTTCCTTTTTGTTTTAGGAAATAATACGTGCATAGCCACAATGATGTTGTCTGTAAAGCGTTGTGGAAATAATGGCTCAAAATAAGAGAGTTAAATAAATAAATTATCAGACCCTGACCCTATCTTTTGTTTTTAAGTATCTAATAAGCCTGTACAAACGTCATTGTGGAGGGAGGAGGAGCAGGGTCAGATGTGACATCACCTATTGTAATGGATGGATCTTGTGTTATCAGCTGTATAGAGGTATAAAGGTGTTGCCTGTCATTATTATCATGCCTCTGATGATAAGGAAACTGCTGTAAACTCTTCTTGAAATGACAGGAAGAATAAGTTTTAAAAGGTATCAGTACTCAGTGTGAAAATTGCATGACTACTATTTTTTTATATAAAAATATGAAAAAAAAACCTCACTGCCAATGGGAAAAAAAAAGTCACACAAAATCTTGATTTAACTCCTTCCTGACATGCTCTGTATGTATGCTGCTCTGCGGGACTGCATTCCCACAAAGAGAAATGTATATTCGGCGCCGCAATTGGGTGCTGGTGTCAGCTCTAAAGCTCATAAATCTCCATCAGTGGAAAAATAAACAAGTTATAGCTCTCAGAAGTAAGTGATGCAAAAATAATAATTTTTCCTATAAAATAGTTTATGTTGTGTAAAAGCGCCAAAACATAAACAAAATATGAATGTGTTATCGCTGTAATCGTACTGACCCGAAGAATAAAACTGCCTCATCAGTTTTACCACACATGGAACGGTATAAAAAGACCTCCCAAAAAAACAATTCCTGAATTAATGTTTTTTGTTCATTCTACTTCCCAAAAATCAGAATAAAAAGTAATTAAAAAAAAGTCATGTGCCCAAAATAAAAACGTCAACTCGTCCCGCAAAAAAAAAAGCTGTCACATGACTATGATGAAATCAGTCTTGTGGTTGTTGCTTAATCTGTATTTGCAGTTTTCAGTTAAAGGGGCGGCCTGCGGGCGGGTCTTTACTTGGTGCTCTGCTTACATATGCATCCTTATGGGCTTAAATGACCTGCCTCCTATTTTATATACTGCATATAATAGTGTTGGCTTTGAAAAAAAAATTTACCTCCAGCAAAATGGCACTGTTGGCAGAGCCTGCGCAGTTTGCTAGAGGTAATTTTTTTTTTTCAAAGCTAATACTAATATATACAGTATTTAACATAGAGGCAGGTCACTAAAGGATCAGTGATCTGTCATTTAAGCCCATACAGATGATTATGTTCTCAGAGTACCACGTAAAGACCCCCACAGGCCGCCCAGCACGAAAATCTCATTAACTGAAAACTTCAAATACAGATTAAACAACGACCACAAGACGGATTCCTTCACCCCAGGTGTCATTTTAATCAGAGTAACGGCACCAACCTGACAGTGTCTGTAGTTTACTTAGCAAAATCCTGATGACAGGTTCGCTTTAAGGATAGGTCTTTTTCTGCTGATAGCTTCTCTTTAAGGCCAGGATCACACTTGGAAGAAACTTGCACGAGTCTCGCCTCTCAAGACCCGGCACTAGGGTTGAGCGAAACGGGTCGAAATTGTTCAAAAGTCGCCGACTTTTGGCAAGGTCGGGTTTCATGAAACCCGACCCGACCCCAGTGGGGGGTCGGCCATGAAGTCGGCGATCTTTTGAATCTGGAATCGGAATTCCGATCCCGATTCCCGATATGTTTAAGATATCGGGAATTGGTATCGGAATTCAGATTAAAGTGTAAAATATAGAATTAAAATAAAAAATATTGCAATACTTACCCTCTGACGCGCCCTGGTACTAACCGGCAGCCTTCCTCCTTCGAATCTGCGCTTCTAGGACCTTGCCGTGACGTCGCGGTGACGTCGCGGCTTGTGATTGGCCGCGCGGCCGCCCATGTGACCGCTCGCGCGGCCAATCACAAGCCGCGACGTCACCCGCGACGTCACCGAAGGTCCTGGAAGGGCTGATTCTTAGGAAGGAAGGCTGTCGGAAGGAAGCAGGGCGCTTCCGAGGGTGAGTATATACCTAATAGGAATATACTCACCCTCGGAAGCGCCCTGCTTCCTTCCGACAGCCTTCCTTCCTAAGAATCAGCCCTTCCAGGACCTTCGGTGACGTCGCGGGTGACGTCGCGGCTTGTGATTGGCCGCGCGAGCGGTCACATGGGCGGCCGCGCGGCCAATCACAAGCCGCGACGTCACCCGCGACGTCACCGAAGGTCCTGGAAGGCTGATTCTAAGGAAGGAAGGTTCCCGGTTAGTACCAGGGCGCGTCAGAGGGTAAGTATAAGGATATTTTTTATTTTAATTCTATATTTTACACTTAAATATGGATCCCAGGGCCTGAAGGAGAGTTTCCGCTCCTTCAGACCCTGGGAACCATGGAAACCAAATGCACTGCATTGTGTTTCGAGTTTCGGCCGACCCCGACCCCGACTTTTTTATAGGATCGGCCGATTTCACTCGACCCGACTTTTCCAAAAGTCGGGTTTCGTGAAACCCGACCCGATCCTATAAAAGTGAAGGTCGCTCAACCCTACCCGGCACTGCTGCCCGCACTCGGACATAGAAATACATGCAGCCACACACTCCAGTCCCGAGTGCCGACGGCAGTGCCGCGTATTGAGATGCGAGACTCGTGCAAGTTTCTCGCAAGTGTGATCCCGGCCTAAAGAGGATTTGCATATCCTACGAAATAATGTATGCATGGTTCTGGAAACTATTTGTGGATTGTTTTGGTTCCTGTTTTTTTTCCCCTTTTGCTCTGATGCCACATGCTTTCCGCTGTCATTAGGTCATTCTTCTGTTATTTTGGCTTTCCTGTGCTTGTAATAAGCCTTCTGATAGGACCCATAGGCCATGTAAAGGCAGCTGTCACAGCTGCTGCCACTTGTTGACCGAGCAGATAACATATAATGAACATTTCAAAATCTTTGTAGTACATTCCACTCTCCAAATTCTTCCATGTCACAGCATCCACAACAGCCATGGCAGACAGATTGGAAAATGTTGAGAAAGATTTTAAAGGGAACCTGTCACCTGAATTTGACAGGACCGGTTTTCGGTCATATGGGCGGAGTTTCCAGGTGTTTGATTCACCCTTTCCTTACCCGCTGGCTGCATGCTGGCCACAATATTGGATTTAAGTTCATTCTCTGTCCTCCGTAGTACACGCCTGCGCAAGGCAATCTAGGTGTTACTGCTACATCTCAGTGCTATATAACTGAATGGAGTCACATTGCAACCACCCAAGGCTGAACTTCTAGTGACTTGATTGTTCGACCTCATTTACTTGTATAGCAAGGCAAGGTAGCAGTGAACCTAGCGAACTATGGCTGCGTGACAGGTGTCATAGCCAAAGTCACCCTATAGCCTCATCCTCCACCAATATCAGTCCAAAATATTTCTGCAGTCACACTTTTATTGATCATTTTCCTTTTATTAATAGATTGATGTTAGGTGAGGGTCACATGACCGATTTTCTCTCATCAGAAAAAAATGGTCCGATTGTGCTAATCACGCTCTGAGCAGAGTTTGATTAGAGGGTAATAAGAATGTGATCAGATTTTCTTGGACGTGGACCAAAAATAGTTTCTCCATCTTCTCCATTCAGTCAGTCTGTGAAAATCGGACCATTCTAGGATGTCATCCAATTGAGGTCTGATGTTTTCCATGGACCCATATACTTGAATTGCCAAGTGTGGTCTGAAAATCGGAGACATATCATGCATGCTGCGATTTTGTTCCTTGAACCAAGAGGTAAATATCGCATTGCCTCATAGAATAACATGGGGACAAATGCTATCCGTGAAAATGATGGATAGCACACGTCCGATTTTTATGGTCAGGTGCACGAGCCCTTAGTATGGTAGGTAACTGACGCACTGTTACTCCTGTAGTCAGAGATTCCAGGGTGCAATGTAAAATCTGTAACAGGATTATAGTATTATTTACCTTACTGGTGTCCTTTCTTGGGATAGAAGGACCATTGGGCCATCCCAAGTTCCAGTGTATGCAAGTGAATATAACCTCCACATCCCATATAGTTACACCCCTGTTTGTAGTCATTGTTTTCTAGGATTATTTACCTGCATCCAAAAAGTTCCAGGAAACATTAGTTCAGATATTAAAATTTTTATATACACAAGGATTTATTGGGACAAGTAACAGCCGAATGCCCAAGTACAATAGCAGAAGAACAAGGTGAACTGCATTGTGATTCTACCAGGGTCATTATTCTTTGATCTCATTAGGAAGCAAACTATACAGAATTCAATTGAAATTTAGAAGTGAGTATATACAGAGAGCAATTTGAGAAAGATAGGAGGAATAAATGTCATTTGTGAGAAAAAGATCATTCTGAAAGTTTGTGCTGTTCACCAACCTAAAAGAATTTATAGCCAGATAACACATAGGCATGCCAAGGGCAATTTATTAAAACATTTAGGCTAGGTTCCCATTGCGTTAATGGGTTAGCGCTAACGCACAGCGTTGCACGGCGAAAATGTCGCAATTAACGCCATGCAACGGGTCCGTTAGCGCACCTATTGACAGCAATGTTATTTCGGCCTGTAGCGCATCACTAGCGCGTGCCATTTTTGTCACGCGCTAGCGATGTGCCGTTCTTGTGTGACGGACCTCGGACGTAATAATTGTGTTATTTAATAGGGCTGTAAGGTATTCCATGCTTCGCACATGTTGTTACGCATGTGTAACACATTATTTAATGGAGGTTGACTCAGCTTCCATTTACATTCCATCAGACATCTAGCAGTGGTCATGTGTAGCAAAAGATGTCTGGATTTCTGGGTAATCTGAAACGGTGGGATATTGAGCAAATAAAGTTTGGGATCTAGGGGTACTTGAAGACCAATGACCTTAAAATAAACCCTGCACATACGTTTAAGATGGTGGTGTAAGAGTTTTAGCATATAAATTGGAGGATCATAAAAGGGTAACTGTGGAGGGAAGAACGCAGCCGGTACCAGATGGACCTCCATCAACACTAGGATACTGTACTGCCTGAGGAGGTGGTGATGGCGAACTCAGTCGAGGGGTTCAAGAGAGTCCTGGATGTCTTCCTGGAGCATAAGAATATTGTATCTTACAGTTATTAGGTTCTTTAGAAGGACGTAGATCTGGGGATTTATTCTGACGGAATACAGGCTGAACTGGATGGGCAAATGTCTTTTTTCGGCCTTGATAACTCTGTTACTATATTACTGTGGGATCGGGCTTTTTTCTGAATCGATGGTTTTGTGATATGGACCTTGAACTACTTCAGTAACGTCCATGTCTTTTTATCTTGCAGGAAGATGACTTTGAAACAGAAAGTGATAAGGTTTTGAAGATCAGCGAAGCAGATGATGCAGGTGAGTGAGTTGTCCTGGATGTTGCAATCATGGCGCATATCCTACCTCCCGTTATACATCCATTCTTGGGTGTCATGATGACTGCAGTGGTTTCAGCATGTTTTCTGAGTAGGACTGTGTTCTGTAGAATGAAAGCTTATTATTTATTCAGTTCATTGGATTAATAATGGATGACTTTGTCTAATAATCAATACATTTGTACAGGAAAGGACCTAAAATTGACAAATTCTCAAAGATGTACAGTGACTTCACGCTCAGACAGAAGGAGCCCCTGTGCAAGAACAATATATGAGGCTTATGCAATCAAATAGATCATCATAATGCAGAATTCCACCTGCTTTGGAGGTAGCTGCGGTCCCCTTACCTCTTGGGCCCCTATGTGGCTGCCTTTTGTTATAGTTTTAGTTCTGCAAATCATACTGTGCGCACTATAGATTCAGAGAAATGATGCAAATATTTCACAAAAAAAGCAAATGTAATAAAAATGTCATGAATCTTATTTCCTCTAATTAATTGCCGTCCTATGATATTACCCCAAATGTGTGTGTTTCTGTGGAATATTTTGACACTTTGCAAGCAATATAAATCATACAGTGTCTAATTATATGTTCTATACAGTAATTGCACCACTTCAGCCAACCAAACTGGGGGACATATACTTGGACCCTCAGTGATCCCAAAAAGCAGGGACCACTGAGCCTCATCTGATTAGAGTGGGGTTCGAGTACCTGCAATTCCTCTCCACAGCCAGATACAGAAGGAAATGGCTCCAGGTTCTTTGTCATTTCCAGTGTGTTTGCTAACAAACAGACACTAACGAGAAAGCTCAATTGAAGCTTTTGTGTATAAGATGGCTTTCACCATAGGTGTCTGCATAGAACCAGTGACCCCATAAATAGAGCTCTTCTTATCCCAACAATGGGGCCTTTGTCAGTCCTGGAGCATTATGATATATTACTATGCAGATTTTGATTATTGATAAGACCTTTTCTCCACCTAGCCAAGCATTTTTCTGCCAACTGTAAATTCACAGGAAAAAAAATTCCATGCTGCCAATGGCATCTTTGTTGATGTATTAAAAGGATTGTCCACAGTCCGGGACTTACATATCAATGCATTAAGGTGCAGTTGTACCAACCAATTTTGTGGCATGGAATGACAGCTGATCAATAAATATTTACTGATCAGTATTCATTTAATAGCCGCTTTACACAGTCAGATTGCTAATCAGATGTGCACTACTGAGCGATCAGTGATAGTTCATTGCTCATAGGCCTCCATTATTTTCGGCAATGCAAGCCCTGTGTAGAAAGATGATCTTTTGGACAGCACAAAAAGCCATTTCACCCGATGAACAACCGTTTTGCTCATGTTTAAACAGCATGATTATCATGAAATGATTATCCTAGACAGAGGCGTAGCTAGGGTTTTGGTTTCGGGGAGGCGAAACTTCTGAGTGGGCCCCTAAATGGGTAACCTTGATTACAACTGTATGACGCACCCTAATAGTGGAGGAGAACCTCAGCAGATGACTGCCCTGTTGCTGAAAATAATTTGTATATAAAGACCAATTTTGATATTACCGCCATATGGTCAGTGGTAGATACCATTCCTGCAGAACATATAAGAGATCACAGCACAGTTAGGCCGGCGTCACACTTGGCGTAAGACAATACGGTCTGTATATTACGGCCGTAATACGCTGAAAAGTCCCCCAAAAAGTGGTCCATAGCTCCTCCGTAGGCAGGGTGTGTCAGCGTATTTTGCGCATGGCATCCTCCGTATGTAATCCGTATGGCATCCGTACTGCGTGTTTTTCTCGCAGGCTTGCAAAACCGACATACGGCTATACAAGGGATCCATGTGTTAAAAAAAAAAAAATTATATATATATATACTGTCTATATATATATATATATATATATATATATATATATATACCGTATATACTCGAGTATAAGCCGACCCGAGTATAAGCCGACCCCCCTAATTTTGCCACAAAAAACTGGGAAAACTTATTGACTCGAGTATAAGCCTAGGGTGGAAATGCAGCATTTACCGGTGAATTTCAAAAATAAAAATAGATCATTATTTCCCCATAGCTGTGCCATATAGTGCTCTGCACCGTTCATATTTCCCCATAGCTGTGCCCCATATAGTGCTCTGCACCGTTTATTTTGTCCCATAGCTGTGCCCCATATAGTGCTCTGCACCGTTCATTTTGTCCCATAGCTGTGCCCCATACTGTGCTCGGCACCGTTCATTATTGCCCCATATCTGTGCCCCATATACAATGCTCTGCACCGTTCATTTTGTCCCATAGCTGTGCCCCATACTGTGCTCGGCACCGTTCATTATTGCCCCATATCTGTGCCCAATATACAATGCTCTGCACCGTTCATTTTGTCCCATAGCTGTGCCCCATACAGTGCTCTGCACCGTTCATTGTGCCCCATACAGTGCTCTGCACCGTTCATTTTGTCCCATAGATGCTCCACATAAATCTGTGCCGCCGCTGCTGCTGCAATAAAAAAAAAAAAAACAACACATACTCACCTCTCTTGCTTGCAGCTCCCGGCGTCTCGTTCCGGCGTCCGGTCCCGGCGTCTCTGCACTGACTGATCAGGCAGAGGGTGCCGTACACACTATATGCGTCATCGCGCCCTCTGACCTGAACAGTCAGAGCGCAAACGCCGGGAAGATGGAGGTGCCGGGAAGATGGAGCGACGCCCGGCGGCTGGAACGCGGACAGGTGAATATTACATACTTACCTGGTCCCAGCGATCCTGACGCTCACTCTGCCTGTCACAGCTGGTCTTCGGTGCCGCAGCCTCTTCCTCTATCAGCGGTCACCGGCACCGCTGATTAGAGAAATGAATACGCGGCTCCACCCCTATGGGAGGTGGAGCCGCCTATTCATTTTTATAATGAGCGGTCCCACGTGACCGCTGAAGAGGGGAAGAACTGCAGCACCGAAGACCGTGGGACAGGCAGAGTGTGCGTCAGGATCGCTGGGACTAGGTAAGTATGCCTCAGCGCCCTCACCTCCTCACCCGCCGACCCTGCCACCCACCTTGACTCGAGTATAAGCCGAGAGGGGCACTTTCAGCCCAAAAATTTGGGCTGAAAATCTCGGCTTATACTCGAGTATATACGGTATGTCATTAGACACATATATGTATATATATTATTACTTCATACAGCGCTAGATAGCTTTAAAGCCTGTAATTCAATTACCGGCTTTTGCTATCTCCTTCCTAAACCCGACATGATATGAGACATGGTTTACATACAGTAAACCATCTCATATCACCTTTTTTTTGCATATTCCACACTACTAATGTTAGTAGTGTGTATATGCAAAATTTGGCCGTTCTATCTACTAAATTAAAGGGTTAAACGGCGGAAAAAATTGGCGTGGGCTCCCGCGCAATTTTCTCCGCCAGAGTACTAAAGCCAGTGACTGAGGGCAGATATTAATAGCCTGGAGAGGGTCCATGGTTATTGGCCCCCCCTGGCTAAAAACACCTGCCCCCAGCCACCACAAAAAAGGCACATCTGGAAGATGTGCCTATTCTGGCACTTGGCCACTCTCTTCCCATTCCCGTGTAGCAGTGGGATATGGGGTAATGAAGGGTTAATGTCACCTTGTAAGGTGACATTAAGCCAAATTAATAATGGAGAGGCGTCAATTATGACACCTATCCATTATTAATCCAATAGTAGTAAAGGGTTAAAACAAACACAAACACATTATTAAAAATTATTTTAATGAAATAAACACAAAGGTTGTTGTAATATTTTATTTAACGCCCAATCCAGTCACTGAAGACCCTCATTCTGTAACCAAAAAAAAACAAACAAACAAACAATATCCTTACCTTCCGAAGATCTGTAATGTCCAACAATGTAAATCCATCTGAAGGGGTTAAAATATTTTGCAGCCACAAGCTTTGCTAATGCAACGTTGTTCGTGGCTGCAAAACCCCGGGGAATGAAGGTAAAGTAGGTCAATGACCTATATTTACCTTCATTTGCGGTGAGGCGCCCTCTGCTGGTTGTTCCTAGATCGTGGGAACTTTCCTAGAAAGCTCCCAGGCTCGAGTTCATAAGATGCGCCCTCTGCTGGTTGTCCTCATATGAACTCGAGCCTGGGAGCTTTCTAGGAAAGTTCCCACGATCTAGGAACAACCAGCAGAGGGCGCCTCACCGCAAATGAAGGTAAATATAGGTCATTGACCTACTTTACCTTCATTCCCCGGGGTTTTGCAGCAAGGAGCAGTGCTGCATTAGCAGAGCTCCTTGCTGCAAAATATTTTAACCCCTTCAGATGGATTTACATCGTTGGACTTACAGATCTTCGGAAGGTATGGATATTGTTGTTTTTTTTGTTTTTTTTGTTACAGATCGAGGGTCTTCAGTGTTTGGATTGAGCGTAGAATAAATTATTACAACAACCTTTGTTTTTATTCCTTTAAAATAATTTTAAATAATGTGTTTGTTTATTTTTTAACCCTTTACTACTATTGGATTAATAATGGATAGGTGTCATAATTGACGCCTCTCCATTATTAATTTGGCTTAATGTCACCTTACAATAGCAAGGTGGCATTAACCCTTCATTACCCCATATCCCACTGCTACACGGGAATGGGAAGAGAGTGGCCAAGTGCCAGAATAGGCGCATCTTCCAGATGTGCCTTTTCTGGGGTGGCTGGGGGCAGATGTTTTTAGCCAGGGGGGGTAATAACCATGGACCCTCTCCAGGCTATTAATATCTGCCCTCAGTCACTGGCTTTACTACTCTGACGGAGAAAATTGCGCGGGAGCCCACGCCAATTTATTCCGCCATTTAACCCTTTAATTTAATAGCTAGAACGGCCAAATTTTGCATATACACACTACTAACATTAGTAGTGTGGAATATGCAAAAAAAAGGTGATATGACATGGTTTACTGTATGTAAACCATGTCACAAATCATGTCGGGTTTAGGAAGGAGACAGCAAAAGCCGGTAATTGAATTACCGGCTTTAAAGCTATCTAGAGCTGTATGAAGTAATAATATATATACATATATGTGTCTCACTGACATATATATATATATACCTATTCTATGTGTACACATTTATTCTACCTATTCTAATGTAAGCTGTCAGTGTGATTTTACTGTACACCACACTGAATTGCTGGCTTTTCTCTCTAACACTGCTGCGTATTTCTCGCAAGTCACACTGCTGGTCCGTGTGTAATCCGTATTTTTCTGGCTTCCATAGACTTTCATTGGCGTTTTTTTTGCGCAATACGGTGACAAACGCAGCATGCTGCGATTTTCTACGGCCGTAGAAAGCCGTATAATACTGATCAGTAAAATACGGCAGATAGGAGCAGGGGCATAGAGAATAATTGTGCCGTTTGTTTTGCGAGTTTTATGGACGTATTTTCTGCGCTCTTACGTCTGTAAAACTCGCAAGTGTGACGGCGGCCTTACAGTTGCCATTCTTTCTGAAGGAGTCGTTCACTTGTCAAGTCTTTTCCATCTGGCCCAGACAGACTTGATAACTTATTCCAGTCAGGACTCGTCTGCAGAGAATACAACAAAGACACATTTCACGTCTCATATTTTAAGCACCGTCACCATCTATTCCCAACCTGCACAAACTCCTCATCCTGCTGATACCCCAATACTGAGCCGCTGCTGCCGTATGTGTCCCTATTACTGCCTCTGCTGTGTGGTTCTGTGTGCCCTCTAAATTCTAAAGCAACCCTCTAGAATATAGTAATGCCGGGTGCAAGTGCCCTAGAAAACAGTGCCCACATTGTGCCCCCTAGAAAGAAATATTGCCCTGTGTGCCCCTTTGACAGTCACAATAACCTGAGTTCCCCTATAATAATAAGAGTCCACTTTACATTTAATAATGTCCCGAGTCTCCCCCTGTACAGCTCCCCTATACACAAAATGATGCTCTCTTATATACAGTCTAATGCCCCCTCATTTTATATATACTGACCTCTTAGTATCCCCCAAACTGTTTGATATCTCAAACACTGTAATCTCCACACCCTATGATAGCTCCCTAGATAGCCTCTATATAGTATAATGCACCAGACAATCCTCAATATAGTCCTCAAAATAGTATAATGTTCTCCCCATAGTCCTCAATATAGTATAATGCACTCCCCATAGTCCTTAATATAGTATAATTCACTCCCCATAGGCAGAATCTGTATAGTATAATTTACTTCCTATAGGCAGCCTCTATATAGTATAATGCACCCCCATAGGCAGCCTCTATACAGTATAATATAATGCACTCCCCATAGGCAAACTCTATATAGTATAATGCACTTCCCATAGGCAGCTTCTATACAGTATAATGCACTCTCTATAGTATAATGACTCTATAGTATAATGTAATAATAATCTTTATTTTTTAATAATAATCTTTATTTTTTTTTATATAGCGCTAACATATTCCGCAGCGCTTTACATTTTGCACACATTATCATCACTGTCCCCGATGGGGCTCACAATCTAAATTCCCTATCAGTATGTCTTTGGAATGTGGGAGGAAACCGGAGTGCCCGGAGGAAACCCACGCAAACCCGGAGAGAACATACAAACTCTTTGCAGATGTTGTCCTTGGTGGGGTTTGAACCCAGGACCCCAGCGCTGCAAGGCTGCAGTGCTAACCACTGCGCCACCGTGCCGCCCATATGCGGACTCTCTAGTATAATGTACCTCCCATACGCAGACTCTATAGTATAATGCAGCCCCTAATATAATATACACCCCAATAGGCAGCCTCTATATTATAATGCAGACTCTAATATAATGCACTCCCATAGGCATATAATATACACCCCCATAGGCAGCCTCTATAGTATAATGTAGCCCCTGATATAATGCACCCCCACAGGCAGGCTCTATAGCATAATGCAGCTCTTAATATAATGCACCCTCATAGCCAAACTGTATAGTATAATGCAGCCCCATAATAAAAAAAATATCCAATAGTCATCTCTCTTCATCCTGGTTCCTCCGCTGCTCCGAGCGCCCGCACATCTCCGGACCTCAAGCACCGAGTAGTGATGTCATTGCAACCCCTGTCAGTGTCAGCGTCAGCGTCGGTGACGTCAGACGCTGACAGGGGGATGATGGGAGAGGGAGCGTAACGCTCCTTCTCTCATCAATGTGGTCAGCTGTATCGACATCCAGCCGATACAATTGATCTTGCGATCAAGGGCGGGGGAGTTCACTGCTGGCACCAGGCCCCCCCACCTTCTCAGGGGCCCCATAGCGGCCAGGTGGCAGAGCAGGGAGATCGATTCGCCCTACTCTGCCACAGAATGTAACTGTATTGGCGTGCTGCGCATGCTGATACAGTTACAGTGGCATAGCTTGAGGTGGGTCCCCTCAGAGTGCAGGGTCCATGGAGACTACCGCCTCTATCCCCCCCCAGTAGCTACGCTACTGAATTCCTAGGGCATTCCTTGCATAAACATGCAGTGTAAATGGATCTATAGGTTCAACTCCAGCCATCGGACTGGTCATCTGATATTTGGTATGAAAGTGGCTAGATGTAAGCAATGTATAGGGCGGCCCACCGCTGCCTGTTGTTTAGTGGCCTTTACTGATTGCTGCAGTTTATTTCTAATTAGAACTTTAGTTGATAATTTCTATACTTCATCATATTGAATCTATTGTGTTACACTTTGTATTAGTTGTATATTTATCACCACAATTGGTTGGTTATGTTGAAGGTGTTCTGTATATTTAGGTAGATGAAGCATCAATAATCTTTAATATGGTGCTGCATTTTTTGCTGTTGTCACTCTCAAAAAGGTACCAGAGAACTGGTGTTTAAAAGTGATACATACATTGAAATAGTACAGTGAATGTGCTAAAAGGTGTTGTCCACTATCTGAACAACCCCTTCTCAATTACTGTACTTGCCCATTTAAAATAAAAATAACCTGTACTCATCTTCAGTGTCGGCACTGTTCACGTGATGTCATGCATTGTCTCCCAGGGCTCACGTGATGCTGTCACTTGAGCCTTACAGCCAGTTATCGGTCGCTCATGTTCCTCTTCACTCTCACTTCCTTCAGAAGAAACTGACATCTTGAGGAAGTCAGAACAGCTGCTGCTCTCTCACTTCTTCCAGATGTCAATTTACTACAAAAAAGTGAGAGTGAAGCAGACCATTAGGTCCGCTGATTGTTATGTCACGTGAGCCCTGCAGCCAATGTCATGTCATGCAAGCCCTGGGAGATCGATACCAACATCACTGGAAAGGTGCCAGCAATGGAAGTGAGTACAGCCTGTTTTTATTTAACAAAGGGAAATATAATAATTGAGAACCAGTTGTCCGAGTTATGGACAACATCTTTAAACAAAAGGACAGAAAAATGGCGTTGGTTGAACTTGGAGCAAAGGAAATCTCAGGTGACTTTTTATATATATCTTCTGTATGGAGAGTCTGTATGGGGAGTCAAAAACTAAAAATTGGTCTGTGAACTGTACATAAATCTCAGATAGTAAGAGGAATCAAGCTTCGTAATATCCTACAAGAAAATGTTGTAATGGCAAATACGATGACACTAATTAAAGTGTATCTAGACAGCAGACAATTGCAAAATTGGCTAAAGCTGCCCAATAGATTATTTTTTTCCTTCTAAATTGAACATTTGTTTTTTTTTTCCAAAGACAGTCACAGGAATATTTGTCAATTAAGATTTTGGCCAATGGACATAACACTGTTCATCAAATGATATTTCATTTACAAAACTGGAATTTGTCAATGTGTCAATGAGCTGCTCTAAGTAGAAATGGAGTAAGGGCGCACCACATAGAGTAAAAATAATCAGGTAGGTAGAGGAAGTGCCACATAGGTAGTAGTAATGAATAGCAAAGCAAGAAGAAAAAGGACTACCCAATGGATATGCACACTACAATATAAAAACATGAAATAATTTTATTAGTACTGACACAGCAAACAAGTGACTATAAAAGCAATTAAAATAGCATAATGATGGGATCACATACCCAGATGCCCATGGGATATTATATGTATAGAGGCTACAATATATGGCAATAAATAGGTATCAAACAATATTATCAAATACACAAAATAACAGCTGGATAAAGATACAAAAATAGGTACTGATACTGAAGACCTGCTGAAACAGTGTCTTTATGTCTGAGGCTGCACTATCGCAATAAGCCATATGGTAAAAGTGGCACTCCATGAGTCCGGTTGCCACAGTGGCATTGCCTCCCTCACAGGGGGTGATAAGTTCTGGCCTGGAGGCGTGGTTAGAGAGTTCAGTGTGAGACAGTGAATGGAGAGGAAGCATGTGAGGAGAGCCTGGGAGTGGAGCTGCAACTTAGCTCACCCCAAGATTGAGCACAACATTGCGGACACCGGAGTCCGTGGTGGTGTGGGAACTACATGCTCCCCAACCAAATCCGGAGGGCAGGAGATTGCAGGTCTCCTGGCCACAACTGACACCTGAAGGCAGAGCCCAGAGCCCAGAGTCACCACGAGGGAGTGACACCTGGAAAAAGCTCAAGCTGCCTGCCATGTTGGTATTGTTTCACTAAGTAGACAGATTGAGAGAGGGACTTGTGTTATGTTTGCTAATGACAGGTGTTATGAAGGCAATCCAGAAACACAGTGTGCTTAGCGATCAGAGCGCACACAGTGATCTGACAAATACCCAAAAATACAAGAACGAGCTCTGAGACGTGGAAACTCTGTAGACTGCACACCTGATCCTATCCTAAACACAACTAAAAGCGGCTGTGGATTGCGCCTAACAACTACCTAGGCAACTCGGCACAGCCTAAGAAACTAGCTAGCCTGAAGATAGAAAAATAGGCCTGACTTGCCCCAGAGAAATTCCCCAAAGGAAAAGGCAGCCCCCCACATATAATGACTGTGAGTAAGATGAAAAGACAAAACGTAGGGATGAAATAGATTCAGCAAAGTGGGGCCCGATATTCTAGGACAGAGCGAGGACAGTAAAGCAAACTTTGCAGTCTACAAAAAACCCTAAAGCAAAACCACGCAAAGGGGGCAAAAAAAACCCACCGTGCCGAACTAACGGCACGGCGGTACACCCTTTGCGTCTCAGAGCTTCCAGCAAAACAAAAGACAAGCTGGACAGAAAAAAAGCAACAAAAAAGCAAAAGGCACTTAGCTATACAGAGCAGCAGGTCACAGGAACAATCAGGAGAAGCTCAGATCCAACACTGAAACATTGACGAGGAGCAAGGATAGCAGCATCAGGCAGAGTTAAGTAATGAAGCAGTTAACGAGCTCACCAGAACACCTGAGGGAGGAAGCTCAGAAGCTGCAGTACCACTTGTGACCACAGGAGTGAATTCAGCCAC
Organism: Ranitomeya imitator; assembly: GCF_032444005.1. Classification (NCBI taxonomy): domain Eukaryota; kingdom Metazoa; phylum Chordata; class Amphibia; order Anura; family Dendrobatidae; genus Ranitomeya; species Ranitomeya imitator. The sequence continues at coordinate 564,575,834 of NC_091283.1, read as the reverse complement.
AGAATTCACAACAGTACCCCCCCCTTGAGGAGGGGTCACCGAACCCTCACCAGAGCCCCCAGGCCGACCAGGATGAGCCGCATGAAAGGCACGAACAAGATCGGAAGCATGAACATCAGAGGCAAAAACCCAGGAATTATCTTCCTGAGCATAACCCTTCCATTTAACCAGATACTGGAGTTTCCGTCTAGAAACACGAGAATCCAAAATCTTCTCCACAATATACTCCAATTCCCCCTCCACCAAAACCGGGGCAGGAGGCTCAACAGATGGAACCATAGGTGCCACGTATCTCCGCAACAACGACCTATGGAATACATTATGTATGGAAAAGGAGTCTGGGAGAGTCAAACGAAAAGACACAGGATTGAGAACCTCAGAAATCCTATACGGACCAATAAAACGAGATTTAAATTTAGGAGAGGAAACCTTCATAGGAATATGACGAGAAGATAACCAAACCAGATACCCAACACGAAGTCGGGGACCCACACGGCGTCTGCGATTAGCTTTCTCCTGGGACAAGATCAAATTGTCCACTACCTGAGTCCAGATCTGCTGCAACCTATCCACCACAGAATCCACACCAGGACAGTCCGAAGACTCAACCTGTCCTGAAGAGAAACGAGGATGGAACCCAGAATTGCAAAAAAATGGAGAAACCAAGGTAGCCGAGCTGGCCCGATTATTAAGGGCGAACTCAGCCAACGGCAAAAAGGACACCCAATCATCCTGGTCTGCAGAAACAAAACATCTCAGATATGTTTCCAAGGTCTGATTGGTTCGTTCGGTCTGGCCATTAGTCTGAGGATGGAAAGCCGAGGAAAAGGATAGGTCAATGCCCATCCTACCACAAAAGGCTCGCCAAAACCTTGAAACAAACTGGGAACCTCTGTCAGAAACAATATTCTCAGGAATGCCATGAAACCGAACCACATGCTGAAAGAACAAAGGTACCAAATCAGAGGAGGAAGGCAATTTAGCCAAGGGCACCAGATGGACCATTTTAGAAAAGCGATCACAGACCACCCAAATGACCGACATCTTTTGAGAAACGGGAAGGTCAGAAATGAAATCCATCGAAATATGTGTCCAAGGCCTCTTTGGGACCGGCAAGGGCAAAAGCAACCCACTGGCACGAGAACAGCAGGGCTTAGCCCTAGCACAAATCCCACAGGACTGCACAAAAGTACGTACATCCCGTGACAGAGATGGCCACCAGAAGGATCTAGCCACTAACTCTCTGGTACCAAAGATTCCAGGATGACCAGCCAACACCGAACAATGAAGTTCAGAGATAAGTTTATTAGTCCACCTATCAGGGACGAACAGTTTCTCTGCTGGACAACGATCAGGTTTATTCGCCTGAAATTTTTGCAGCACCCGCCGCAAATCAGGGGAGATGGCAGACACAATGACACCTTCCTTGAGGATACCCGCTGGCTCAGATAAACCCGGAGAGTCAGGCACAAAACTCCTAGACAGAGCATCCGCCTTCACATTTTTAGAGCCCGGAAGGTACGAAATCACAAAGTCGAAGCGGGCAAAAAATAACGACCAACGGGCCTGTCTAGGATTCAAGCGCTTGGCAGACTCGAGATAAGTCAAGTTCTTATGATCAGTCAATACCACCACGCGATGCTTAGCTCCTTCAAGCCAATGACGCCACTCCTCGAATGCCCACTTCATGGCCAGCAACTCTCGATTGCCCACATCATAATTACGCTCAGCGGGCGAAAACTTCCTGGAAAAGAAAGCACATGGTTTCATCACTGAGCAATCAGAACCTCTCTGTGACAAAACCGCCCCTGCTCCAATCTCAGAAGCATCAACCTCGACCTGGAACGGAAGAGAAACATCTGGCTGACACAACACAGGGGCAGAACAAAAACGACGCTTCAACTCCTGAAAAGCTTCCACAGCAGCAGAAGACCAATTAACCAAATCAGCACCCTTCTTGGTCAAATCGGTCAATGGTTTGGCAATGCTAGAAAAATTACAGATGAAGCGACGATAAAAATTAGCAAAGCCCAGGAACTTTTGCAGACTTTTCAAAGATGTCGGATGAATCCAATCCTGGATGGCTTGGACCTTAACTGGATCCATCTCGATAGTAGAAGGGGTAAAGATGAACCCTAAAAATGAAACTTTCTGCACACCGAAGAGACACTTTGATCCCTTCACAAACAAAGAGTTAGCACGCAGGACCTGAAAAACCATTCTGACCTGCTTCACATGAGACTCCCAATCATCTGAGAAGATCAAAATGTCATCCAAGTAAACAATCAGAAATTTATCCAGATACTCACGGAAGATGTCATGCATAAAAGACTGAAACACAGATGGAGCATTGGCAAGTCCGAACGGCATCACTAGATACTCAAAATGACCCTCGGGCGTATTGAATGCAGTTTTCCATTCATCTCCTTGCCTGATTCTCACCAGATTATACGCACCACGAAGATCTATCTTAGTGAACCAACTAACCCCCTTAATCCGAGCAAACAAGTCAGATAACAATGGCAAGGGATACTGAAATTTAACAGTGATCTTATTAAGAAGGCGGTAATCAATACACGGTCTCAGCGAACCATCCTTCTTGGCTACAAAGAAGAACCCTGCTCCCAGTGGTGATGACGATGGGCGAATATGTCCCTTCTCCAGGGATTCCTTCACATAACTGCGCATAGCGGCGTGTTCGGGCACGGATAAATTAAATAATCGACCTTTAGGGAATTTACTACCAGGAATCAAATTGATAGCACAATCACAATCCCTATGCGGAGGTAGAGCATCGGACTTGGGCTCTTCAAATACATCCTGATAATCAGACAAGAACTCTGGGACCTCAGAAGGGGTGGATGACGAAATCGACAAAAATGGAACATCACCATGTACCCCCTGACAACCCCAGCTGGATACCGACATGGAATTCCAATCCAATACTGGATTATGGGTTTGTAGCCATGGCAACCCCAACACGACCACATCATGCAGATTATGCAACACCAAAAAGCGAATAACTTCCTGATGTGCAGGAGCCATGCACATGGTCAGCTGGGCCCAGTATTGAGGTTTATTCTTGGCCAAAGGTGTAGCATCAATTCCTCTCAATGGAATAGGACACCGCAAAGGCTCCAAGAAAAACCCACAACGTTTAGCATAATCCAAATCCATCAGATTCAGGGCAGCGCCCGAATCCACAAACGCCATGACAGAAAACGACGACAAAGAGCATATCAAGGTAATGGACAGAAGGAATTTGGACTGTACAGTACCAATGACGGCAGACCTAGCGGACCGCTTAGTGCGCTTAGGACAATCAGAAATAGCATGAGTGGAATCACCACAGTAGAAACACAGACCATTCAGACGTCTGTATTCCTGCCGTTCAACTCTAGTCATAGTCCTATCGCACTGCATAGGCTCAGGTTTAACCTCAGGCAGTACCGCCAAATGGTGCACAGATTTACGCTCGCGCAAGCGTCGACCGATCTGAATGGCCAAAGACAAAGACTCATTCAAACCAGCAGGCATAGGAAATCCCACCATGACATCCTTAAGAGCCTCAGAGAGACCCTTTCTGAACAAAGCTGCCAGCGCAGATTCATTCCACTGAGTGAGTACTGACCATTTCCTAAATTTCTGACAATATACTTCTATATCATCCTGACCCTGGCACAAAGCCAGCAAATTTTTCTCAGCCTGATCCACTGAATTAGGCTCATCGTACAGCAATCCGAGCGCCAGGAAAAACGCATCGACACTACTCAATGCAGGGTCTCCTGGCGCAAGAGAAAATGCCCAGTCTTGAGGGTCGCCGCGCAAAAAAGAAATAATAATCAAAACCTGTTGAATAGGATTACCAGAAGAATGAGGTTTCAAGGCCAGAAATAGCTTACAATTATTTTTGAAACTTAGAAACTTAGTTCTATCTCCAAAAAACAAATCAGGAATAGGAATTCTTGGTTCTAACATAGATTTCTGATCAATAGTATCTTGAATTTTTTGTACATTTATAACGAGATTATCCATTGAAGAGCACAGACCCTGAATATCCATGTCCACACCTGTGTCCAGAATCACCCAAATGTCTAGGGGAAAAAAAAAAGTGAACACAGAGCAGAAAAAAAAAAAATGATGTCAGAACTTTTTCTTTCCCTCTATTGAGAATCATTAGTTTGGCTCCTTGTACTGTTATGTTTGCTAATGACAGGTGTTATGAAGGCAATCCAGAAACACAGTGTGCTTAGCGATCAGAGCGCACACAGTGATCTGACAAATACCCAAAAATACAAGAACGAGCTCTGAGACGTGGAAACTCTGTAGACTGCACACCTGATCCTATCCTAAACACAACTAAAAGCGGCTGTGGATTGCACCTAACAACTACCTAGGCAACTCGGCACAGCCTAAGAAACTAGCTAGCCTGAAGATAGAAAAATAGGCCTGACTTGCCCCAGAGAAATTCCCCAAAGGAAAAGGCAGCCCCCCACATATAATGACTGTGAGTAAGATGAAAAGACAAAACGTAGGGATGAAATAGATTCAGCAAAGTGGGGCCCGATATTCTAGGACAGAGCGAGGACAGTAAAGCGAACTTTGCAGTCTACAAAAAACCCTAAAGCAAAACCACGCAAAGGGGGCAAAAAAACCCACTGTGCCGAACTAACGGCACGGCGGTACACCCTTTGCGTCTCAGAGCTTCCAGCAAAACAAAAGACAAGCTGAACAGAAAAAAAGCAACAAAAAAGCAAAAGGCACTTAGCTATACAGAGCAGCAGGTCACAGGAACAATCAGGAGAAGCTCAGATCCAACACTGAAACATTGACAAGGAGCAAGGATAGCAGCATCAGGCGGAGTTAAGTAATGAAGCAGTTAACGAGCTCACCAGAACACCTGAGGGAGGAAGCTCAGAAGCTGCAGTACCACTTGTGACCACAGGAGTGAATTCAGCCACAGAATTCACAACAGACTTGAGGAGAACTACAAGCATCAGGAACCCAGAGAGCAGCGCAGTAGGGAGGCTTCCAACCCCACCAAGCTAGGGGAATTCTGAACTGCTTCAAGGCTGCCCGGATCTCCAATACCACTTGTTACCTGTGTCCTCCAAGCATTCTTGCACCCCAACGTCCACAACCCCTCAAAGACTGTTCTGGTAGCCATGGGGCCCCGCTCCACCTGTGGGGAGTCAAACCATCTCAGCTACAACACCATCGTCCCCAGCGGTCCCTTTAAGCAGCGTCGGCCATCACTGGCCGAGTACCACAGGTGGCGTCACGAATAATCCCCTTTTCCTATTTATTCTTTTCCATAATCCATCCCCTTTAATTGTGCCTCCAGGGCCACGGACCAGGTCACTGATGCCGAGACCGCCCCTTTAAGAGTCGTGCGACCCGGTTCCGAGTACTCCACGGCCCTAGCGGGTGTTGCATAAACACTAGCAATAGTACCTCAAGATTAAAAGATCTGTAGACGGGGCTGCTACCAAAATAAGAAAAAAACAGCCCAATTGAAGTTCATGAAGTGTGCATGGGAGAGGTTACTGACCATAGCCAGAAGGTACCTGTAGAGAGAGGTACATGTTGCCTGGAGAGATGCGCCTAAGAACCACGATATATAAGAACCACGATATAGCAGGCCAAAAGTTGCAAATCTGACCGGTCTGGGAGCCAACCTCACGCGTATTGCCGCGTCACCCACAGCTTCCTCAGGGGAATAACGAGCCAGCGTCACTGTCTCCGCCATCGAAAAAATCAAACATGAAGAGGAAGTCAGGGTTGCAAATGATAAATCGACATGCGGTGGGTACAATGACGCCAACGCTGAATGGACGCCGGCGTCACATGTCACCACAACAGCACGGCAGTCCCAGTAGATGGAGTGCCAACACTGCAGGAATGGCATGGGAGGTGAGTATAAGCTTTATTATTTTATGGGGGCCAAGCAAGAGGTATGAGAAAAAGTTGTCCACTTAACATTTAATAATTCCCCCAGAGTCCCACCCACATACAGTAAACTGATAATGTCCTCCGAGTCCCCCTTCAACATACAGCAAAAAAGACCTGAGTTCTACCACTAAAAAGTAATAATGCATCAAAATTTTTTAAAAAAAATATGTATACAGCCTCCCACAGCCCATCACAGGCTACAGCAAGGTCTAACTGTATTAGTGTGCTGTACACACCCATACAATTATTAATGGAAGTCCCTCCGGGTGGACCCCTCGATGGGCATGGGCTGCGGGTGTCCCACCTCCCCATAGCAACGCTGCTGATTAGTAGTTATACTCTAGTGGGATCTGATGGAAAATTGGAAATGAGCTGAACTGCAATTGATGATTGAGGCAGCTCCCGAGGAGGCTTGGTGTGACTGTTCATGAGCCACTATCCTTCACTGTGTATGGCCACCAGTGAAGGCCCTGCTAGGCTAACACTAATTATTTGTGTGAATCCCTTGTGGTTTGGACTGTGCGCAGGTGATGTTACTGGAAGTGACGTACATCCTGCACATTTCCAGAAACATAATCACACTAAGCACATTTACATTAGCAGGTAAAATCTTCATCTATGAAATCATTTGTCGTTTGCTGTCAAGTTTTTAAAAATTGTATTTAGCTGGTGATAACCAACAACCCACAATGTTTGTCACCCAAATACTTCAGGCTGTATTATATGGCCATCGATGAAGCAATATAAATGATTGAGTCAGTATTTCCCCTCAGCTCAGTCCTATGTGGCTATAAATGGCTATATCATGCTGTAGGCAGGGACGTATGCAGCCCTCCGCAAAGCCCTCAAACACTAATGTGAACTCCTCTCAAGTGTGGATGACAATGATAATAATATTGTTCCATACCCTTTGGCTTCCATTTTTTTTATATTGACCCCCTACTAAGTGTCGTAAACAATATATGGGATCCATTTTGGTATTTAAAACGGAAATCTGCAAGTAAAAGTAAGAAAACTAAATGAAAAAGGTTATACTCTTTCTTTTGGTGGAAAATATGGAAGGGAACGGAGAATTAAAATGTGCTAATTTAAATGAGCAGAATCAGCTGTGGAGGATATCCACTATTAAAACATAACTTTTAATCATAGATATAAAATAATGCACACCCAAAACAAGACACAAACAAAAGCAATTAATGTGCTCAAGTGAACCAGTGCTCAGAATTAAAATTTGGATTGGTCTCACCAAAGATGACGGACAGCCATGCGCTTCCAAATGTGGGAACAAGGTCCAGGATTGTGGAGTGGGGGCAGGGCTAGGAAAGCACTGTCTACCCCTGTATACCCCTGTGTAACTCCTGTCCTCACAAGGACAGGCCCCACATGGACCTCCCTATGGGAACCCGCCACACCAATGTGTACGTGAAGGCAGAGTCTATTTCTTCTCCAAAACATAGATCCTTATCCTCCCTCTCTTGGGAGGATAAGGATCTATGTTTGGGAGAAGAAATAGACTCTGCCTTCACGTACATATTGGTGTGGCGGGTTCCTAAAAGATGTACACTATATGAACAAAAGTATTGGGATACACTTCTTAATCATTGAATTCAGGGTTTTCATTCAGTTCCATAATCATATGTGTAAAAAACTCACTCCTTGTCTTTACTAACATTTGTGAAAGAATGGCTCAATATAAAGAGCTCGGTGAATTTGATTGTGGCCTTGTAGGACGTCATCTTTGTGACAAGTCAGATTATGACATTTCTACCCTCCTAAATATTCCACGGTCAGCTGTGAGCGGTATCATAGAAAAGTGAAAGAGTTTAAAAGCTACAGCATCTCAGTCACAAAGTAACAGTCCTGATAAAAGTCACAGAGCATGGTCACCAAGTTCTGAGGAGCATATTGCATAAACGTGACCAACGCTCTGCTGACTCAGTCAGTTAGTCTAGACCTCCTCTAGCTTATACATTAGCACAAAAATGATGGCAGGAGCATTATGGCATGGGTTTCCATGGATGAACAGCTGTGAAATATTTTTACATCATCAAGCACAATGCCAGGCATCGTATGGGGATGTGTAAAGCCACCACTACACTCAGGAGTAGAATGAACGTGTTCTGTAGAGTGACGAATCATAATACATTATCTGGTGGAAGAATCAGGATTTGGCGAATGCCAGGAGGACGTTATCTGCCTAACTGCATTGTGCCAATTGTAAAATTTGGTGGAGATGGGATAATGATGTTATGGGGTTGTTTTTCATGGTTACTACCATAGCTGGAAATCTTAAAGGCTTTATATACTAGGACATTTTGGATAATTGCATGCTTCCAGCTTTGTACACAGGGGTACAGGCATGGTCGAACAGAAAAGATCCTTCTCCAACCCTATACCAGGTTTTTTATAGAAGAGCATGCCATGAGTCCTGAAGTCAGCTCCAGCAAACACAGCTTTGGATGAACTAGAAAGGAAATTGTGACCCAGGACATCTCCTACAACATCAGTGTTTGATCTCACAATTGTTCTTCTGTACTAATGGGTAAAAATTCCCATAGATGCTCTCCAAAATCTTGAGGAAAATTTTCACAGAAGAGTGGAAGCTGTTTTAGTTGCAAAGAGAGATCCAACTCTACATTATTGCCTATGGGTTTATAATGGCATGGCATAAAAGTCCCTGTAGGTGTAATGTGTAGGTGTCCCAATACCGTTATTCATATAGTGTAAATCCAGTCTGGGGATACTAGGATATTCCATTCTTTCATGATTAACCTCTGGTGTCCCGTTCAATCCAGAGGACAAAGGTGTGAATGTCCCACTGGCTGTACAGTGCAGTACCCATTCACCCATTATCTAGGGCTATGCAGTATTGTTCTATCCAGGGAAGGAACATGGCAAAAAACTTGCAGCGCTACTTAACCCCTTCTTTCTGAGTGGTGTGTGTTTCTGCTATTAGAGAACCTATGAGCTTGGATTTTATATGGCACTGATCTACTTCTAATGATTCTAGTGAATTGGATTTTATTAGACAGTTGGTAGACTTGGAGCTTTGTAAAGTTATTTCAGTTATCACATCACAGGGCAGAAAAGGGTGGAATATCATGTGTTATATCCCCGGAGATGTGAAATCAAAGACTAATGTAAAACCACTGAGCATTAACTTAGACTTAAAAAAAGAAAAGGACTCTGAAGGAATGTGAGTGATATAAAACACAGAATATTGGTTTTGACCCATACAGAAGTCATTGGGCCCAGTACAAATGTTTTACCAGTGCCTGTCCCGTGTAACATATTGTCCCCTTAAAAATATAGTTTTAATCAAATACTCTTAAAAATACCACTTCCCAGTGAAAACAGAGAAAAATATATATATGAATCTCTTTTGTGCACCTATCCTCATATGATAGCCCTACGCTTACCTGCTGTCCCTTCCTAACAGTGGAGGTTGGCACCCTGATAGATTTGGCGCCCCCACTCCGCGGCGGCTAACACCTGCTCACCCTGTTAAGTGACTAACCAACTATAGGAGGGAAAACAATGAGCAAATGAAAGAAATGACAGAAAGCGTAGGGTACGAGAACATAAAGGTGCACAAAAAATTATTATATCCACCTCCTATATTGGAATCTCGTGTAGGACGGTTAAAACGCTAGAAAAAACATAATTGGAGCAAAAAAGATCTGTGTGCTCAAAAGCGTTTTGGTGTAACGGTCCTACTGCACCCCTTACAGGGATATGGCTGTGTGCATAGATAACGAGATAACAATGGGAGGACAGATATATATTAAAGGCCCCTTCACATTAAGCGACGCTGCAGCGATACCGACAACGATCCGGATCGCTGCAGCCAGGGCCGGCGTCAGCACCCGGCACAGCGGGCAAATGCCGGGGCCTTGGGAAGAAAGGGGGGCCCACTAGCAGCTGGGAGAGCAGAGCAGGAGATAACATGCTCTCTCCGCCCACAAAGTCACTGCTGGCTGCGTTCTCTTAACCCCTATGTGCCAGCTCTGACACAAGCATCTTCTCACTCAGTCAGTGCAGCCAGGCAGGCACACATAGGGGTTAAGAGAAGGCAGCCAGTGTGACTGTTTGTGGGCGGAGAGAGCAGTTCTCTGCTCTGGCCCCTGGCTGGCTGCAGACAGTGCTGCTGAGCTGAACTTATCAGGAAGATTCCGGAGGAGCTAGTCCTACCAGAGTGCAAAGGTATCCAGCAATAATTGCAGGTGGTCCTGTGGCTCAGTCTGCTGCTGTCTGTCTCTGCTGCCTAAAAATGTGGGTGATGTCTGGAGGAGCAGCTGGTGGGGTGCAGCCTGCAGCCACCCAGCTCTCCCAGAACCCCAGAATATATGCATGCTGCACCAAACCTGCACCAGTGGGGTAGGAAGAAGCTTAACCCCTTCCCATCTGTATGAAGGTTATTGCTAAACCTTAAATATAACAATCTGACCCGCATAAATGGGGTTAACCAGATGCCAGGAGGAAGGGGAGCTGCTGCCATGTGGGCTGTAGGTTGGGGCCCGTGGCCCCATGCTGGTGACTGGAGGGACTCTGCCCAGTGCTGGCATGTGGGTGATTTCTGCTCCGGAGTCTCAGCTTCTCTCCTCCTGGTCACACTGTGCAGTCACAGCAACATTGGTTGTCTCTGTCCAGGTCCCAGCAGCTGCCACCGCTCCCACCACGGACATGGCATCACTTAACCCTTCCTCTGCAGCCACCGGCAACAAATCCACATTATTCCTTGATTAAATCAGGTTCCAACCCAATAGAGGAGCAGACATTTCCTGCTGCCATTAGGGTCCGGGAGGGGGTGACATTGGCTGCCCTGCTACTCTGTAGTGGGGGGTGACAAGTGTAACATGGGGTAACGATGAAGGAGAAATGCACAGGATAATAGTGAGAGCGACAGAGGGCAGTGTATGGTATGGAGCAGTCACGGGTGGGCTGCAGGATCCCCCCATACTGTACATGATTGCTCGGGACAGGGAGGCGTTTAATGAGCTTCTAATGACGGGGCACTAATTGGGTCATTAGGGTTTGTGGAAAGGATTCAGCATCAGGTCCCTCATTAATGCCCGAGCGATGTTACTTTGTAGCACAGATCTGTTAGGGCCGCAAAACCAAACAACGTTGTTTATGTAGAAAAGTCTTTGTTTCATAGAAAAACTTAAAACAGAAAAGATTTTCTGATACAACAACGCCCTGCTCACGACACTGCACAGCACCTCTCCTGTATATATACACTGCACAGCACCTTTCCCCCTGTATATATACACTGCACAGCACCTTTCCTCCTGTATGTATACATTGCACAGCACCTCTCCTGTATATATACACTGCACAGCACCTTTCCTCCTGTATATATACACTGCACAGTACCACTCCTCCTGTCCTGTATATATACACTGCAGAATTTACAATAGCTGTCACTCATGTAAGAAGTGAAATCTGGCATTGTACTATACATTTCTCTGCCGTATCTGTGCATCATAAATCGGGTATGTGTTAAAGGGAGGGGGCCCACTGAGACTCTTTCGCCCGGGGCCCTCAAAAACCTGGAGCCGGCCCTGGCTGCAGCGTCGCTGTTTGGTCGCTGGAGAGCTGTCACACAGACAGCTCTCCAGTGACCAACGATGCCGGTAACCAGGGTAAACATCGGGTTACTAAGCGCAGGGCCGCGCTTAGTAACCCGATGTTTACCCTGGTTACCATCCTAAAAGTAAAAACAAACAAACACTACATACTTACCTACCGCTGTCTGTCCTCCAGTACAGTACAGGAGGAGTGCAGAGCACAGCGCTGGAGGACAGACGGCTGTAGGTAAGTATGTAGTGTTTGTTTTTTTTTACTTTTAGGATGGTAACCAGGGTAAACATCGGGTTACTAAGCGTGGCCCTGCGCTTAGTTACCCGATGTTTACCCTGGTTACCAGTGAAGACATCACTGGATCGGTGTCACACACGCCGATCCAGCGATGTCAGCAGGAGTCCAGCGACGAAATAAAGTTCTGGACTTTATTCAACGACCAACGATCTCCCAGCAGGGGCCTGATCGTTGGTCGCTGTCACACAGAACGATTTCATTAACGATATCGTTGCTACGTCACAAATAGCAACGATATCGTTAACAATATCGTTATGTGTGAAGGTACCTTAACAAATGACCTGGTTCAGTCTTAGATAAATCATGTGCATGGCAGCACCTCCCTGGTAAAGATTAACAGTGGTCATAATCAGTGCTTTACAAAATGTTCAGCAGTATTGCATATCTCAGTATAGCTCCTAATATCCATAGGCACACAGTAGTTTCAAAATGCCATACCGGAAAAAGAAATAGAAGAATACACTCAGCTGTACATTAGATGAAATAATATGTAAACAATCACCAATAAGCTCTGATGACCAAAGGTAGGTGCCTATACACATGCAAAGTCTAGTAGACAAAAATAGGTGGTTCCAAAGACAGCTAACAGAAAGGGTGTTAACCCCAAGAAAAACCACTTAGCTGTCAGCAAACGCCCCAGTGTTACCAGTGCCTGTCCCCCAGTGGTCTACAGCTCAGTATTTGTCTATATGGGATAACATAACACTCAGTAGGACCTCATTTTTAATGATTCTTCCAAACCTGACGTTCTGGTATGTATTGACTTGGTCATCAATGATTCAGTCTTAGCTTGGCCCAGTTGGCCCATGTGGCTATGAGTTTTTTTCTAATTCTAGCAAATGATCTACTTGAGGTAAGTTTTTTTCTAATGTATTTACATATTATAGTACCACTTGTTCTTTGCTTCTCAAATCTGGTATGAAATAACTGGAATACTTTTGCGAAGTTCCATGCCACTCTCTTTTTTGTCTTTTTATTTTCAGATGACGAGGCATTCTCCTTTAAATATCAACCAGGAAAACTGCGAGGTAGTGATTATGAGAGCATGCTAACAAAGGAGGAGTTAGAGGAGGAGCAGAGGTAAGTCCATTCATTGCTGGAACCCCTTGCATGTCATGCACTAAACGTGACTCAGATGTATGGTTGCGAATCAGAGACATATCGGATTTTGTTGGTTTTTGTAGACCATTCTTTTTGAAATACAGCCTAGCATAAGGAAATTATTCTGTTATGCTGACAACCCTGCACAAGAGCTTGCAATCAACTTGAATACTGACGAATTTGCAGCTATTCATTTACACATATGTCCCTGACTTAAATAATACATGTCAGTAAATCATACAGTAAATGTCAGTAAATGCTGACTGGTACAAATAGTCCATTAAATGTGCTTCTCTAAGTGTGAGATAAAATGGAGTCCTGATATTATTCCAACTGCAACCTGTCCTAGTCACATGTTAGTGCGGGCTTCAGACTAAAGACATACAGCTCTGGAAATGTGTGTCTCAACTGACAAGATCTGTAGCATCACACATACAGTGGCTTGCAAAAGTATTCACCCCTTGGCTTCTAACCTATTTTGGTACATTAGAACCTGCATTTAAATATTTTTGTAATCCGATTTGCGTGTGATGAATCAGCACTAATAGTCTAACTTGGTGAAGTGAAGTGAGAAAAATATAGGCATAAATTACATTTATGGGATCAAACAAATAAAAATTGGCATGTTAATATATTCACCCCTTTTGCTATGAAGCCCCTAAAAACTTCTGGTGAAAGCAATTACCTTCAGAAGTCACAAGCTTAAGGTACCGTCACACTCAGCAACTTTGCAACAAGAACGATAACGATCCGTGACGTTGCAGCGTCCTGGATAGCGATCTCGTTGTGTTTGACACGCAGCATCGATCTGGATCTGGATCCCGCTGTGCCATCGCTGGTCGGAGCTAGAAGTCCAGAACTTTATTTTGTCGTCAGGTCGGCGTGATTCGTCATGTTTGACATCAAAAGCAACGATGCCAGCAATGTTTTACATGGAGCTAACAACCAGCGAGAACGATAAGTGAGTCGCCGTTACATCACTGGATCGCTCCTGCATCGTTCAGTTGTTGCCGGTGTTTGACGTCTCTACAGCGACCTAAACAGCGACGCTGCAGCGATCGGCTCGTTGTCTATATCGCTGCAGCGTCGCTGAGTGTGATGGTACCTTTAGCGAGACAAAGAAAACCTGTGTGCAATCTAAGTGTCACATGGTTTGTCAGCATGTTCACCTTTTCTGAAAGGCCACAGAGGCTGCAACACCATTATGCAAGAGGCACCACTAGCCAAACACCATGAAGACCAAGGAGATCTCCAAAAAAGTCAGGGGCAAAGTTGTTGAGAACTACAAGTCAGGTTTGGGTTATAAAAAATTATCCCAATCTCTGATGATTCCCCCGACCACCATCAAATCCATTATCATCAAATAGTAAGAAATGGATGAATATGGTACCACAATAAACCTGCCAAGAGATGGCCACCCACCAAAACTGTCAGCCTGGGCAAGGAGGTCATTAATCAGAGAGAGGCAGCACAGAGACCAAAGGTAACCCTGAAGGGGCTGTAGAGTTCCTAAGAATACACTGGAATATTTCTCCAAATGACTACAATAAACCATATACTCCATAGAAGTGGTCTTCATGGAAGAGTGGCCAGAAAAACGTCTTTACTCACACACAAAAATTGGAAGAATCATTTTGAGTTTGCCAAAAGACATGTGGGAAACTCCCCAAATGTATATAAGAAGGTGCTGTGGTCAGATGAGACCAAAATTGAACTTTTTGGCCACCACGGTAAACGCTATGCTTTGCCCCAACACAGCTCATCACCCAAAGAACACCATCAGCAGGGACAGGGAAAATGTCCTAGTTGAGGGGAAGATGGATGTTGCGAAATACAGGGATATTCTTGAGTAAAACCTGTTTCAGTCTGTAAGTGATTTAAAACTGGGACAAAGGTTCACCTTCCAACAAGACAATGACCCAAAGCATACTGTGGAAACATGTAAATGTTTTGGAATGGCCTAGTCAAAGCTCAGACCTTTATTCAGTGGAGAATTTGTGGTCAGACTTGAAGATTGCTGTTCGCCAGAGGAAATCATCTAATTTGAAGGAGCTGGAGTAGTTTTGCCTTGAGAAATGGGCAAAAATCCCAGTGGCAAGATGTGGAAAGCTAATAGAGACTTATCCAAAGCAACTTGCAGCTGTAAATGCTGCAAAAGGAGGCTCTACAAAGTACTGACTTTAGTGGGTGAATAGTTACAGTATACACACTGAAGTTTTCAGTTATTTTGTCCTATCTGTTGTTTGCTTCACAATAAAAAGAAAACCAAATGTTCACAATTGGAGGCATGTTCTTTACATGAACTGATGCAGCCCTCAAAAACAAGTGAAATTCCAGGTTGTGAGGTAGCAAAACACGAAAAATGGCAAGGGGGTGAATATTTTCACTGTACACCGTCAGCGGCCAGGAGCACAGTGTGAAGTACATGTTTCATCTTCCGCTCCGTAGCAGTGCAGGGAGACTGACTGCACTCAACTGGAAAAGAAAGTAGCATTGAGGAGGATGAAGCTGGAGATGACACCCTGTGTGCACAGGGAGGAAGATATATATTTCTTCACATATGACAACCGTCCTCCCGCTGTCGACTGAAGTATGTGTGATATGGGAGCTGTATGTCTGCAGTTTGAATTATATCAGTGATGCCATTTTATCTCATTCTTGGAGAACCCTTTTAAAGGTTATGAGCACAATGAGTCTTTTTGCTGAGTTTTTGGAAGCATAAACTCCAAGTATTTGAAGAATTGTGAGTTTTTCAGGAGGAGTTGGAAAGTTTGTGCTCAGTTTTTTTTTTTAAAAATTCCAAAAACTCAGTGTGAACATACCTTCAGGCTGATCAAAAATGGCCCGCTCTTATTTTACAAAGCCACATATGGGTCATAACATGCTCCTTTGGGGGTCATATTACGGCAAACCTGTATGGTATCCATAGCATATTACAGATTATACAGACCCATGATACCAACAATGCCATGTGCATGGACCCTATGGTGGTAGTAGATGAATACAGATATTATGTGACTGGAAAAGTATTTAGGCTACCAATTTACAATTTTCTCTCCAAATTGGTTACAACTGCTGTACAGCACGTGGAAGGATAGACCCCAAATAAAGTTGGCCAACTCCCCTATTCAGTAGGTCGTGTGAATGCACACAGTCACCTAGGTAACATCTATAATATAACGCTGGGAGCGTAACTCTGTCCGAAGCCTTTATAGACTGCGCAGGCGTGACGCTCCTAGCGTTACATTATAGAGTGTCAGGAAAAAAAAATGGCGCCGGAAGGCGCGGACTGCCGAGAGCAGGGGTCGGGAGCAGGGGGACACCGTGCACATATTTGTGCCCTGATTATGCTGTGGCACTTCATGCCACAGCAATTTGTTACTTACGCCATTCCTTTCCGCCCCGCCCATTTTCTTCATCCTCCTGCTGCTGGAATCGGCGCCTGCGCAGTCAGTGCTTTCCGGCGCCATTTTCTTGAAGACACACTGCAGGTGTGTCTTCAAGAAAATGGCGCCGGAAAGCGCGGACTGCGCAGGCGCCGATTCCGGCAGCAGGACCAAGAAAATGGCGGCAGAAAGGAATCAGGTGGCGCAAGTAACAAATTGCTGTGGCATGAGGCTGTGGCACTACATGCCACAGCTATTTGTTACTTACGCCACCTGATACGGGGCATATATTATGGAGCAGCGTATGGGGCATAGGGACGGGAGCAGCAAATTAAAGAACGGTGGCGCAGGATGGGAGCAGCACATGACAGAATAGGGCAGCACATGACAGAACGGGGGTGCAGGATGGCAGCAGCACATGACAGAACAGGGGTGCAAGATGGAAGCAGCACATGACAGAACGGGGGTGCAGGATGGGAGCAGCACATGACAGAACGGGGGCGCAGGATGGGAGCAGCACATGACAGAACGGGGGTGCAGGATGGGAGCAGCACATGACAGAACCAGTGTGCAGGATGGGAGCAGCACATGACAGGATGGAGGCGCAGGATGGGAGCAGCACATGACAGAACGGGGGCGCAGGATGGGAGCAGCACATGACAGAACGGGGGCGCAGGATGGGAACAGCACATGACAGAACGGGGGCGCAGGATGGAAACAGCACATGACAGAATGGGGCGCAGGATGGAGCAGCACATGACAGAACAGGGGTGCAGGATGGCAGCAGCACATGACAGAACGGGGGTGCAAGATGGAAGCAGCACATGACAGAACGGGGGCGCAGGATGGGAGCAGCACATGACAGAACGGTGGCGCAGGATGGGAGCAGCACATGACAGAACCGGGGCGCAGGATGGGAGCAGCACATGACAGGATGGGAGCAGCAAATGACAGAATGGAGGCGCAGGATGGGAGCAGCACATGACAGAACGGTGGCGCAGGATGGGAGCAGCACATGACAGAACCAGGGCACAGGATGGGAGCAGCACATGACAGGATGGGAGCAGCAAATGACAGAATGGAGGCGCAGGATGGGAGCAGCACATGACAGAACGGTGGCGCAGGATGGGAGCAGCACATGACAGAACCGGGGCGCAGGATGGGAGCAGCACATGACAGGATGGGAGCAGCAAATGACAGAATGGAGGCGCAGGATGGGAGCAGCACATGACAGAACGGGGGCGCAGGATGGGAACAGCACATGACAGAATGGGGGCGCAGGATGGAGCAGCACATGTCAGAATGGGGGCGCAGGATGGGAGCAGCACATGACAGGATGGGGACGCAGGATGGAGCAGCACATACCAGGATGGAGACCATATACCAATATAAATGCTCGCCACCCGGGCGTAGAACGGGTTTAATAGCTAGTAACATATAAGATGATAAACTGACCAAAGGGTGAAGTCGTTATATACCAAGTTCTTCTTTCCTGGAATAGGGGTTGGTAACAACAGGGGTTCCCACTGTGACTGTTGCTATTGGTCTCCCCTCTCCAGCTTATATAATGGCTGTAACAATGATATTCCATAATTGTCATATCTATTAATATTTGTGTGATATGTGCACCCGATGAGATGCACAGCGTTGTGGTAAGCATCGTGCATTTGCCTTTCAGGATTGAGTTGACCTCTGATCTCACATCCCTGTAACACGTACAGTGCCCACGCACTGTTACATGTGGTAAGACATTACAACCCATGTGTTAGTAAATAGCCTCCAGTAAAACTCATTAATGTGTCTGTTACATAACCCTGTATCCCCCTACCCTCCATTTATGACCATTACTACTATATCTCTAGTATTGGAAATGCTAAAGGTTCTCATTTTCTATAGCTAAGTACCTGCAATGAAGCTTTGTGAATCTACCCATTGCATAGTACGCTTCTGGCAATTTCCTTTATAATCTTATTATAGGAATCAGTCACTTTGAATTATGTTAATTTCCGCGTAGATACCGTCTGTAGACTATCCTTTTTTAGTGAATAGTGACTGTTACATGGACAAATAACCATGTGTGTTGCAAAATATACCAACCCCGGGTGCTGTTTTGGCCACAATCTACCATAGTATTTAATGGCAGTAGCTCTTATGATGCTGCTAAACGCCTTAAGCGGGATGATATAATATGCAAATTGCCTCTTCCGAAATAGCGGGATGAATAAATGATGCTGTTTCGCCCCCAAGTGTTTACTATGTGTCACTACACAAACATTTCTGAAGAAATTAAAGAGAACCTTTACCACTTCAGTGACCCACTCAATACCCATGCAACCCATATTAATGAACAAGGTATACTAGTGATTTACTTATTTTTAATTGTTAGAATTGATTTTGTTTTAGACTGATTATGTACACTTTTATAGTAGGATAAATCACCATCAGGCCATTGATCACAATATGCACAGTGTAAACTAATGCATTGCATGGAGAAGACAGCAATCCTGACACATCACATGTCACACTATTGCTTGGTGGTGTGATCCTATTCAATACACGCAGGTGACAAAGTAAGGCTTTTGTGAAGGCTTTGTCCCAGATCAGTGGTGTAAGTACGGGACCGGGAGAGGCAAATAAACCATGAGCCATCAGCCCATCTGCCAAGATGAAGAAGATGTATGTAAGAAGTGGACAAGGTAGCTTGTTGGGCCAGGCCTTGGTGCAGATTTTACATAAGGGTATAAGTGCTTCAAGTTATGCCTCTATGTGGGGACATAATTGATCCTACATTTATTTTATGAGAGATATAGCTAAATCTAGCACAGTGCAGAATTCTGCTATTTCTATTTACTCTTCAGCACAGCAGGCTTTAATGGAGCATTCAACTCCTCCTTTCGGTGGCTTTGCTGAAGTCCCCCATTGTGTCCATCATTGGGAGTCCTAATAGTGGGACCCATGGCGATGTCACAGTTTTCACCTATAAATGATAATGGAATGGTGATAACTTGCTTAGACCAGAATGTCCCTTTAATGGCCGTACATCTTCAACAGCACTTATTTGACCTATTGCTATTCTTCTCTACCTGGTTTGACCGATCAAGCTTAGACAACTTTGAATCTTCTTATTTTTCTTGAAGATAAAGGATTAGGCTTGATAAAATCCAGCATGTTTGATCCTTTTCCCCCCAATATCTTCTATCAGTAGAAGGTCTGCACACCCCCATACACTTAAGATAGATGACAAATCCTATTGAAACCAGTAGATTTGGCTAGCTTTTCTCTTCTGTGTATGGGCACCTTTAAACCTTTGTTCAGTAACCTGATTCTTTGCCGAGATCCGATGATCACTTGACGTTACAGAGCTGAAATCATGAAGCCATTGTCAGCTTGTGATTATAACCTCTGTTACTAAATAGACAAACATACGTGTTCATTGTATAACCCCAATTCCAAAAAAGTTGGGACGTAGTGTAAAATGTAAAGAAAACAAGAAACCAATGATTTGAAAATCTCCTAAGCATATTTTTGCACCATAGATCATAGAGCAGTGGCACATTTCAGAAGGACATTTTTCAATTTCATTAGAAAAATTAAGAAACTAACTTAGAAAAATATTTAGAATTGAGAGTCCTCAGTGGTTGATACCTTTTAATGGCTAACTGAAAAGATGGTAACAAATTGCAAGCTTTCGAGACTACACAGGCCTCTTCATCAGGCGAAGACTAAAAGAAATTCTGCAGAATCACATATTTATGCACAACATAGCACAGAAAAAAAAGGAAAAACCATGGATAAGACAGGTGACATGAAGCAGAATTGCCATGAGTGATAAACAGTTATGTCCATAAATATTGGGCCAGATCTTAGATAAGGGTTGTTTTATTGTCCTCTACTTAGGATCTCTGTTGTGATGACCCCTCATAGTCTGAGGGGCAAGTTCCTTAGTTGATGTAAAAAGACATAAATCCGTGCGACACATTCATTCCTGCATTAAGACTGTCAAAGGTCGTCATCAGTTTATATTCCCAGACTCTTCTGTCTCTCTCAGATTTGAAGCTACCTTTTAACACAAATAATTTCATGTCCATAATGTTATGATTTGGGAGACAAAAATGTATTGCCACAGGTAGATCCATTCTTTTTTCTCTTATTGTGTGGCGGTGAGAATTCATTCTTGTTCTAAGCTTTTGCCCTGTCTCCCCCACATACAGACCCCCAGTTGGACATTTAGTACAAATAATTAGGTATACCACATTAGAAGTGATGCAGCTGAAAGTACCTGGTATCTTGTAGTCCTGATGTGAATTGAGGATCTTTATCTTGTCCGTGGTCATTATAAATGGACAGGTTTTACATTTTTTCTGATTGCAAGGAAAGGTACCTGCAGCTGTTGGAGAGGTGTTGTGAATTCTGCTCTTGGGCTCCCTCCGGTGGTTGTAAGTAGCATTTTTGTGAGTTCTGCTCTTTGGCTCCCTCCTGTGGTTTTGAGTGGTATGGCTGCTTCTTGGATTTAGCTTCAGCAGCTGTTTTCACTGATCGTCTTTCTGGCTCGGCTATATTAGTCTGGCCTTATCCCTCATTCAATGCCAGTTGTCAATTGTTCCTGCCTGGAGTCATTGCTCTTAGGACTTTCCTGACACTCTGACCAGTTCATCAAAGCTAAGTCCTTGCTTGTCCTTTTGCGGTTCTCTTGTTGTGGACTTTGTTGTTCAGCACTTTCTTTGTTTTTGTTCTTTTGTCCAGCTTTTCAGTATGGATCTATTCAGCTAAGCTGGAAGCTCTGGGCAGCAGAGTTTGCCCTCCACACCTTTAGTCAGGTGTGGAGATTTTTGCATTTCTCTGCGGTGGACTTTTTCTAGTTTTTATTACTGACCGCACAGCGTTCTGTCCTGTACTATTTTCTATCTAGCTAGAAGTGGCCTCCTGTGCTAAATCTTGTTTCATACTACGTATGTCATTTCCTTCTCCTCTCACAGTCATTATTTGTGGGGGGCTAATCTATCCTTTGGGGATTTTCTCTGAGGCAAGATAGTTTTCCTGCTTCTATCTTTAGGGGTAGTTAGCTCTTAGGCTGTGACGAGATGCCTAGGCAGAGTTAGGAGCATTCCACGGCTACTTCTAGTGTTGTGTTGAGCTTAGGGACTGCGGTCAGTATAGTTGCCACCTGCTCAGAGCTAGACGCATGTCGCTCCTTAATCACCAGATCATAACAGAGAGGACAGGGAGCTCTTGACAATGATGCTTCTTAGATTTGGGGGCTGCCTAAAACACAGTAGTGGGGGGTCTGGAAATATGGATTGTAAGCAGGCATCTTTTTGTAGTAAAGGTTGTAATTTCCATGCAGCTCCCCTTAGCACCTCCAGATTTGAATTGTAGGTGACAACTAGAGGTACCCAGTTATTTTCTTCTTTAGCTTTGTAATGTAGCAGGTGATTCCTTGATATTCTGGTGGCTCTTGTGATCTGGTTTTCAATTGTTCTTGGATGGTAGCCCTGATTCAAAAAGGTCTTTCTGAGGCGACCAAGGTGTTCATCCCTATCCATTGGGTTGGAACATATACGATTGCATCTGATAGCTTGGCTGTAGACAATAGAGTTTTTTATGTGTTTTGGATGGAAACTGTCCCATTTAAGGTATGTTGGACGGTCGATTGGCTTCTGATACAGGGATGTCTCTATTTTATTGTTCTGCAGCTTAATGATGGTGTCCAAAAAGTTAATTTCAGTGCAGGAGTAGTTGAGTGTCAAGTTGATGGTAGGATGAAATTGATTAAACCGTTCATGGAACGTCTTTAGCTGTGGCTCAGACTCTGTCCAGATGATTAAAATGTCATCAATGTAGAGGTAGTACGCCAGAGGCCTGATGGGACATGAGGACAAAAAGTCGCTTTCAAGCTTGGCCATGAAAAGATTTGCATACTGTGGGGCTATTTTACTTCCCATTGCTGTGCCAGTCTCCTGTATATAGATCTTCTTGTTAAATTCAAAGTAATTGTGGGTGAGGATGAATTTTATAAGTTTCACCACAGAATTTGCATCAGTCCCTGTGTTTTCCAGGAAGAATTTGCAGGCATTTAATCCATCCTGGTGTGGGATATTGGAGTACACAGATTCCACATCCATGGTGGCCAGGATGGTTCCTTCTGGTAGAGGACCTATTGCTGATAGTTTATTCAATAGGTCAGTTGTGTCCTGAATGAAGCTGGGTGTATCCTTTACCAGGGGTTTAAGAATACCCTCTACCCATCCAGATACCTGCTCAGTAAGGGTGACCACACATTAAATAATTGGTCTTCCTGGATTTCCAGATTTGTGGATTTTGGAAAGCATGTAGAATGTCCCTGTTCTTGGACTCTCTGGTATCAGGTCATTGGCTCTTATGAATTCGTCGGGCAGACAAGATACCAACTTGTTTAGTTCCTTGTAATAGTCCTGTGTAGGATCCGACTGCAATTTTTTGTAGTAGTGTGTGTCCATAAGTTGTCTGTTTGCTTCCCTCATATAGTCTGATGTGTTCATCATGACTATTGCACCACCCTTGTCAGCAGGTTTGATGATGATTTCTTTGTTGGTTTTCATAGACTGTATGGCCTTTCTCTCCTGGGCACTGATGTTGGATGCTTGTCTCCTGTTAGTATCTATGATGGTGGATTTTTATCAAATGTCTGAAGGAGTCTATATAGTTATCCAAATGAGGGTTGCGTCCAGGTGGAGGTGTCCAGTCTCACCTCTTCTTTGTTGTTAGGATCCCTTTTACTTCAGTCCAGGTGGGTTCTGAATCTTCTATATCATTGAAATATTCCCTCAGGCGCAGTCTCTTGAAAAAATGTTCCATATCACTGCAGAGTTCAGTTTTATCCAGGGCCTTAGTAGGACAAAATGAGAGTCCTCTGGAAAGCACGGCCAGCTCCACTTTGTTGGGTTTATAAACTGAGAGATTAATGACACAGTTTGATGCTTTTGTGTCTGGAATGGAGTGGTTGTCCAAGTTGTCAGGTTTTGGCTTTGTTTTGTATCTGTTTACATAGAGTCCTGAATTGAGGCGCAATTTGTGTAGTTTCTTTTCCTTGTTATGAATCAGAAAGGTCCGTAGTTTGTTGTAGTATTGTTGTAATTTTTGCTCTGTGTCTTCTGTAAGTGTTTTCCTCAGAGATTCAAATTGCCCTTGGACTTTACTCTTTATGCTTTAGCAGACATGCAAAAGATGATTCCTTAATCTCTCAGAAGTCCTGTGACACAGGTTTTGTGCATAATGGGTATTGTAGGTATGAAGAATTGGGTTTGTAATCCAGAGTCCTTTGGGAATTAGATTCTCCTTTTTGCATTTAGGAAAAAAATGTCGCTGTCCATTTGTGCACGTTTCTTCAGAAGTGGTTTTAGTTCCATAAAGATGCGGTACATTCTGGTATGCTCCATTTTGATACAGGAAGGATATATATCTTGGTACCGTGTTATCCAGTAGATAGAAAAATATTTAGAATTTAGAGTCCTCAGTGGTTGATACCTTTTAATGGCTAACTGAAAAGATGGTAACAAATTGCAAGCTTTCGAGACTACACAGGTCTCTTCATAAGGTAGCAGGGGCGTAGCTAGAGCTTTTGCCACCCGGGGCTGCTCCCGAGTTTGCCCCCCCCCCCCCACCTCGGCTCAATACACACAAAGGTTACCAAAAATAGGACAACACACATGATCGGGTCTGCAAAAAAAAAAACAAGTTCTGCTTACCTGACCACGCTCCTGCTCTCTCCACGCAGCTGAAGCGTGCACTCGCCGGCGACTGACAATGATGTCAGAAGCCGTCGACGTGTGCGCTGCGGCCGACTTCAGCTGCCAGCCTCCAAATGGCTGGTGGCTGTTGTTAACTATTGACGTACGGCCGCGGGCCCGCACGTCAATAGCGTTAAACAGCTGCAGCGCCGGCCGCGGTTTTAGAGGGCCCCGGGCGAAAGAGTCTCAGTGGGCCCCCCCTTTAACACATAGCATGATTCATGATGCAGATACAGCAGAGAAATATAGCATAGCCACATAGCATATAACACAGCCCACGTAGCATATAGCACAGTCACGTAGTGTATAACACAGCCCACGCAGTATATAACACAGCCCACATAGCGTATAGCACAGCCACATAGTATATAACACAGCCAAGTAGTATATTGCACAGCCCACATAGCATATAACACAGCCACGTAGTATATAACACAGCCATGTAGTATATTGCACAGCCCACGTAGCATATTGCCCAGCCACGTAGTATATAACACAGCCATGTAGTATATTGCACAGCCCACGTAGCATATTGCCCAGCCACGTAGTATATTGCCCAGCCACGTAGTATATTGCCCAGCCACGGAGTATATTGCCCAGTCACGTAGTATATTGCCCAGCCACGTAGTATATTGCCCAGTGATGGAGTATACAGCACAGAGCCACGTAGTATACAGACTTAAAATAAAAAATAAACATATACTCACCCTCCGATGAATTCTGGCCCTGTATCGCACGAGGCAGCTTCCAGTCCCAGGGTTGGTATGAGCGCAGGACCTGTGATGACGTTGCGGTCACATGACCGTGACGTCATGGCAGGTCCTTCTCACATACCATCCTTGGCACCGGAAGCTGCCGCTTGCATGGAGCGGGCACTGGAGCGTTGCGAGGAGCGGGAAAGGCGATGGAGGGTGAGTATAGCAGGTTTTTTCATTTTTTTATTATTTTTAACCCCTTCATGACCCAGCCTATTTTGACCTTAAAGACCTTGCCGTTTTTTGCAATTCTGACCAGTGTCCCTTCATGAGGTAATAACTCAGGAACGCTTCAATGGATCCTAGCGGTTCTGAGATTGTTTTTTCGTGACATATTGGGCTTCATGTTAGTGGTAAATTTAGGTCAATAAATTCTGTGTTTATTTGTGATAAAAACGGAAATTTGGCGAAAATTTTGAAAATTTCGCAATTTTCACATTTTGAATTTTTATTCTGTTAAACCAGAGAGTTATGTGACACAAAATAGTTAATAAATAACATTTCCCACACGTCTACTTTACATCAGCACAATTTTGGAAACAAAATTTTTTTTTGCTAGGAAGTTATAAGGGTTAAAATTTGACCAGCGATTTCTCATTTTTACAACGAAATTTACAAAACCATTTTTTTTAGGGACCACCTCACATTTGAAGTCAGTTTGAGGGGTCTATATGGCTGAAAATACCCAAAAGTGACACCATTCTAAAAACTGCACCCCTCAAGGTGCACAAAACCACATTCAAGAAGTTTATTAACCCTTCAGGTGCTTCACAGCAGCAGAAGCAACATGGAAGGAAAAAATGAACATTTAACTTTTTAGTCACAAAAATGATTTTTCAGCAACAATTTTTTTATTTTCCCAATGGTAAAAGGAGAAACTGAACCACGTACGTTGTTGTCCAATTTGTCCTGAGTACGCTGATACCTCATATGTGGGGGTAAACCACTGTTTGGGCGCACGGCAGGGCTTGGAAGGGAAGGAGCGCCATTTGACTTTTTGAATGAAAAATTGGCTGCACTCTTTAGCGGACACCATGTCACATTTGGAGAGCCCCCGTGTGCCTAAAAATTGGAGCTCCCCCACAAGTGACCCCATTTTGGAAACTAGACGCCCCAAGGAACTTATCTAGATGCATAGTGAGCCCTTTAAACCCCCAGGTGCTTCACAAATTGATCCGTAAAAATGAAAAAGTACTTTTTTTTCACAAAAAAATTCTTTTAGCCTCAATTTTTTCATTTTCACATGGACAACAGGATAAAATGGATCCTAAAATTTGTTTGGCAATTTCTCCTGAGTACACTGATACTTCACATGTGGGGGTAAACCACTGTTTGGGCACATGGTAAGGCTCGGAAGGGAAGGAGCGCCATTTGACTTTTTGAATGAAAAATTATCTCCATCGATAGCGGACACCATGTCGCGTTTGGAGAGACCCTGTGTGCTTAAACATTGGAGCTCCCCCACAAGTGACCCCATTTTGGAAACTGGACCCCCCAAGGAACTTATCTAGATGCCTAGTGAGCACTTTAAACGCTCAGGTGCTTCACAAATTGATCCGTAAAAATGAAAAAGTACTTTTTTTTCACAAAAAATATATTTTCGCCTCAATTTTTTCATTTTCACATGGGCAATAGGATAAAATGGATCCTAAAATTTGTTGAGCAATTTCTCCCGAGTACGCCGATACCTCATATGTGGGGGTAAACCACTGTTTGGGCACACGGCAGGGCTCGGAAGGGAAGGCGCGCCTTTTAACTTTTTGAATGGAAAATTAGCTCCAATTGTTAGCGGACACCATGTCGCATTTGGAGAGCCCCTGTGTGCCTATGCAATGGAGCTCCCCCACAAGTGACCCCATTTTGGAAACTAGACCCCCCAAGGAACTTATCTAGATGCATACTGAGCACTTTAAACCCCCAGGTGCTTCACAGAAGTTTATAATGCAGAGCCATGAAAATAAAAAATAATTTTTCTTTTCTCAAAAATGATTTTTTAGCCTGGAATTTCCTATTTTGCCAATGGTAATAGGAGAAATTGGACCACAAATGTTGTTGTCCAGTTTGTCCTGAGTATGCAGATACCCCATATGTGGGGGTAAACCACTGTTTGGGCGCACGGCAGGGCTCAGAAGGGAAGGCACGCCATTTGGCTTTTTAAATGGAAAATTATCTCCAATCATTAGCGGACACCATGTCACGTTTGGAGAGCCCCTGTGTGCCTAAACATTGGAGATCCCCCACAAATTACCCCATTTTGGAAACTAGACCCCCAAAGGAACTAATCTAGATGTGTAGTGAGCACTTTGAACCCTCAAGTGCTTCACAGAAGTTTATAACGCAGAGCCATGAAAATAAAAAAAAAAATTTATTTTCTCAAAAATGAATTTTAGCCCGCAATTTTTTATTTTCCCAAGGGTAACAGGAGAAATTTGACCCCAAAAGTTGTTGTCCAGTTTCTCCTGAGTACGCTGATACCCCATATGTGGGGGTAAACCACTGTTTAGGCACATGCTGGGGCTCGGAAGTGAAGTAGTGACGTTTTGAAATGCAGACTTTGATGGAATGCTCTGCGGGCGTCACGTTGCGTTTGCAGAGCCCCTGATGTGGCTAAACAGTAGAAACCCCCCACAAGTGACCCCATTTTGAAAACTAGACCCCGAAAGGAACTTATCTAGATGTGAGGTGAGCACTTTGAACCCCCAAGTGCTTCACAGAAGTTCATAACACAGAGCAGTGAAAATAATAAATACGTTTTCTTTCCTCAAAAATAATTTTTTAGCCCAGAATTTTTTATTTTCCCAAGGGTTACAGGAGAAATTGGACCACAAAAGTTGTTGTCCAGTTTCTCCTGAGTACGCTGATACCCCATGTGTGGGGGTAAACCACTGTTTGGGCACACGTGGGGGCTCAGAAGGGAAGTAGTGACTTTTGAAATGCAGACTTTGATGGAATGGTCTGCGGGCGTCACATTGCGTTTGCAGAGCCCCTGGTGTGCCTAAACAGTAGAAACCCCCCACAAGTGACCCCATTTTGGAAACTAGACCCCCAAAGGAACTTATCTAGATGTGTGGTGAGCACTTTCAAACCCCAAGTGCTTTACAGAAGTTTATAACGCAGAGCCGTGAAAATAATAAATACGTTTTCTTTCCTCAAAAATAATTTTTTAGCCCAGAATTTTTTATTTTCCCAAGGGTTACAGGAGAAATTGGACCACAAAAGTTGTTGTCCAGTTTCTCCTGAGTACGCTGATGCCCCATGTGTGGGGGTAAACCACTGTTTGGGCACACGTGGGGGCTCAGAAGGGAAGTAGTGACTTTTGAAATGCAGACTTTGATGGAATGGTCTGCGGGCGTCACGTTGCGTTTGCAGAGCCCCTGGTGTGCCTAAACAGTAGAAACCCCCCACAAGTGACCCCATTTTGGAAACTAGACCCCCCCAAGGAACTTATCTAGATATGTGGTGAGCACTTTGAACCCCCAAGTGCTTCACAGACGTTTACAACGCAGAGCCGTGAAAATAAAAAATCATTTTTCTTTCCTCAAAAATGATGTTTTAGCAAGCAATTTTTTATTTTCTCAAGGGTAACAGGAGAAATTGGACCCCAGTAATTGTTGCGCAGTTTGTCCTGAGTATGCTGGTACCCCATATGTGAGGGTAAACCACTGTTTGGGCACACGTCGGGGTTCGGAAGTGAGGGAGCACCATTTGAATTTTTGAATACAAGATTGGCTGGAATCAATGGTGGCGCCATGTTGCGTTTGGAGACCCCCTGAAGTGCCTAAACAGTGGAAACCCCTCAATTCTACCTCCAACACACCCCTAACCCTTATCCCAACTGTAGCCGTAACCCTAATCACAACCCTAACCCCAACACACCCCTAACCACAACCCTAACCCCAACACACCCCTAACCCTAACCACAACCCTAATTCCAACCCAACCCTAAGGCTATGTGCCCACGTTGCGGATTCGTATGAGATTTTTCAGCATCATTTTTGAAAAATCCGCGGGTAAAAGGCACTGCGTTTTACCTGTGGATTTACCGTGGATTTCCAGTGTTTTTTGTGCGGATTTCACCTGTGGATTCCTATTGAGGAAAAGGTGTAAAACGCTGCGGAATCCGCACAAAGAATTGGCATGCTGCGGAAAATACAACGCAGCGTTCCCGCGCGGTATTTTCTGCACCATGGGCACAGCGGATTTGGTTTTCCATATGTTTACATGGTACTGTAAACCCGATGGAACACTGCTGCGGATCCGCAGCGGCCAATCCGCACCGTGTGCACATAGCCTAATTCTAAAGGTACGTGCACACGCTGCGGAAAACGCTGCGGATCCGCAGCAGTTTCCCATGAGTTTACAGTTCAATGTGAACCTATGGGAACCAAAAATCGCTGTGCACATGCTGCGGAAAAACTGCACGGAAACGCAGCGGTTTACATTCCGCAGCATGTCACTTCTTTCTGCGGATTCCGCAGCGGTTTTAGAACTGCTCCAATAGAAAATCGCAGTTGTAAAACCGCAGTGAAATGCGCAGAAAAACCGCGGTAAATCCACGATAAATCGGCAGCGGTTTAGCACTGTGGATTTATCAAATCCGCTGCGGAAAAATCCGCATAGGACCAGAATACGTGTGCACATACCGAAACCCTAACCCTAGCCCTACCCCTAACCCTAGCCCTAACCCTACCCCTACCCCTAACCCTAGCCCTAACCCTACCCCTACCCCTAACCCTACCCCTAACCCTACCCCTAACCCTAACCCTAGTTCTTACCCCAACCTTAGTGGAAAAAAAAAAAATTCTTTATTTTTTTTATTGTCCCTATCTATGGGGGTGACAAAGGGGGGGGTCATTTACTATTTTTTTTATTTTGATCACTGAGATAGGTTATATCTCAGTGATCAAAATTCACTCTGGAACGAATCTGCCGGCCGGCAGATTCGGCGGGCGCACTGCACATGCGCCCGCCATTTTGGAAGATGGCGGTGCCCAGGAAAGAAGACGGACGGACCTCGGGCGGCCAGGTAAGTATAAGGGGGGGGAGATCAGGGCACGGGGGGGGCGTCGGAGCACGGGGGGGTGGATCGGATCATGGGGGGGGGTGGATCGGAACACGGGAGGGAGGATTGGAGCACGGGGAAGGATTGGAGCACGGGGTGAGGGATCGCTGTGCGGGGGGGGTGGATCGGAGCACGGGGGGGGGGTCGCTGTGTGCGGGGGGGGGATCGGAGTGCGGGGGGGTTTGATTGCAGCACAGGGGGTGTGATTGGTGCACGGGGAAGCGGACAGGAGGACGGGGGAGCGGAGCACAGGACGGAGGGGAGCGGACCACAGATCGGGGGGCTGGGGGGGCGATAGGAGGGGTGGGGTGGGTGCACATAAGTGTTTCCAGCCATGGCCGATGATATTGCAGCATCGGCCATGGCTGGATTGTAATATTTCACCAGTTTTTTAGGTGAAATATTACAAATCGCTCTGATTGGCAGTTTCACTTTCAACAGCCAATCAGAGCGATCGTAGCCACGAGGGGGTGAAGCCACCCCCCCTGGGCTAAACTACCACTCCCCCTGTCCCTGCAGATCGGGTGAAATGGGAGTTAACCCTTTCACCCGGCCTGCAGGGACGCGATCTTTCCATGACGCATATGCTGCGTCATGGGTCGGAATGGCACCGACTTTCATGACGCAGCGTATGCGTCAAAGGTCGGGAAGGGGTTAACATGACATATTTTTACTATTGATGCTGCATAGGCAGCATCAATAGTAAATAGTTGGGGACACACAGGGTTAATAGCAGCGGTAACGGAGTGCGTTACACTGCGGCCCGTTACCGCTGCTATTAACCCTGTGTGAGTGGTGACTGGAGGGGATTATGGAGCGGGCGCTGATTGTGGGGAGTATAGAGCAGGCGCCGGGCACTGACTGCAGCGGAGGGACTAATCGGACTGTGCCCGTCGCTGATTGGTCGCGGCAGCCATGACAGGCAGCTGCCGAGACCAATCAGCGACGACAGACAGAGGCCGCGACCAATGAATATCCGTGAAAGAAAGAAAGACAGAAGGACAGAGAGAAAGACGGAAGTGTGACCCTTAGACAATGATGTAATATATATATATATATATATACATACATATATATATACTTCTCACCTGTGTCTTGCCTCTCTGTTGTTTTCTGTCTCTGTTCTCACATCTTTTCTGTCTCCCGCTCTGATTTTCATATTTCCTTCTGCCTCTTCTTCCTGCTTGTCCGTGGCTCCGCCCCCGACATTTAGCCCCGCCCCTCCATGGCTCTTCACATTGTGAGAGCTGTGACGCTGCTGGAGGGGCGGGATCGGAGCTTCTGCTGCTGACTGCAGGTGCGGGGGTGAGTCACAGCGTGTGTGACTGTGTGCCCCTGCTACACTGCAGCCAGCAACTCTGCACGGCCGCGCGCACTGCCAGCGCTCTGCTCCAGTCCTCATAATGCTGGGAGGAAGGAGCAGAGAATGAGTGCGCGCAGCCACGCTGATAGCCGCCCCCCGCATTGTGCCGCCCGGGGCGGCCCGCCCCCCCCGCACCCCATTTCCTACGCCACTGTAAGGTAGAGACTAAAAGAAATTCTGAAGAATCACATATTTATGCACAACATAGCACAGAAAAAAAAGGAAAAACCATGGATAAGACAGGTGACATGAAGCAGAATTACCTTGAGTGATAAACAGTTATGTCCATAAATATTGGGCCAGTTCTTAGATAAGGGTTGTTTTATTGTCATCTGATTAGGGTCTCTGTTGTGATGACCCCTCATAGTGTGAGCAAGTTAAACTTTTGAAGTAAATTTTACCATGTGATGTACAGGAAAAATTTCCAAGTGTGGTAAGATTTAAAAAAACAAAACAACCACATTTCAATAATTGTTTTTAGGTGTTATTTTTAAAGCATCCATTGTTTGGTAAAAGTCACCTGGTAATACGATTCTCCAGGTCAGTGCAATTACAGTGATACCAAATTTTCATTTATTTTTTTTATTTAAATAGCAAAACAAAATTGTTGATTTTGTCGCTATTTCGCATGATGTTTTATTTTTTCTTTCAATGGAGCTGTGTTGCGATTGTTTTTTTTTCTTTCCTTGAGCTCGTGTTTTTATAGAGAAGACTTATGGGTTGGTACAATGTTTTGATTGAATATTATTGCTTTTTTTTCAGAAATTCTGTTGTTCAGATTTTTGTTATTTACGTATTTTACCGATCAGGTTACTCAGTTTTTTGATAGATCAGACTTTTACAGACGTGGTGATTCTAAATACTCTCATTTTTTTTATTATCTTTATTTTTAATGTGGAAAAAGCTGGTGTGATTAAAATTTTTATGTTTTTTTAAGTTATGTAATATATTTTAATATAATTTAAAAATTTAATTGCAGTACCCTTAGGGGTCTAGAACCTTTGATCATCTGATCACCTACACTATATACTGCAACATCATTGTATCGGCATCCTACGATTGCATTGCAGAGGTGGGAAGGCCAAGGAAGCATGGAACAGAGCGCACCCGTGCCACATGCTGTAAATGCCACTGTGGCATTTAACAGGTTAACAGCATTGGGCAGAGCTCCGCTCCGTCCGTAGCTATTAGAGACTGATGATGATTGAACAACAAGTAACCGTCATTTACATTTTTTCATTTCCTAAATCAACAGTACAACTCCAGCTTAACATAAAGATCTATATCTCTCACAACAGCTCTAGAATTGAAAGTTTGAGTAGTAATAGAAATGATTGCTCTACACTTAAAGGGCATCTGTCAGTAGGATCAACTCCCCTAAGTTGTCTATATGGACATGTAGGTAATTGAAAGCTGAATAAAATGGTACCTTGATAGCTGTGATCCCATGTCCCATTGCAGAGAAATCTATGTTTTTCTTAATATGTAAATGAGCCGTTATGACCTGTGAGTGGGACACGGCTCTCCCTGAGAATCTGGATCCAGGGTTTATTATAAATGAAAGTGGGCATTACGAGTGTGAGATATGTAAAGACTGACAGTCTGCTCTAATGCTTTACATGTCTCACACTGATAACACCCCCTTTCATTTATAATAAGCTCTGGAGGCAGATTCTCCAGGAGATCTGTGTCCAGTCCAAACATCTTAACAGCTCATTTACATATTAAGAAAAACATGGATTTCTTTGGAATAAGATATAGAATCGCAGATATTATGGTATCATTTTATTCAGCTTCCAATGACCTACATGCCCATATAGATGGCTTAGGACAGTTCATCCTACTGAGAGATGCCCTTTAAGTGTAGAGCAATTGTTTCTATTACAGCTCAAACTTTCAATGATAGAGCTGTTGTTTGAGATATATAGCTTGAGGTTGAGCTGGAGTTGTGCTATTGATTTAGAAAATGAAAAAATTTAAACGACGATTAGAAACAGTGCGACTGGAATGGGTCTGCCCATTCTCCAGACCTGAATTCAACCAAGCACATCTGGGACATCAGTCTTGTCCATCCACCAACGCCATGTTGCACCACAGACTGTCCAGGAACATCCGCCACCTCAGCAGGAACATGTCCAAGTGTTGTGGGGACAACAACACACACACTACTGAGCATCATTTCCTTGTCTTGAGGCATTTTCACTGAAGTTGGATCAGCCTGTAATTTGATTTTCTACTTTGATTTTGAGTATCATTCCAAATGCAGACCTCCATAGGATATTAATTTTGATTTACATTGATCATTTTTATCTTTTATTATTCTCAACACATTCCACTGTGTAACGAATAAATATTTACAACTGGAATATTTCATTCAGTGATATCTAGGATGTGGAATTTTAGTGTTCCCTTTATTTTTTTGAGCAGTGTAGTTCTCACAGTGCCAGATCTCTAGAGCCCACCATCATATTGACACACCATACACTTATCACCTCCAAAATCCCAATTTGTTCTTTGTGTTCTATGTTGGATATTACTACAACCTTGGTTGATGTTATACCTACATTTTATAAAATCATCAAACTATAAGCAATGGACATAGATATAGGCTATTATAGCATTTTAAAAATTTGCCTGCTATCAGCGATCACTGGAAATTAAATCAATTGAAGTTAATAGCCGTTAATAGCATACAAAGCTATCTTCCATTAGAGGAAAAATATCTTCTAGGTGAGACCATCACCGTAGCATGTCATTGTACTGTGGCGCCATAAGGCAGCACCCTGACTGCCAACTACTCCTAAGTATAGAGCTTAAGGGACTCTGTGTGCCTCTATGCAATCTTGGGGTACATGGCTCTGTCATGTGCATGAGGCCTTATATATTGGAAGACTGCCCTGCTTTTAAAAAGATTGTCACATATATCTAGTCATTCCCTTTTGTTTTTGTTTTTCTACAGAGCCGAAGATGATAAGAAGTTACCCTTACAGTCCAGCTAAAGAGATTTACAGAAAGGATCAGATCTGCCCAATCCAACACTATAATGTCAGCAATCCAAAAACGGCAACCAATACGGGGGAAATGGAAAATAAATACCTTTATAACAGATCCTATGTAGTTGAGAGAAAGATGGGATCCCTAAACACAATGCGTGGTCTTCTACAGAGACATGTATATTGTGAATAATGACATTTTATTTTCTTCTAGTAATATTTCCTAGCACTATATAGAAAAGATTTACAAAGGCTTAAGGGAATCTGCAAGACTGCCTGGCATCCATAACTCATTTTAAGGGGATTAGATTGTATCCCTGCTTGAAAAGTAACTTTAAGTGCAATATCTGTCTTAAAACTATGCAAGCAATGCCTTATGTTGACATATATATTTAGCGTAATGTCTAAAAGGCATACTAGGGAACAGATTGCGGTGCCAGCCCCCTTCGTTGAAGCTTACATAGAATTGAGATGGGCTAGGTGGGCTTTGTAAAGCTTAGTACCCTCTAAAGAACATAACACGCTACGACAAGGCCTTGTGTTTCCACGTGTCCCCAGCACCCCCTGTACCGCCAATCATTTACACTGCTCTATACGTCGTACAATGCTGCATGACTGCACTGAACGTTGCTTATGGGACCTTCACGCTTTCTTGATCTGAAACTGCCCATGGACAATAGGTCATTGATGTTCAAGAGATACCTGGGCTGTAGCTTTACACCAATGATTCTGACATGAAATGAATCCAAAATATTCATCTTGGGTGTCTGGGAAGAGGGATGAGTTGACAGATATGTGTCAAATGCGATAAAATCATATTGGATAATCAAGTTTTAAAAACATCTGTCAAAATATTTTTGATAGCCACCCATGTATTACATCGTCTACTGTCTTCTGGCTGTTGTAACTCACGGTTATTACTGAATGGAGTAATGAGGTGTTTACAACTTGTATGTGCTTGGTTGCCATTCCATCTTTACTCCAGTCACCCATTTAAAGAGGACCTTTCACAATTTTCCAATGAAACTCTTCTAAGCTGTGTTGCCCTTCTGATTCTATCTTTCTTCTGTGCCCCTTCAGTCCAAAGTTATGCAAATCGGTAATAATGGTGCAAAATTTCCCTTCAACAGGCAACTGGGCATTTAGTACAGAACTTATCTGTGGTCATGGACGTGTATTGATTGGCCTCCATCACAGGAGATAAAGCAAAACGCTCAATTAGAAGTTTTTTGTTACACGCAAAGTTGGATGAAGGGACAATTTACATCTTTATTACCAGGGTCATAACTTTGGACTGGAAGGACACAGAACGAAAACAAAAACAGTTCCAGATTCAGTTTAGTAGCAAACCCCCCAATTTTTTTTTAACAAAAGGTCCTCTTTAAGTCCCTATTATAGGTTCATGACTCCAATTGCTTGCATGGGACTAGAACAGGGAATTTGCCATTTTTATAGTTGGTAAAACAGCAGGTAATTCACATTGCCAAGAACAAATATCAACAGCTTGATATTAATGTGTCCCAAAATTTGCAAAGCCCAAAATTGTTCTCAAATGTTCCATATGCCATACAGTATACTAACTGTGCAGTTTACATGACTCCATATTGGCCTTCCCTTTTTATACCAAGGTGTGATAAAATTCCACCCAGCCAAAGTTAGATTGCAAGCTCTGCAGGTTCAGCAGGTGAGAACCTTCTCCCATGGTTAGTCTGCCTAACTTGAGATACATCATGTGTTTTCATTGCCAGGATACAGAGGGAACAACTGGGTGCCATCTTTAAGATGATGGAAAGCAACGAAGAAACCTTTGGAATGATGTCAGAAGGAGAAATGAAGGAGCAGCTGAAACTATACAACATGTAGCGTCTTCTGTTGATTGAAGCAATATGAAATGCATGTCCCTAGACTGGTGTAATAGAGAGTGTTGTGAGGTTTTAGGGATATCATGGTGGTAAACTAGAATGAGACGGTTACTGGATGCAGTGATACTTCCCGCGACGCAGTGCTGTCAGCAGACAGAGCCTTGGTACATTGGATGCCTAGTGCAATATCTCTAGGTCTACTGGAACATGCTCGATGTCCTTTTTCTAGAGTAATAAATGTCATGACATTGATGTCACCACACTCCTCAGAAGTTTCATTGGGAGACGGGTAAGACTGATCACTAAATAATCCAAGCTAAATGATAAAGGGGTTTCTCATTCTCTTTCACAGCTCAACATATAGCTTTCATAGTAATTTGGTACCCAAGAGCAAATTATATCTATGGCAAATAAGGGGCAGATGCAGTCCATGCCTACCTCATTCATGGATCCACTATATATAACAAGTGTGGTTCCTATAGTTGAGGACTTTGAAATGTTTTGTGTGCCCAAATATCAGAATTAAAGGAGATAACTCAGGAAAGTTGTGTCCCCAGACACAGTTATTTGTAACCACAAACAAACTGTTATTGACTCGCTCTACCTGGGTCCAAAACGGAATCTCCATTGCTGCTTATGGTGCTTGCTACTGTCTTTAATGGTGGACACATCAACAGCGCTGCAGGCCATCACTGAGTTCAGTGGCTCTGCCCGTGTAGACAGCATAAAGTGCTGACCTCATTGATTAGCTGCAGTGCTGTCGACATGGTATCAACACTCCAGACAAAAAAAACACTGGGAGCAACAGCAGAGAGGCAGCTCTAAACCCCCAAACGGGGAGTAAAGTACAGTTAATTTTTTTACTACAAACTGCACATGGGGACACACGTTTCCTGAAAATGGAAAACCCCTTTATATTCAAGGGGTTGTAAAAGATTAGAAAAAGCATTTTGTCTTTTATTTATGAACAGCGTTACTCTTGCACATTAACAGTGTGTAATAGGACAGCTTACATTTATTTTAATGGGGTTGGGCTGCAATACAAGACACAACCCTTGGACAAAGGGGGGCGATGATTCTGGTTAAGTTAAACTATTCTAATTTTGTACAACCTATTTTGAACTTTTTATATGCTTGATTTGATTAGCGAGGTTGTCCACTACTGGATAATCCATTATTAATAGGCCGAGGGAGGTGAGCAACATGTAAAAGTTGATACCTCCTTTACAGTTAGATATATATATATATACATTGTATATACGCTGCTCAGTGCATGCCTTCTCCCAATGAATCACCACACACTAAACAGTGTTTCGCTGTCCTAAGCAATAGTATTTTGTGCTTTATATCACTACTGCTATGTTATGAAGATGATTTTTTTTGTATATATCCAGATTTTTGGTACTCTATCTATATATAGTTTGTATTTTTTTCCTCCATTGATTTGATGTAGAGTTTCTGCTCTCGCAGCATTCGACCTGATGGGGTAGACGTAGTATGTACTATAAGAATTGAATGGCGTATGTGCTTCTCTTCATCTGGGTCTAGGACATTTTCCAGGCTGTGCAGACAGCTCATAGATTTCTTCTTTAACATTTCTTATCATTTCTAATAAAATATTTTGCAAGCCTTACTTTTTTGTTTGTGTCTTTCTTTAATGATTGGACATGCTCATCACAGTCTATTCTTACACACAGTAGGGTAGATTTATCCAGAACTGTAACTAGGTTTCCGTTCCCTCAGAGCACAATGTTTAGTGTACTACCCTCAGACTGCCGGACTGGCAGTCGGCTCTCCTGACCTGAGCAGGACAGTATGATGTATTTCTATGCAGCTGTCAAGCTCAGGTCGACAGCCAGTACGAGGTGGATTAAAGATGCAAGAGTCAGTGGATCCCAGAAACTCACTTAACTTTTATGCACACACATTGATTACAAACAAACAGGTCACAGGTGAGGATGTTATCTTTAGTAGCCATTCAAATCCATTTGTGTCAACTTCTGTGCATGTTATCAGGCCAAAATCACCAGGGTATGTGAACTTTTAATCAGGGTCGTTTGGATGTTTTGGGTTGTCATTATGATTTAAAAAGAGAAAACACAGTAGTTTCACAATAAATGGCTTCACCCAACCACTAACCATGAGTGGAGAAAACGTTTTGGTGTTATCATTCATATTCTCTGAAAAAAAGGCCAAAAAAGCAGAAATTCTGCCAGGGTATGTAAACTTTTGAGCACAACTGTATATATGCTAATGTTAATGTCTGGAATACCTTTCAAAATGCGTTGGTTAATATTTTCTTATGTACAAGTGCTTCTCACAAAATTAGAATAACATCAAAAAGTTAATTTATTTCAGTTCTTCAATACAAAAGTGAAACAGTCGTTACAACAGAGTGATCTATTTCAAGTGTTTATTTCTGTTAATGTTGATGAATATGGCTTATAGCCAATGAAAACCCAAAAGTCATTATCTCTGTAAATTAGAATAATTAACAAAAAACACCATAAAAGGCTTCCTAAGTGTTTAAAAAGGTCCCTTAGTCTGTTTCAGTAGACTCCACAATCATGGGGAAGACTGCTGACTTGACAGATATCCAAAAGACAGTCAATGACACACTCCACAAGGAGGGTAAGCCACAAAAGGTCATTGCAAAAGAAGCTGGCTGTTCAGAGTGCAGTATCCAAGCATATTAATGGTAAGTTGAGTGGAAGGAAAAAATGTGGTAGAAAAAGGTGCACAAGCAACCGGAATAACCGTAGCCTTGAAAGGATTGTTAAGAAAAGGTCATTCAAAAATTTGGGGGAGATTTACAAGGAGAGGACTGCTGCTGGAGTCATTGCTTCAAGAGACAACACATACAGATGTATCCAGGACATGGGCTACAAGTGTTACATTCCTTGTATCAAGCCACTTATGACCAATAGACAACACCAGAAGCGTCTTACCTGGGCCAAGGAGAAAAGGAACCGGACTGTTGCTCAGTGGTTCAAGGTGTTGCTTTCAGATGAAAGTAAATTTTGTATTTCATTTAGAAATTAAGGTCCCAGAGTCTGGAGGGGGAGTGGAGAGGCACACAATCTAAGCTGTTTGAGGTCTAGTATAAAGTTTCCACAATCATTGATGGTTTGGGGAGCCATGTCATCTGCTGGTGTAGGTCCCCTGGGTTCTATCAAGACCAAAGTCAGCGCAGCGGTGTACCAGGAAATTTTAGAGCACTTCATGATTCCCTCCGCCAACAAGCTTTTTGGAGATGGAAATTTCATTCTCCAGCAGGACTTTGCACCTTTCCACACTGCCAAAAGTACCAATTCCTGGTTTATAAACAACAGTATCACTGTGCTTGATTGGGCAGCAAATTTGCCTGACCTTAACCACATAGAGAATCTATGGGGCATTGTCAAGAGGAAGATAAGAGACACCAGACCCAACAATGCAGACGAGCTGAAGGCTGCTATCAAAGCAACCTGGGCTTCCATAACAGCAGTGCAACAGGCTGATCACCTCCATGCCACGCCACATTGATACAAATGGAGCCCCGAGTGCATTTACTGAACATACATTTCACTAGGCCAACATTTTAGATTTTAAAATCCTTTTTCAAGCTGGTGTTATATATAAGTATTCTAATTTACTGAAATAATGACTTTTGGGTTTTCATTGGCTGTAAGCCATAATCAACATTAACGGAAAAAAACGCTTGAAATAGATCACTCTGTTTGTAATAACTCTACATAATATATGAGTTTCACTTTTTGTATTGAAGAACTGAAATTCCGTATATACTCGAGTATAAGCCGAGATTTTCAGCCCACTTTTTTGGGCTGAAAGTAACCCTCTCGGCTTATAGTCGAGTCATGTCCAGGGGTCGGCAGGGGAGGGGGTGCGGAGCTGTGTAATAAGACTCACCTGCTCCTGCTGCTGTCCCTGCACGTCTTTTCCCTGGTGCTGGCAGCTTCTTCCTGTAGTGAGCGGCCACATGGTACCGCTCATTACAGTAATGAATATGGACCCGACTCCACTCCCATAGGGGTGGAGCCGCATATTCATTACTTTAATGAGCAGTACCATGTGACCGCTCACTACAGGAAGAAGCTGGCGGCGCCGGTGAAAAGACATGCAGGGATCGCGCCAGGAGCAGGTGAGTATAACTCAGTGCTCGATATTCACCTGATCCCCTTTCCACCGTCGGCACCGCTGCGTCTTCCGCATCCTCTGCAGTGATGCTCAGGTTAGAGGGCGCGATGATGCGATTAGTGCGCGCCGCCCTCTGCCTGAAAAAATGACATGCATTTTCCACCCTAGACTTATACTCGTGTCATTAAGTTTTCCCAGTTTTTTGTGGCAAAATTAGGGGGTCGGCTTATACTCGGGTCGGCTTATACTCGAGTATATACGGTAAATTACCTTTTTGATTATATTCTAATTTTGTGAGAAGCACCTGTATATGAACTTGCCCATAAATGTTCACCATGAAAAAGAATATATTTTTTATGGCTGAGAATTGTAATCAATGTAGGTATTTAGTCAAATACACCTATATAAAATGGAAATAACCATCACGTAAAGAGGTGCAAGATAAATAATGGTTCTTATTCATAGAGACATAAAGAGAGGCCACAGCAACCAATGGGATTGCATATTTTTCAGAGCGGTTTAGAGATTTAGGCCCAAAAGAATAAATAAAAAATAAAATCCATGCTAAAAGTGACCATTCACAGCATCTTATATATGAAATGAATCTACATGTAAAGGTGGGTAACTATTTAAATAAGTGACATTTTGTTTGGATGACATTTACTGTACAATTCTGGAGGCAACAAAGCTTTCATGTCCCAGCATTTACTGCCTCTTTTTTGGGCATAGAGGGTAAAGAGTGCTGAAAATAGTCCTCCCTGTAAGCCTCATATCAGGTGTCTTCTGGTATAAAAACCATCTTTTATCCCTTTATGTAAATGAGCTCTTCCAGGCTATGGGGCAGACACTGCCTGGAAGATAACATTGTCTCCTCACTTCATCAGCTTCACCTTCCATCAGTGTCCCTGTGATGTCTAGTTTTTGTCCAGAAACCCCACGCCTGTGCACTACAATTGCTGACGTTTCACTTTAGTGTACCGCCCTTCTATGCGCATTGGCTTTTGATTGTTCATGTGCAGTTGCCAGAGAGTCAATGCTACTTCCACTTCAGTGATCTCCGGCTGGCAGAAAAGGTGCACTCCCCACTTCCTTCCTCCCTGCCTGCAGAGCAACAATATACTGTAATTTTCAATGCCCGAGTTTAATAAAATACTGCCAACGAGTTTCCTCTCACAATCAATGAATGTATGTATGCATGCTTGTTTATATACACTACTGTTCAAAAGTTTAGGGTCACTTAGAAATTTCCATATTTTTGAAAGAAAAGTACAGTTTTTTCCAATGAAGCTAACATTAAATGATTCAGAAATAGACTCTATACATTGTTAATATTGTAAATGACTATTTTAGCTGCAAACGTCTGGTTTGTAATGTAGTATCTTCATAGGTGTACAGTATAGAGGCCCATTTCCAACAACCATCACTCCAGTGTTCTTATGGTACTTTGTGTTTGCTAACTGTGTAAGAAGGCTAATGCATGGTTAGGATACCCTTGAAAACCCTTGTGCAAGTATGTTAGCACAGCTGAAAACAGTTTGGCTGATTAGAGAACCTATAAACCCGACCTTCCTTTGAGCTAGTTGAGAATCTGGAGCATTCCATTTGTTGGTTCCTTTAAACTCTCAAAATGGCCAGAAAAAAAGAACTTTCATATGAAACTTAACAGTCTATTCTTGTTCTTAGAAATGAAGGCTATTCCATGCGAGAAATTGCCAAGAAACTGAAGATTTCCTACAACGGTGTGTACTATTCCCTTCAGAGGAGACCAAACAGGCTCTAACCAGAGTAGAAATAGAAGTGGGAGACCCCGCTGCACAACTGAGCAACAAGACAAGTACATTAGAATCTGTAGTTTGAGAAATGGATGCCTCACCGGTCCTCAATTGGCAGCTTCATTAAATAGTGCACGCAAAATGCCAGTGTCAACGTCTACAGTGAAGAGCAGACTCCAGGATGCTGGCCGGCAGGTCAGAGTGGCAAACAAAAAGCCATATATAATACTGGCTAATAAAAGGAAATTATTAATATGGGCAAAAGAACACAGACATTGGTCAGAGGAAGATTGGAAAAAAGTGTCATGGACAGACGAATAGACGAATCCAAGTTTGAGGTGTTTGGATCACAAAGAAGAACATTTGTGAGACGCAGAACAACTGAAAAGATGCTGGAAGAGTGTCTGACGCCATCTGTCAAGCATGGTGGAGGTAATGTGATGGTCTGGGGTTGCTATGGTGTTAGTAAAGTGGGAGAGTTGTACAATTTAACCCCTTCATGACCTTGGGATTTTCCGTTTTTCCGTGTTCGTTTTTCGCTCCCCTCCTTCCCAGAGCCATAACTTTTTTATTTTTCTGTTAATATGGCCATGTGAGGGCTTATTTTTTGCAGGACGAGTTGTACTTTTGAACAACATCATTGGTTTTACCATGTTGTGTACTAGAAACCGGGAAAAAAATGCCAAGTGCGGTGAAATTGCAAAAAAAGTGCAATCCCACACTTATTTTTTGTTTGGCTTTTTTACTAGGTTCACTAAATGCTAAAACTGACCTGACATTATGATTCTCCAGGTCATTACGAGTTCATAGACACCTAACATGACTAGGTTATTTTTTATCTAAGTGGTGAAAAAAATTCCAAACTTTGCAAAAAAAAAAAAATTAATTG
Source organism: Ranitomeya imitator (assembly GCF_032444005.1). NCBI lineage: Eukaryota > Metazoa > Chordata > Amphibia > Anura > Dendrobatidae > Ranitomeya > Ranitomeya imitator. The sequence continues at coordinate 564,532,916 of NC_091283.1, read as the reverse complement.
TGCCATTTTCCGATACTCGTAGCGTCTCCATTTTTCGTGATCTGGGGTCGGTTGAGGGCTTATTTTTTGCGTGCCGAGATGATGTTTTTAATGATAGCATTTTGGTGCAGATACGTTCTTTTGATCGCCCGTTATTGCATTTTAATTCAATGTCGCGGTGACCAAAAAAACGTAATTCTGGCGTTTTGAATTTTTTTCTCGCTACACCGTTTAGCAATCAGGTTAATGCTTTTTTTAATTGATAGATCGGGCGATTCTGAACGCGGTGATACCAAATATGTGTAGGTTCGATTTTTTTTTTATTGATTTATTTTGAATGGGGCGAAAGGGGGGTGATTTAACCCCTTTACCCCCAAGGGTGGTTTGCACGTTATGGACCAGGCCAATTTTTACAATTCTGACCACTGTCTCTTTATGAGGTTATAACTCTGGAATGCTTCAATGGATCCCGGTGATTCTGACATTGTTTTCTCGTGACATATTGTACTTCATGATAGTGGTAAAATTTCTTTGATATTACCTGCGTTTATTTGTGAAAAAAACGAAAATTTGGCGAAAATTTTGAACATTTCGCATCTTTCCAACTTTGAATTTTTATGCAATTAAATCACAGAGATATGTCACACAAAATACTTAATAAGTAACATTTCCCACATGTCTACTTTACATCAGCACAATTTTGGAACCAAAATTTTTTTTGTTAGGGAGTTATAAGGGTTAAAAGTTGACCAGCAATTTCTCATTTTTACAACACCATTTTATTTTAGGGACCACATCTCATTTGAAGTCATTTTGAGGGGTCTATATGATAGAAAATACCCAAGTGTGACACCATTCTAAAAACTGCACCCCTCAAGGTTCTCAAAACCACATTCAAGAAGTTTATTAACCCTTCAGGTGCTTCACAGGAATTTTTGGAATGTTTAAATAAAAATTAACATTTAACTTTTTTTCACAAAAAATTTACTTCAGCTCCAATTTGTTTTATTTTACCAAGGGTTACAGGAGAAAATGACCCCAAACGTTGTTGTACAATTTGTCCTGAGTACGCTGATACTCCATATGTGGGGGTTACCCACAGTTTGGGCGCATGGCAGAGCTCGGAAGGGAAGGAGCGCCATTTGACTTTTCAATGCAAAATTGACTGGAATTGAGATGGGACGCCATGTTGCGTTTGGAGAGCCCCTGATTGCCTAAACATTGAAACCCCCCACAAGTGACACCATTTTGGAAAGTAGACCCCCTAAGGAACTTATCTAGAGGTGTGGTGAGCACTTTGACCAACCAAGTGCTTCACAGAAGTTTATAATGCAGAACCGTAAAAATAAAAAATCTTTTTTTTTCACAAAAATTATCTTTTCGCCCCCAATTTTTTATTTTCCCAATGGTAAGAGAAGAAATTGGACCACAAAAGTTGTTGCACAATTTGTCCTGAGTACTCTGATACCACATATGTGGGGGTAAACCACTGTTTGGGCGCATGGGAGAGCTCGGAAGGGAAGGAGCGCCGTTTGACCTTTCAATGCAAAATTGACAGGAATTGAGATGGGACGCCATGTTGCGTTTGGAGAGCCACTGATGTGCCTAAACATTGAAACCCCCCACAAGTGACACCATTTTGGAAAGTAGACCCCCTAAGGAATTTATCTAGAGGTGTGGTGAGCACTTTGACCCACCAAGTGCTTCACAGAAGTTTATAATGCAGAACCGTAAAAATAAAAAATCATTTTTTTTCACAAAAATTATCTTTTCGCCCCCAATTTTTTATTTTCCCAATGGTAAGAGAAGAAATTGGACCACAAAAGTTGTGGCACAATTTGTCCTGAGTACGCTGATACCCCATATGTGGGGGTAAACCATTGTTTGGGCGCATGGCAGAGCTCGGAAGGGAAGGAGCGCCGTTTGACCTTTCAATGCAAAATTGACAGGAATTGAGATGGGACGCCATGTTGCGTTTGGAGAGCCACTGATGTGCCTAAACATTAAAACCCCCCACAAGTGACACCATTTTGAAAAGCAGACCCCCTAAGGAACTTATCTAGATGTGTGGTGAGCACTTTGACCCAATAAGAGCTTCACAGAAGTTTATAATGCAGAGCCGTAAAAATAAAACAAAAAATTTTTCCCACAAAAATAATTTTTTAGCCCCCAGTTTTGTATTTTCCCGAGGGTAACAGGAGAAATTGGACCCCAAAAGTTGTTGTGCAATTTGTCCTGAGTGCGCTGATACCCTATATGTGGGGGAGAACCAGCGTTTGGGCGCATGGGAGGGCTCGGAAGGGAAGGAGCGCCATTTGGAATACAGACTTAGATGGAATGGTCTGCAGGCGTCACATTGTGTTTGCAGAGCCCCTAATGTACCTAAACAGTAGAAACCCCCCACAAGTGACCCCATATTGGAAACTAGACCCCCCAAGGAACTTATCTAGATGTGTTGTGAGAACTTTGAGCCCCCAAGTATTTCACTACAGTTTATAACGCAGAGCCGTGAAAATAAAAAAAAAAATTTCCCCTCAAAATTATTTTTTAGCCCCCAGTTTTGTATTTTCTCGAGGGTAAAAGGAGAAATTGGACCCCAAAAGTTGTTGTCCAATTTGTCCTGAGTGCGTTGATACCCCATATGTGGAGGGGAACCAGCGTTTGGGCGCATGGGAGGGCTCGGAAGGGAAGGAGCGCCATTTGGAATGCAGACTTAGATGGAATGGTCTGCAGGCGTCACATTGCATTTGCAGAGCCCCTAATATATCTAAACAGCAGAAACCCCCCACAAGTGACCCCATATTGGAAACTAGACCCCCCACGAACTTATCTAGATGTGTTGTGAGAACTTTGAGCTCCCAAGTGTTTCACTACAGTTTATAACGCAGAGCCGTGAAAATAAAAAATCTCTTTTTTCCCCACAAAAATTATTTTTTAGCCCCCAGTTTTGTATTTTCCCAAGGGTAACAGGAGAAATTGGACCCCAAAAGTTGTTGTCCAAACTCGGCTTTGGGAAAATGGCCGCCGCGATCTCTAATGCACACGCGCGGCATCCCGCGGCCATTTTCCTGAAGCCCCGTGCAGCAGAGCACTCCATCTGCGCACGCGCGGCCCCAGGAAGATGGCCGCCCCCACCGATGCAAGGGATTACAGCGCAGATCGCGCGCTGTGTCTTCACGTGGGCGCAGGGAATTCGGACCTTGGACATGCGCACACCACTACGCCACCAACGGAAAGCTGGGGAAGAAAAGAGCGCTGTGAACACGCCCACCTGACCAGACCAGCCTGATTGACAGGCAAAAACGGCGACTTTGGTAATGTATTTCTCAGCATACATGGGGAATCAGGGTACACTACATACACTATAGTAACGCACAGCGCAGGCCCTATTTAACAGTATTTATAGCTCAATCTGAAAAAACGGGGTGACAGGTTCCCTTTAAGCTCGGTGGTCTATGTGCCTTGTATTCTGTGCTCAGTCTCAGATGTATTGTTACCCATACTTTGACCTTCGTTATGACCATCCATTTGCCTAGCCCCTTTATCTTGAACAGCTACCTTCCTGGAGTTCTGAACTCGGAGCAAGATCTGACTACACCTTTGTCTAACCCCTTTGTTTATGACGAGCTCTCTTGGTATCTGACCCCGGACCTCTTGACTACCCAGCATCATGGCTTGCCCATGTGTAATGACTAGTGTCACATTTTTTTATACAAAACATTGTATCAAAAATTCATAAAATAATGGGGAAAATGCATTAAAATGCAACAATAATCAGAGAAGACTGTTGTTGTGTAGTTTGGTGCGGACACCAGCAGATAATAAAAAACACAGGATTTATGCAATATGTGAACACAGTATTGCAGACACAAAAAAGCCAGATATCGTATAGCAAAGCTTACATACAAATGAGAATGGTTTGGCTGCTACGATTCTGAATGAATTAAGAAAAAAATAAATCCATAGGTCCCAACTAGAGATGAACATGACACACAGATGACCTTACGACAGCTAATCAAAAGCCGCGCTGGGACGCCGGAAGGTAAGAGATTCATGGGTCTCCAGTCCAGCTGCCTGGTGCTGCTGACCTGAGTGCTGGAATGGTAAACGAGTGTGGTTTGGGGTATAGCCATGGGTGTGGTCAAAATGTGCCACAGCACTCTAAGCGTGCCACATAATTTGTCCCTCTATCAGTTCTTCAAAAGTTGGGAGGTATGGTTTAATGCAGAGATAAGTAGGCTGAAGATGGGTGGCTGTCCAGGCCAAAATTTAACAGCCATCCCCAGATTCACACAATGTTGCAATCATGTCTGCATTTTCTGGCCTCTGTGTGTCCTAGTGCACTTGCTTGTCATCTTGCATAGCATGTTGTCCTGGCCTTCACCGCTGTGAACGCCAAACAGCAATTTATAAAAATATCCATGTACATTAGGGTTGATAGTTTTTCTTCTACATTTATGCTTTGGTCTACAAAGTAATGCTAGATCAAAGCCAATTCTTGAAAATCAGTTTTACTTTCTTAAATGTGTAATATATCCCTGTATTTTAAATCATATATAAGTCTAAAAAATAACATACACCTGAATATTTAGAAACCCTGTAATGAGAAAAAATACAGAAATACATATAAAGACATTCAAAAGTAAAAAGTTTGCTTAACCCCTCTGTGACCTTAGACGTACTATCCCGTCGAGGTGCCCTGGGCTTATCTGACCCTGGACGGGATAGTACGTCATAGCCGATCGGCCGCGCTCACGGGGGGAGCGCGGCCGATCGCGGCCGGGTGTCAGCTGCTTATCGCAGCTGACATCCGGCACTATGTGCCAGGAGCGGTCACGGACCGCCCCCGGCACATTAACCCCTGGCACACCGCGATCAAAGATGATCGCGATGTGCCGGCGGTGCAGGGAAGCACCGCGCAGGGAGGGGGCTCCCTGCGGGCTTCCCTGAGCCCCCCGCAGCAACGCGATGTGATCGCGTTGCTGCGAGGGTCTCCTCACCTCCCTCCCTGCTCGAGCCCCGGATCCAAGATGGCCGCGGATCCGGGTCCTGCAGGGAGGGAGGTGGCTTCACAGAGCCTGCTCAGAGCAGGCACTGTGAAGCAGCCTGCACTCCTATCAGATCAGTGATCTGACAGAGTGCTGTGCAAACTGTCAGATCACTGATCTGTGATGTCCCCCCCTGGGACAAAGTAAAAAAGTAAAAAAAAAAATTTCCAAATGTGTAAAAAAAATAAAAAAAAATATTCCAAAATAATGAAAAAAAAAAAAAAATATTATTCCCATAAATACATTTCTTCATCTAAATAAAAAAAAAAAACCAATAAAAGTACACATATTTAGTATCGCCGCGTCCGTAACGGCCCGACCTATAAAACTGGCCCACTAGTTAACCCCTTCAGTAAACACCGTAAGAAAAAAAAAAAAAAAACGAGGCAAAAAACAACGCTTTATTATCATACCGCCGAACAAAAAGTGGAATAACACGCGATCAAAAGGACAGATATAAATAACCATGGTACCGCTGAAAGCGTCATATTGTCCCGCAAAAAAAGAGCCGCCATACAGCATCATCAGCAAAAAAATAAAAAAGTTATAGTCCTGAGAATAAAGCGATGCAAAAATAATTATTTTTTCTGTAAAATAGTTTTTATCGTATAAAAGCACCAAACCATAAAAAAATGATATAAATGAGGTATCGCTGTAATCGTACTGACCCGAAGAATAAAACTGATTTATCAATTTTACCAAACGCGGAACGGTATAAACGCCTCCCCCAATAGAAATTCATGAATAGCTGGCTTTTGGTCATTCTTCCTCACAAAAATCGGAATAAAAAGCGATAAAAAAATGTCACGTGCCCAAAAATGTTTTCAATAAAAATGTCAACTCGTCCCGCAAAAAACAAGACCTCACATGACTCTGTGGACCAAAATATGGAAAAATTATAGCTCTCAAAATGTGGTATTGCAAAAAATATTTTTTGCAATAAAAAGGGTCTTTCAGTGTGTGACGGCTGCCAATCATAAAAATCCGCTAAAAAACTCGCTATAAAAGTAAATCAAACCCCCCTTCATCACCCCCTTAGTTAGGGAAAAATAAAAAAAAATGTATTTATTTCCATTTTCCCATTAGGGCTAGGGTTAGGGCTAGGGTTAGGGCTAGGGCTAGGGTTAGGGCTAGGGTTAGGGCTAGGGTTAGGGCTAGGGTTAGGGTTAGGGCTAGGGTTAGGGCTAGGGTTAGGGCTAGGGTTAGGGCTAGGGTTAGGGCTAGGGCTAGGGCTAGGGTTAGGGCTAGGGTTAGGGCTAGGGTTAGGGCTAGGGTTAGGGCTAGGGTTAGGGTTAGGGCTAGGGCTAGGATTAGGGTTAGGGTTGGGGCTACAGTTAGGGTTGGGGCTAAAGTTAGGGTTAGGGTTTAGATTACATTTACAGTTGGGAATAGGGTTGGGATTAGGGTTAGGGGTGTGTCAGGGTTAGAGGTGTGGTTAGGGTTACCGTTGGAATTAGGGTTAGGGGTGTGTTTAGATTAGGGTTTCAGTTATAATTGGGGGGTTTCCACTGTTTCGGCACATCAGGGGCTCTCCAAACACGACATGGCGTCCGATCTCAATTCCAGCCAATTCTGCGTTGAAAAAGTAAAACAGTGCTCCTTCCCTTCCGAGCTCTCCTGTGTGCCCAAACAGGGGTTTACCCCAACATATGGGGTATCAGCGTACTCAGGACAAATTGGACAACAACTTTTGTGGACCAATTTCTCCTGTTACCCTTGGGAAAATACAAAACTGGGGGCTAAAAAATAATTTTTGTGGGAAAACAAAAAGATTTTTTATTTTCACGGCTCTGCGTTATAAACTGTAGTGAAACACTTGGGGGTTCAAAGTTCTCACAACACATCTAGATAAGTTCATTGAGGGGTCTAGTTTCCAATATGGGGTCACTTGTGGGGGGTTTCTACTGTTTAGGTACATTAGGGGCTCTGCAAACGCAATGTGACGCCTGCAGACCAATCCATCTAAGTCTGCATTCCAAATGATGCTCCTTACCTTCCGAGCCCTCCCATGCGCCCAAACGGTGGTTCCCCCCCACATATCGGGTATCAGCGTACTCAGGACAAATTGGACAACAACTTTTGTGGACCAATTTCTCCTGTTACCCTTGGGAAAATACAAAACTGGGGGCTAAAAAATAATTTTTGTGGGAAAACAAAAAGATTTTTTATTTTCACGGCTCTGCGTTATAAACTGTAGTGAAACACTTGGGGGTTCAAAGTTCTCACAACACATCTAGATAAGTTCATTGAGGGGTCTAGTTTCCAATATGGGGTCACTTGTGGGGGGTTTCTACTGTTTAGGTACATTAGGGGCTCTGCAAACGCAATGTGACGCCTGCAGACCAATCCATCTAAGTCTGCATTCCAAATGATGCTCCTTCCCTTCCGAGCCCTCCCATGCGCCCAAACGGTGGTTCCCCCCCACATATCGGGTATCAGCGTACTCAGGACAAATTGGACAACAACTTTTGTGGACCAATTTCTCCTGTTACCCTTGGGAAAATACAAAACTGGGGGCTAAAAAATAATTTTTGTGGGAAAACAAAAAGATTTTTTATTTTCACGGCTCTGCGTTATAAACTGTAGTGAAACACTTGGGGGTTCAAAGTTCTCACAACACATCTAGATAAGTTCATTGAGGGCTCTAGTTTCCAATATGGGGTCACTTGTGGTTGGTTTCTACTGTTTAGGTACATTAGGGGCTCTGCAAACGCAATGTGACGCCTGCAGACCAATCCATCTAAGTCTGCATTCCAAATGATGCTCCTTCCCTTCCGAGCCCTCCCATGCGCCCAAACGGTGGTTCCCCCCCACATATCGGGTATCAGCGTACTCAGGACAAATTGGACAACAACATTTAGGGTCCAATTTCTCCTGCTAACCTTGGAAAAATACAAAACTGGGGGCTAAAATATAATTTTTGTGGAAAAAAAAATATTTTTTATTTGCATGGCTCTGCGTTATAAACTGTAGTGAAATACTTGGGGGTTCAAAGCTCTCACAACACATCAAGATGAGTTCCTTAGGGGGTCTACTTTCCAAAATGGTGTCACTTGTGGGGGGTTTCTACTGTTTAGGTACATTAGGGGCTCTGCAAACGCAATGTGACGCCTGCAGACCATTCCATCTAAGTCTGCATTCCAAATGGCGCTCCTTCCCTTCCGAACCCTCCCATGCGCCCAAACGGTGGTTCCCCCCCACATATGGGGTATCAGCGTACTCAGGACAAATTGGACAACAACTTTTGTGGTCCAATTTCTCCTCTTACCCTAGAGAAAATACAAAACTGGGGGCTAAAAAATAATTTTTGTGGGAAAAAAATTTTGTTTTATTTTTATGGCTCTGCATTATAAACTTCTGTGAAGCCCTTGGTGGGTCAAAGTGCTCACCACACATCCAGATAAGTTCCTTAGGGGGTCTACTTTCCAAAATGGTGTCACTTGTGGGGGGTTTCAATGTTTAGGCACATCAGTGGCTCTCCAAACGCAACATGGCGTCCCATCTCAATTCCTGTCAATTTTGCATTGAAAAGTCAAACGGCGCTCCTTCCCTTCCGAGCTCTCCCATGCGCCCAAACAGTGGTTTACTGCCACATATGGGGTATCAGCGTACTCGGGACAAATTGGACAACAACTTTTGAGGTCCAATTTCTTCTCTTACCCTTGGAAAAATAAAAAATTGGGGGCAAAAATATAATTTTTGTGAAAAAATATGATTTTTTATTTTTACGGTTCTGCATTATAAACTTCTGTGAAGCACTTGGTGGGTCAAAGTGCTCACCACACCTCTAGATAAGTTCCTTAGGGGGTCTACTTTCCAAAATGGTGTCACTTGTGGGGGGTTTCAATGTTTAGGCACATCAGTGGCTCTCCAAACGCAACATGGCGTCCCATCTCAATTTCTGTCAATTTTGCATTGAAAAGTCAAACTGCGCTCCTTCCCTTCCGAGCTCTCCCATGCGCCCAAACAGTGGTTTACTGCCACATATGGGGTATCAGCGTACTCAGGACAAATTGGACAACAACTTTTGAGGTCCAATTTCTTCTCTTACCCTTGGAAAAATAAAAAATTGGGGGCAAAAATATAATTTTTGTGAAAAAATATGATTTTTTATTTTTACGGTTCTGCATTATAAACTTCTGTGAAGCACTTGGTGGGTCAAAGTGCTCACCACACATCCAGATAAGTTCCTTAGGGGGTCTACTTTCCAAAATGGTGTCACTTGTGGGGGGTTTCAATGTTTAGGCACATCAGTGGCTCTCCAAACGCAACATGGCGTCCCATCTCAATTCCTGTCAAGTTTGCATTGAAAAGTCAAATAGCGCTCCTTCCCTTCCGAGCTCTCCCATGCGCCCAAACAGTGGTTTACTGCCACATATGGGGTATCAGCGTACTCAGGACAAATTGGACAACAACTTTTTGGGTCCAATTTCTCCTGTTACCCTTGGTAAAATAAAACAAATTGGAGCTGAAGTAAATTTTTTGTGTAAAAAAGTTAAATGTTCATTTTTATTTAAACATTCCAAAAATTCCTATTAAACACCTGAAGGGTTAATAAACTTCTTGAATGTGGTTTTGAGCACCTTGAGGGGTGCAGTTTTTAGAATGGTGTCACACTTGGGCATTTTCTATCATATAGACCCCTCAAAATGACTTCAAATGAGACGTGGTCCCTAAAAAAAAATGGTGTTGTAAAAATGAGAAATTGCTGGTCAACTTTTAACCCTTATAACTCCCTAACAAAAAAAAAAATTGGTTCCAAAATTATGCTGATGTAAAGGAGACATGTGGGAAATGTTACTTATTAAGTATTTTGTGTGACATATCTCTGTGATTTAATTGCATAAAAATTCAAAGTTTGAAAATTGCAAAATTTTCAAAATTTTCGCCAAATTTCCGTTTTTTTCACAAATAAACGCAGGTACTATCAAAGAAATTTTACCACTATCATGATGTACAATATGTCACGAGAAAACAATGTCAGAATCACCAGGATCCGTTGAAGCGTTTCGGAGTTATAACCTCATAAAGGGACAGTGGTCAGAATTGTAAAAATTGGCCTGGTCATTAACGTGCAAACCACCCTTGGGGGTAAAGGGGTTAAAATCTGTTGGGGATGCATATCATTTCTACTAAGGTATAACCTAACTAAAGGCATAGCAAATTTGTTTTGGTGATTAGAGCCCAGAATGTATGTATGGGAGGACTGTAACATTATATCTTCCCCATAGTGCTTGATGCCGCCAACATTAGAGGTAGCTCGCTGTATAGAAAAAAGCTCTATTTGAGGTCAGTCCAAGCTGTATAAATTGATTTACTATGCGCCCCCTAGTGGGGACTCCAGGCAGATAGATGATTATCATATAAGTGCATGAAGACACACGCATGTCATTTGGAGTTTTATGTGCATGCTGTTAAATTAAGGTGGAGATCTGGGATAAGGAAGATAATTTTATGAGTAGTTAAAGGACTTTTTGAACATGTCCACAGCCCTAAAGCATGTCGGAGGATTAGTGCAGCTATGATTTCCCCTTTAGGCCGGTTTCACATTAGCGTTTTTTGCGCAGCATAGGCCTGCGTACTGTCCGCATGCGTCTAGCGTACCTATCTTTAACACTGTGTGCGCAGGGACATCAGTTTGAATGTGGATGCGACCGCATGTGTCGATTCGCGGTGTCCGGCGAACGCAACATGCTGCATTTTTTGAGGTGTCAAATATGTGCAGGCATACACATGCAGATGAGTGCATATAATCAACACATTACTGTCTATGGGAACGCATTGGTATGCAAGGGCATGCGTTCTATGTGCTTGTGTACTTTGGACTGCTCATGTCCAGGAACTGATTGAGACACTCCCTACTGGAAATATCGTACGCATGCGTATAAACAATGCAAATGTCGGCAGAAGACACGGGCATGGGCACAGGGACACGCGGATGCTGGCCGTAATTCAGGAGGAATGGAGTCTGACCGGTGGAGTCGGCTACGGCGTTGTTAAGTGCAAACTCTGCCCACGGTAGCAAGGATGCCCAGTCATCCTGCCTGGCAGAAACAAAATGTCGTAAATATGTGACCAGGGTCTGGTTGGCCTTCTCAACCAACCCATTCATCTCGGGATGATATACCGAGGAGATATTCAACTCAATACTGAGTAGACGACAAAGCTCTCTCCAGAATCGAGACGCAAACTGGGGACCCCGGTCACTGACAATTTTGTCCGGCATACCGTGTAAGCAAAAGATATGCTTGATGAACAACGCTGCCAGAGCCCATGCAGAAGGTAGCTGTGGAAGAGGCACCAAGTGCACCATTTTGGAAAAATGGTCGGTGATCACCCAGATAATGGTGCAGCTAAGAGACTTGGGTAAGCCCACCACAAAATCCATCCCAACCATCTCCCAGGGCCTGTCCGCCTCCGGCAGGGGGTAAAGCAACTCAGCTGGCCATTGCCGAGGAGACTTGTTCTTGGCGCAAGAGAAACACGCCTGAACATAGTCTGTGACATCACGAGCCATATGCGGCCACCAGTGTGTCCTCGCCTGTAGCTCAGATGTCCTTTTGGACCCAAAATGTCCACCCACCCTGGACGAGTGAGCCCAAGAGAGAACCTCCGGACGCAGGTACAAAAGTCTTGCCCGGAAGCACAGACTCTAGAGAAACCGGGGCCACAGTTCTCAGGCTCTCAGTGGGGACAATAAGCTGAGGCTCCTCTTCCTCCTCCTCAGATGATACAACAGAGCGAGAGAGAGAGTCGGCACGAATGTTCTTCTCCCCGGAAAAAAAATGGAGGGTGAAATGAAAGCGGGAGAAGAACAAGGACCATCTGGCCTGGCGAGAATTTAACCGCTGGGCTGTCTGCAAGTACACCAAATTCTTGTTGCCTGTGAAGACTTGGAAGGGAAAATGAGCTCCCTCCAAGAGATGTCTCCACTCTGAGAAGGCCTACTTCATGGCAAGCAACTCCCTGTCCCCAATGGAATAGTTCCTCTCCGCTGGTGAGAAGGTCTTAGAAAAGAAGAAGCAAGGATGCTTCCAACCTTGAGCATCCTTTTGGAAAAGGACTGCTCCAGCACCAACGGATGAGGCATCCACCTTCAATATAAATGGCTTATCTACATCGGGGCGATGTAGGATGGGAGTGCTAGCGAAGTGTGACTTAATGGAGTGAAAGGCCTTGGAGACCTCATGAGACCACAATTTGGGATTTGCTCCCTTCTTGGTGAGGGCAACCAAGGGAGCTACCAAAGTTGAGAAGTGTGGAATGAACTGACGATAGTAATTAATGAACCCCATAAAGCACTGCACCGCTTTAAGAGAATAGGGTTCCTGCCAGTCCATCACAGCCTGTAGTTTGGCAGGATCCATAGCCAATCCCTGGGCGGAGATAATATAGCCCAGGAAAGGTAAAGTCTCCTGCTCAAACACACATTTCTCCAACTTTGCATAGAGGGAATTTGCCCGTAAGAGGTCGAAGACTCTGCAAACATCTCTCCGGTGGGAGTCAATATCTGGAGAGTAGATGAGAATATCATCCAGATAGACTACAACCGAGGTGGAGAGCATATCCCGGAAGATGTCGTTCACAAAGTCTTGGAAAATGGCAGGGGCATTACAGAGCCCGAAGGGCATCACCAGATATTCATAGTGCCCATCCCTGGTGTTAAAAGCCGTCTTCCATTCGTCCCCCTCACGGATGCGAATCAGGTTGTAAGCACCCCGCAGATCTAATTTTGTAAATACCCTTGCTCCCTGAAGCCTATCAAATAGCTCAGATATCAGGGGCAGAGGATACTTATTCTTAATGGTGATGGCGTTAAGACCCCTGTAATCTATGCATGGACGTAGTTCCCTGTTCTTCTTCTGCACGAAGAAGAACCCAGCCCCTGCAGGTGACACTGACTTCCTAATGAATCCTCTTGCCAGATTTTCCTGGATGCACTGTGACATTGCCTCCGTCTCCGGGAGAGATAACGCATAGACTTGACCCCGGGGAGGCTCAGCACCAGGCAAGAGGTCAATAGGACAATCGTAGCGGCAGTGAGGCGGAAGGGTCTCCGCAGCTCTTTTGGAGAACACGTCTGCATAGGGCCAATATTGCTTGGGGAGGGATGATAGATCTGCAGGTACCTCAGTAGTAGCAACCTGAACACATTCCCTCTGACATCTACCCCCACAAGATTCACCCCATCCCAAGATTCTGCCTGTGGACCACTCAATATGAGGAGAGTGGTACCGTAGCCAAGGTATCCCTAACAGGACCTCATCAATTCCCTCAGGAATGACGAGCAGAGATATAATTTCCTGATGAGATGGCGACATGAACAGAGAAAAAGGGATGGTCTGGTGTGTTATCTGTGAGGGCAGTGTCGACCCATTTACCACTCGTACGGTTACTGGTTGAGCTAACATTACCAGGGGAATTGTGTGACGTTGGGTGAAGGCAGAAGACATAAAATTGCCCTCCTCCCCAGAATCTACGCAGAGCTCTACCGAGTGGGTTAATAAGCCTATAGTAATTGTCCCCTTAAAGGACAATTTGGAGGCAAACGTCGCCGTGTCTAGTGTACCTCCACCTACTAGCACTAGACGCTGACGTTTCCTCGACCACTGGGGACATCTGGTGGCAAGATGTCCTGACTGCTGGCAAACATGACAGACCTGGAGTACATGAGCAGTCCGGGACTTAGATCCCCCTCGTGACACTACCATAGACTCATGTGACTCAGGGGCCTGGCCTGGAGATCCCAAAGGTTTGGTGAAGGTAGGAGCCAGCCAAAACCTCTGCCTACACTGGGCTCGCTCTAACCTCCGCTCGTGAAAATGGAGGTCAATACGAGTGGACACAGCTATTAACTCTTCCAGTGTGGCGGGAATCTCCCTAGTGGCCAGAGCGTCCTTCACGTGGTCAGCCAGCCCCCTCCAAAATATCAGAATAAGGGCTTTATCTGACCACTCCAGCTCAGATACTAGGGTGCGAAAGTGGACGGCAAAATGGCTGAGCAAGGACGAGCCCTGAGTCAATGCCAACAGTTGGAGCGCCGTATCATGGGTGACACGAGGTCCTAAAAAGACCTGCTTCAGAGTGCTCAGGAATAACGGAGCACTCTGCACCACATAATCGCCATGCTCCCACAGCTGCGTAGCCCACTCCAACAGGACAGGAGAGACACAATAAATCCCACCTTAGCCCGCTCTGTGGGGAAACGTGCGGCCAGAAGCTCGAGATGTGTCACGCTCACACCCTGACTGGTGGGCGTGAGCTCGGAGGGTTTGTGACCCCACTGTGCCACAAACCAGACTACCCTGGCAGGGGCGTGACTATGACAGCTGCCTTGGTCTTCACTGGAGCCTCTGATGGTGAGGTCAGGCTTGTGAGGCAGGCAACTGCCAGGTGCTTCTCCAGGGTGGTGTCTGGCTGTGGCTGCTGATCCCACTTGGGAAACAGGAACACAAGGATTGGTGCGGGCGACTGGCAGATGAGCACTGCTGAAACTTGGACGAGTAGGCTGGCAGGCATGGCAGAGAACACAGGGCTGGCAGGCACGGCAGAGAACACAGGGCTGGCAGGCACGGCAGAGAACAAAGGGCTGGCAGGCACGGCTGAGAACACAGGGCTGGTTGGTGTGGTGTTGTGAATTCTGTGGCTGAATTCACTCCTGTGGTCACAAGTGGTACTGCAGCTTCTGAGCTTCCTCCCTCAGGTGTTCTGGTGAGCTCGTTAACTGCTTCATTACTTAACTCCGCCTGATGCTGCTATCCTTGCTCCTTGTCAATGTTTCAGTGTTGGATCTGAGCTTCTCCTGATTGTTCCTGTGACCTGCTGCTCTGTATAGCTAAGTGCCTTTTGTTTTTTTGTTGCTTTTTTTCTGTCCAGCTTGTCTTTTGTTTTGCTGGAAGCTCTGAGACGCAAAGGGTGTACCGCCGTGCCGTTAGTTCGGCATGGTGGTTTTTTTTGCCCCCTTTGCGTGGTTTTGCTTTAGGGTTTTTTGTAGACTGCAAAGTTCGCTTTACTGTCCTCGCTCTGTCCTAGAATATCGGGCCCCACTTTGCTGAATCTATTTCATCCCTACGTTTTGTCTTTTCATCTTACTCACAGTCATTATATGTGGGGGGCTGCCTTTTCCTTTGGGGAATTTCTCTGGGGCAAGTCAGGCCTATTTTTCTATCTTCAGGCTAGCTAGTTTCTTAGGCTGTGCCGAGTTGCCTAGGTAGTTGTTAGGCGCAATCCACAGCCGCTTTTAGTTGTGTTTAGGATAGGATCAGGTGTGCAGTCTACAGAGTTTCCACGTCTCAGAGCTCGTTCTTGTATTTTTGGGTATTTGTCAGATCACTGTGTGCGCTCTGATCGCTAAGCACACTGTGTTTCTGGATTGCCTTCACAACACCTGTCATTAGCAAACATAACAGTACAAGGAGCCAAACTAATGATTCTCAATAGAGGGAAAGAAAAAGTTCTGACATCATTTTTTTTTTTTTCTGCTCTGTGTTCATTTTTTTTTTTTCCCCTAGACATTTGGGTGATTCTGGACACAGGTGTGGACATGGATATTCAGGGTCTGTGCTCTTCAATAGATAATCTCGTTATAAATGTACAAAAAATTCAAGATACTATTGATCAGAAATCTATGTTAGAACCAAGAATTCCTATTCCTGATTTGTTTTTTGGAGATAGAACTAAGTTTCTAAGTTTCAAAAATAATTGTAAGCTATTTCTGGCCTTGAAACCTCATTCTTCTGGTAATCCTATTCAACAGGTTTTGATTATTATTTCTTTTTTGCGCGGCGACCCTCAAGACTGGGCATTTTCTCTTGCGCCAGGAGACCCTGCATTGAGTAGTGTCGATGCGTTTTTCCTGGCGCTCGGATTGCTGTACGATGAGCCTAATTCAGTGGATCAGGCTGAGAAAAATTTGCTGGCTTTGTGCCAGGGTCAGGATGATATAGAAGTATATTGTCAGAAATTTAGGAAATGGTCAGTACTCACTCAGTGGAATGAATCTGCGCTGGCAGCTTTGTTCAGAAAGGGTCTCTCTGAGGCTCTTAAGGATGTCATGGTGGGATTTCCTATGCCTGCTGGTTTGAATGAGTCTTTGTCTTTGGCCATTCAGATCGGTCGACGCTTGCGCGAGCGTAAATCTGTGCACCATTTGGCGGTACTGCCTGAGGTTAAACCTGAGCCTATGCAGTGCGATAGGACTATGACTAGAGTTGAACGGCAGGAATACAGACGTCTGAATGGTCTGTGTTTCTACTGTGGTGATTCCACTCATGCTATTTCTGATTGTCCTAAGCGCACTAAGCGGTCTGCTAGGTCTGCCGTCATTGGTACTGTACAGTCCAAATTCCTTCTGTCCATTACCTTGATATGCTCTTTGTCGTCGTTTTCTGTCATGGCGTTTGTGGATTCGGGCGCTGCCCTGAATCTGATGGATTTGGATTATGCTAAACGTTGTGGGTTTTTCTTGGAGCCTTTGCGGTGTCCTATTCCATTGAGAGGAATTGATGCTACACCTTTGGCCAAGAATAAACCTCAATACTGGGCCCAGCTGACCATGTGCATGGCTCCTGCACATCAGGAAGTTATTCGCTTTCTGGTGTTGCATAATCTGCATGATGTGGTCGTGTTGGGGTTGCCATGGCTACAAACCCATAATCCAGTATTGGATTGGAATTCCATGTCGGTATCCAGCTGGGGTTGTCAGGGGGTACATGGTGATGTTCCATTTTTGTCGATTTCGTCATCCACCCCTTCTGAGATCCCAGAGTTCTTGTCTGATTATCAGGATGTATTTGAAGAGCCCAAGTCCGATGCTCTACCTCCGCATAGGGATTGTGATTGTGCTATCAATTTGATTCCTGGTAGTAAATTCCCTAAAGGTCGATTATTTAATTTATCCGTGCCCGAACACGCCGCTATGCGCAGTTATGTGAAGGAATCCCTGGAGAAGGGACATATTCGCCCATCGTCATCACCACTGGGAGCAGGGTTCTTCTTTGTAGCCAAGAAGGATGGTTCGCTGAGACCGTGTATTGATTACCGCCTTCTTAATAAGATCACTGTTAAATTTCAGTATCCCTTGCCATTGTTATCTGACTTGTTTGCGCGGATTAAGGGGGCTAGTTGGTTCACTAAGATAGATCTTCGTGGTGCGTATAATCTGGTGAGAATCAGGCAAGGAGATGAATGGAAAACTGCATTCAATATGCCCGAGGGTCATTTTGAGTATCTAGTGATGCCGTTCGGACTTGCCAATGCTCCATCTGTGTTTCAGTCTTTTATGCATGACATCTTCCGTGAGTATCTGGATAAATTCCTGATTGTTTACTTGGATGACATTTTGATCTTCTCAGATGATTGGGAGTCTCATGTGAAGCAGGTCAGAATGATTTTTCAGGTCCTGCGTGCTAACTCTTTGTTTGTGAAGGGATCAAAGTGTCTCTTCGGTGTGCAGAAAGTTTCATTTTTAGGGTTCATCTTTACCCCTTCTACTTTCGAGATGGATCCAGTTAAGGTCCAAGCCATCCAGGATTAGATTCAGCCGCCATCTCTGAAAAGTCTGCAAAAGTTCCTGGGCTTTGCTAATTTTTATCGTCGCTTCATCTGTAATTTTTCTAGCATTGCCAAACCATTGACCGATTTGACCAAGAAGGGTGCTGATTTGGTTAATTGGTCTTCTGCTGCTGTGGAAGCTTTTCAGGAGTTGAAGCGTCGTTTTTGTTCTGCCCCTGTGTTGTGTCAGCCAGATGTTTCTCTTCCGTTCCAGGTCGAGGTTGATGCTTCTGAGATTGGAGCAGGGGCGGTTTTGTCACAGAGAGGTTCTGATTGCTCAGTGATGAAACCATGTGCTTTCTTTTCCAGGAAGTTTTCGCCCGCTGAGCGTAATTATGATGTGGGCAATCGAGAGTTGCTGGCCATGAAGTGGGCATTCGAGGAGTGGCGTCATTGGCTTGAAGGAGCTAAGCATCGCGTGGTGGTATTGACTGATCATAAGAACTTGACTTATCTCGAGTCTGCCAAGCGCTTGAATCCTAGACAGGCCCGTTGGTCGTTATTTTTTGCCCGCTTCGACTTTGTGATTTCGTACCTTCCGGGCTCTAAAAATGTGAAGGCGGATGCTCTGTCTAGGAGTTTTGTGCCCGACTCTCCGGGTTTATCTGAGCCAGCGGGTATCCTCAAGGAAGGAGTCATTGTGTCTGCCATCTCCCCTGATTTGCGGCGGGTGCTGCAAAAATTTCAGGCGAATAAACCTGATCGTTGTCCAGCAGAGAAACTGTTCGTCCCTGATAGGTGGACTAATAAACTTATCTCTGAACTTCATTGTTCGGTGTTGGCTGGTCATCCTGGAATCTTTGGTACCAGAGAGTTAGTGGCTAGATCCTTCTGGTGGCCATCTCTGTCACGGGATGTACGTACTTTTGTGCAGTCCTGTGGGATTTGTGCTAGGGCTAAGCCCTGCTGTTCTCGTGCCAGTGGGTTGCTTTTGCCCTTGCCGGTCCCAAAGAGGCCTTGGACACATATTTCGATGGATTTCATTTCTGACCTTCCCGTTTCTCAAAAGATGTCAGTCATTTGGGTGGTCTGTGATCGCTTTTCTAAAATGGTCCATCTGGTGCCCTTGGCTAAATTGCCTTCCTCCTCTGATTTGGTACCTTTGTTCTTTCAGCATGTGGTTCGGTTGCATGGCATTCCTGAGAATATTGTTTCTGACAGAGGTTCCCAGTTTGTTTCAAGGTTTTGGCGAGCCTTTTGTGGTAGGATGGGCATTGACCTATCCTTTTCCTCGGCTTTCCATCCTCAGACTAATGGCCAGACCGAACTAACCAATCAGACCTTGGAAACATATCTGAGATGTTTTGTTTCTGCAGACCAGGATGATTGGGTGTCCTTTTTGCCGTTGGCTGAGTTCGCCCTTAATAATCGGGCCAGCTCGGCTACCTTGGTTTCTCCATTTTTTTGCAATTCTGGGTTCCATCCTCGTTTCTCTTCAGGACAGGTTGAGTCTTTGGACTGTCCTGGTGTGGATTCTGTGGTGGATAGGTTGCAGCAGATCTGGACTCAGGTAGTGGACAATTTGATCTTGTCCCAGGAGAAAGCTCAACTTTTCGCTAATCGCAGACGCCGTGTGGGTCCCCGACTTCGTGTTGGGGATCTGGTTTGGTTATCTTCTCGTCATATTCCTATGAAGGTTTCCTCTCCTAAATTTAAACCTCGTTTTATTGGTCCGTATAGGATTTCTGAGGTTCTCAATCCTGTGTCTTTTCGTTTGACCCTCCCAGACTCCTTTTCCATACATAATGTATTCCATAGGTCGTTGTTGCGGAGATACGTGGCACCTATGGTTCCATCTGTTGAGCCTCCTGCCCCGGTTTTGGTGGAGGGGGAATTTGAGTATATTGTGGAGAAGATTTTGGATTCTCGTGTTTCTAGACGGAAACTCCAGTATCTGGTTAAATGGAAGGGTTATGCTCAGGAAGATAATTCCTGGGTTTTTGCCTCTGATGTTCATGCTTCTGATCTTGTTCGTGCCTTTCATGCGGCTCATCCTGGTCGGCCTGGGGGCTCTGGTGAGGGTTCGGTGACCCCTCCTCAAGGGGGGGGTACTGTTGTGAATTCTGTGGCTGAATTCACTCCTGTGGTCACAAGTGGTACTGCAGCTTCTGAGCTTCCTCCCTCAGGTGTTCTGGTGAGCTCGTTAACTGCTTCATTACTTAACTCCGCCTGATGCTGCTATCCTTGCTCCTTGTCAATGTTTCAGTGTTGGATCTGAGCTTCTCCTGATTGTTCCTGTGACCTGCTGCTCTGTATAGCTAAGTGCCTTTTGTTTTTTTGTTGCTTTTTTTCTGTCCAGCTTGTCTTTTGTTTTGCTGGAAGCTCTGAGATGCAAAGGGTGTACCGCCGTGCCGTTAGTTCGGCACGGTGGGTTTTTTTGCCCCCTTTGCGTGGTTTTGCTTTAGGGTTTTTTGTAGACTGCAAAGTTCGCTTTACTGTCCTCGCTCTGTCCTAGAATATCGGGCCCCACTTTGCTGAATCTATTTCATCCCTACGTTTTGTCTTTTCATCTTACTCACAGTCATTATATGTGGGGGGCTGCCTTTTCCTTTGGGGAATTTCTCTGGGGCAAGTCAGGCCTATTTTTCTATCTTCAGGCTAGCTAGTTTCTTAGGCTGTGCCGAGTTGCCTAGGTAGTTGTTAGGCGCAATCCACAGCCGCTTTTAGTTGTGTTTAGGATAGGATCAGGTGTGCAGTCTACAGAGTTTCCACGTCTCAGAGCTCGTTCTTGTATTTTTGGGTATTTGTCAGATCACTGTGTGCGCTCTGATCGCTAAGCACACTGTGTTTCTGGATTGCCTTCATAACACCTGTCATTAGCAAACATAACAGTGTGGTGTATGAAGGAACAGGTAGGGACCTGTTCACACAGAAGATGCAGGTACGGAATCTAGCAGGAAGGAATGGAGTGTGAAGGAACAGGTTGGGACCTGTTCACACAGGAGATGCAGGTACAGAAACAAGTAGGAAGGAATAGATTGGGAAGAAACATGTTGGGACCTGTTCACACAGGAAGAGAACCACAAGGCTGCGCATAGGAGCGGTAGAGCAGCAAGAGATAGTGCAGCAACAAAAGCTAAGCAGAGCAGAACCGCAAGAAATGTGGAGAGGAGCTGCAGCAAGAGATTACTGCAGCAGAAGAAGCTAAGCAGAGTGGAACCGCAAGGAATGCGGAGAGGAGCTGCAGCAAGAGATATCTGCAGCAGCAGGAGCAGAGCAGAGTAGAACGGAGTAGAACCGCAGAAGTGTGGAGCAGAGGTAAAGCTGCAAGAGAACAGAGCCCAGGCAAAGTCACAAGGGTTCGAAGCAGGCAGAGCCACAAGAGTGCGGAGCATAAGCAGACTGAGAACACAAGGAAAGACACAGCAGGGAAGGAAGCCACAGACAAGGAGACAGAGATAGGACTAAGTTCAGACAAGGTAATGGAACAAGACAAGGAACAAGAACAAAGACACATGGACCAGGATATTCTGCCTCCTGGAGGGCGGACAACAAGATCAAGGCAAGAACACTGAGAAAAGCCTCTAGAGAGGGAGTAACACAGAGCAAAGCCTGGCAAACTCAGAAGCTAAACACAAACTGAGCTAACACATTGCACAGGCCCAGTCCACTGGGTGGAGCTGCACTAAATACTGGAGGCCGCTTGGTAATTGGTCAGGAACAGATTAGACAGGTGCACCTGATTCCTATAAGAACCACAGAGTTCAGGCGCCGCCTCCCTATGCACACAGCCAGGAAGCATGCATAGAGCAGAGGCACATATGGAGCTGGCAAGAAACAGAAACCACATCATGACCTGGAGCAGTGGGTAAGATAATGTGAGAGATGAGAGGCCATGCCGTGATGCCAGCAGAGTTGTTACAGTACCCCCCCTTTACAGCCCCTCTTCTTCAAGCCCGCCAGAATAACTTGTAGAAGAAGGATAGGATTACACATAGTCAGAGCCATCACAATATTCCTCTGGTAGAATGAGGTAGATGAGACATTAGAGATCTCAGGATGCCCAGTCTCTTTGAGTCCAGCAAGATCAGCTTCCCACACTGAAGATACAAGGGCCAGAACTTCTTTCACCAGGTTGACTGAATGCAGGGACTTGGAAGCTTCTGATTTGACCTCAACATAATCCGATTCTTTGGAGACTGAAGACTGTTGTGAATTCTGTGGTCACAAGTGGTATTGCAGTCTCTGGGCGTCCTCCCTCAGGTGTTTTGGTGAGCTCGTTGGCTGCCTTGCTATTTAGCTCCACCTGAGTCTGTCTTCCTTGCTCCTTGTCAATGTTCCAGTGTTGGATCTGAGCTACTGCATCTTTCCTTGGGCCTGCTGCTCTGCTAGATAAGTGCTTCTAGTTTGTTTTCTGTTTTTTCTGTCCAGCTTGTTATTATCTTTTGCTGGAAGCTCTGAGAAGCAAAGGGGTGCACCGCCGTGCTGTTAGTTCGGCACGGTGGGTCTTTTTTGCCCCTTTGCGTGGTTTTCGTTTTAGGGTTTTTTGTAGACTGCATAGTTCTCTTTGCTATCCTCGCTCTGTCTAGAATATCGGGCCTCACTTTGCTGAATCTATTTCATTCCTGCGTTTGTCTTTTCATCTTGCTAACAGTCATTATATGTGGGGGCTGCCTATTCCTTTGGGGGATTTCTCTGAGGTAAGTCAGGCTTGTATTTCTATCTTCAGGCTAGTCAGCTCCTCAGGCAGTGCCGAGTTGCATAGGTAGTGATAGGCGCAATCCACTGCTGCTTCCAGTTGTGTGAGGACAGTTCAGGTACTGCAGTCTACAGAGATTCCACGTCTCAGAGCTCGTCCTATTGTTTTGGGTTTTTGCCAGATCTCTGTATGTGCGCTGATTACTGCACGCTGTGTTGCCTGATTGCCAGCCATAACAGAAGACACCTTCACTGGATCCAACTTAAGCCCATCATCACAAGAAAATTGAACCTCCTCCTTTATACTCGTGGAAAGCAGAGATGAGAACACTTCTGTCTTGGGATCTTCACCCAATGGCCACATGGAAGCTGGAGGCATACGTACAGGAAACATCTTCAGCCTGGTACCCTGAGAAAACTGGACCTCCTCTTCTAGATTAGATGATGAGTAAGTCTCTGTCTTGGTATTATCACCAAGTAGCCACTTGGAAGCAGAAGGCATACATTTAGGAAGCCCCATCAGCCTGTTACTCTGGAGAAACTGGACCACCTCCTCTTCTGGATTGGTGAAGAACAGAGATACAAGAGCTTCTGCTTCAACTTCTTCATCCACCTGCCACATGGAATCTGAAGGTATCTTTACAGAAAGCATCTTCTGCCCATAGTTCAGAGAAAAACTTTCAAGTGACAGGGATGTTCCTGGGAACTGGTCACTGGTATTGTTGCCGGAGGTGTGTGGAGAGGGCGCCACTGCTTCCTTTTCTTCAGTGGCGTCAGCACACCATGACTTAACGAGCAGATCAGGTGGAGAAGTTAACAACACAGTAGACTGACCTTGCATTATAGGAACTAGAGACCTCTGGAGACTAGGTAGTTCAAAATGCAGTACCATGCTGGGTCTTCGGACCGGAATGAGCAGTAGAGTACCTGGCACAGAACGACTGATGGGCAAACTGGTCAGCAAGTGAAAAACAAATTTCTTTGAATATAAAGCTCCGATTTGGAGCTGTAGTAGTCCCTTCGACACTGGACTGTTCATAAGTAGGACTCGGCATTCACCAAACACCTTCACATGATTCTGGAGCTGTGGAACAGGAACCACACATAGACTCCATCTGGTTTGCAGCTTGAACACATCTGCAGGACCGAAGCTCCCACATGGCACCGTAACAGACACAGACTTGAACGGAAGGGAGTTATTCTCACCAAGGGCAGTCTCTCCTACTGGCCCGAGGTTTTGGAGCTTTAGATCCCCTGGACAGAGGCCATCCAGGTGTTCCTCACAACAGCAGCAACATTATATGCCCTTCTTATGGCTGATTTCAGGCTGCTGCTTTGCCAGCCCACTCTCAACCTTTTTAGGCTTCACTCGGGTAGCTGCTTTAGCGAGTAGAGGAACTGGAGGGTCACAGACGGTCGTGGCTTGACGTGGAGGATTCTTCACAGGTTTCGCCCATCTGGAGCGCCTCTAGGATCTAGGTGGGGAAGATGTTTCAGGAGTTGCAGTACTAGATTTATCGAATGCTTTACAGAAGGCCACCAGGAAGGCTGGCAGATTCGAGATGATGGAGTCCCCTGCTTCCCAGAGGGGGTCGAGCCACATCAAAGCATCTCCTCTTAGGTAGGTCATTAAGAAACCTACTTTCAACCAGTCTGTGGGGAATTGGGGAGCATGCCACTTGAAATAACGCAAGCACCCCTCCAAGAACACACGACATTGCTTTGGATCCCCATAGTAGCATGGAGGATCTGCTGGCATGGATTCGTCATTAGGAGCGCAGGCTTGAAGTCGATCAAGCAGCTCATTAGAGATGACAATAGAGGATGGAGCAGTGAAGGACTGGCTGTCAGACTGGGTAAACATTTTCCTCGGAGGCCAATACTGGCAAGAAGAGTTCATCTTGCTCCAAGAGCGAAGGCACATGGGACTCAGCGGGGACCATGGTCTGTGCAAACTGTCACGCTCACGCTCTGACTGGTGGGCATGAGCTCGGGGGGTTTGTGGCCCCACTGTGCCACGAACCAGACTACCCTGGAAAGGGCGTGACTATGACAGCTGCCTTGGTCTTCACTGGAGCCTCTGATGGTGAGGTCAGGCTTGTGCAGCAGGCAGCTGCCAGGTGCTACTCCAGGGTGGTGTCTGGCTATGGCTGCTGATCCCACTTGGGAACCAGGAACACCAGGATTGGTGTGGGCGACTGGCAGATGAGCACTGCTGAAACTTGGCAAGTAGGCTGGCAGGCATGGCAGAGAACACAGGGCTGGAAGGCACGGCAGAGAACACAGGGCTGGCAGGCACAGCAGAGAACACAGGGCTAGCAGGCACGGCAGAGAACACAGGGCTGGCAGGCTCAGCAGAGAACACAGGGCTGGCAGGCACGGCAGAGAACACAGGGCTGGCAGGCATGGTAGAGAACACAGGGCTGGCAGGCACGGCAGAGAACACAGGGCTGGTTGGCATGGTGTATGAAGGAACAGGTAGGGACCTGTTCACACAGAAGATGCAGGTACGAAAACAAGCAGGAAGGAATGAAGTGTGAAGGAACAGGTTGGGACCTGTTCACACAGGAGATGCAGGTACGGAAACAAGCAGGAAGGAATGAAGTCTGAAGGAACAGGTTGGGACCTGTTCACACAGGAGATGCAGGTACGGAAACAAGCAGGAAGGAATGGAGTGTGAAGGAACAGGTTGGGACCTGTTCACACAGGAAGAGAACCACAAGGCTGCGGATAGGAGCAGTAGAGCAGCAAGAGATAGTGCAGCAACAAAAGCAAAGCAGAGCGAACTGCAAGAAATGCGGAGTGGAGCTGCAGCAAGAGATTACTGCAGCAGCAGAAGCTAAGCAGAGCGGAACCACAAGGAATGCAGAGAGGAGCTGCAGCAAGAGATTCCTGTCCTGCAGCAACAGGAGAGGAGCAGAGTAGAACAGAGCAGAACCGCAGGAGTGCGGAGCAGAGGTAAAGCCACAAAGGTACAGAGCAGGCAGAGCCGCAAGAGTGCGGAGCATAAGCAGACTGAGAACACAAGGAAAGGCACAGCAGGAAAGGAAGCCACAGACAAGGAGTCAGAGATAGGACTAAGTTCAGACAAGGTAATGGAACAAGACAAGGAACAAGAACAAAGACACAGGGACCAGGATATTCTGCCTCCTGGAGTGCGGACAACAAAATCAAGGCAAGAACACTGAGAAAAGCCTCTAGAGAGGGAGTAACACAGAGCAAGGCCTGGCAAACTCAGAAGCTAAACACAAACTGAGCTAACACATTGCACAGGCCCAGTCCACTGGGTGGAGCTGCACTAAATACTGGAGGCCTCTTGGTAATTGGTGAGGAACAGATTAGACAGGTGCACCTGATTCCTATAAGAACCAGAGAGTTCAGGCGCCGCCCCACTATGCACACAGCCAGGAAGCATGCAGAGAGCAGAGGCATAGAATATGGAGCTGGCAAGAAACAGAAACCACATCATGACCTGGAACAGTGGGTAAGATAGTGTGAGAGATGAGAGGCCATGCCATGATGCCAGCAGAGTTGTTACAAGATGTATAGAGCACTGGCTCACGAAACCCCTACAAGATTTACTATCACCAGAAAATTTTTCTGTCAAGGGGAGGCGAGATAGAGTCGGAACAGGGGTGGCAGTGGACAAGGTTGCTGCAGCCTTGCTAGCAGCCTGAACAGCAACTGCGGTTACATCCACAGCTGAGGTTGCGTGCTCGAGAGCCGCCAACCTACCTTCCAGCTGCTGGATGTACCGCAAGGATTGCTGTTTGTCCGTCATCACTAGCCAAACCCTGGCACTAGTGTAATGTTAGGGCTAGTGGAATGCACCAAATAATTAAAAAGATAGAGTAAAGTGTGCTCACAGTCCGGGGTCCACCGTGCAGAGATGGAACCTGCTGCTAAGTAATGACGGACTATATGGCGATACAATATGGATTCACACACGGGTTAACTTTACCCAGTATGAAGAAAGTGAACCCTGTTACATCACAGGCCCGTGGTACCGCACAAAGAGCACAAGAGTCGCAGAACTCTACCCCTAGTCTTGGGATTAGAGTACAACTAGACCTCTTGCGCTCTACACCGAAACTGGGGTGTCAGCGTAACCGAAATAATAATTTAAATGCACGGGAGTGCGTGCGGTGCTGCTCTGGCAGACACCACTAATCACCCAGGCTTGGGTAAGGAAAGCGCTGTGAAAGCGCACGGCGCCGCAGTGGTGGTCACAGCAATTTGACGCTGTTTTGTGCGTCACGTGCTGATAGCAAGTCAGGCGCTAGATAGCAATCATCCACCTTACGCGAGCAGTCATACACAAGGGAGGGGATAATTAATGAGCGACTTTCACACATCAACACACACACATTTACAAGTGTACACTAGTGCATGGCCGAGCGGCCATGCGAACCTTTTATAGTGGCAGTGCTACAAAACCTTCTAGATGGTCCAATAGGAGCCGCAACAGGACCTGAGCATGTGACCCCCGACCTCCAATGGGAGGTCGTCCCGTGGGCATGCTCAGTAAGGGAAAAGCAGGACTTAGTCCCAGAAAAACCTGCTCGCTGCTGAACATTGTTGGCTACAAGGACAGAGCCTGGAAGGGCAGTAGTATCCAGTCGTCCAGTATCAGCCTGAGCTAAACGCTGGGACTGACGTCTCCGCTGAGCAGACTCCACTGCGGCTGGAGAAGAATGGGAGACTGCAGCAGAGATGGTTCGATATTCCCCCTCTGCAGAGGTGGGATCTCAGCACCCAACACCCGCACATCAAAGTGGCTATCAAGGGGCCAAAATGGCTACCCAGTGGCAGGGCCCTGCATGCCAGACTTGCTCCTGAGGTTCATTGGCACCAAAGTGGTTTCTGAGGGGCCCTGGGAACCAGACTGGCTCCTGAGGGGGCCTGCACAACAAAGTGGGTCTTGGACTTCACATACTAAAGTGGCCCCTGAGAGGCCTTGCATGCCAGACTGGCTCCTAAAAGGCCCCGACATCATAGTGGCTGTTTAGGGTCCACACCATACCAAAGTGGCTTGTGAGGGGCTGCACTATGCAGTCGCTCTGGCTTTTACCAACCTAAGATGATTCACACCACAAGAATGTCCACAAAATATTTCCATGAAAATGCGATATGCGCTTTTGTCCATTTTTATTTTTCAGGGGTACAGCTGCAATTAAATGGTTGCTATCATTACTAAGGTCTCCATCACACTGAACGAGCATCCGATCCATAACGTTTCAGCGATACCCCGCTGCGACTGCGGCAATTGCTGAGTGTGACAGTAGGGTACAACATTCCTGAGCATGGCAGATCCCAGTCCCGGCTGTTTTCATCGCTGGGGTGTCATGCATCATACACTCCCAGTGAGGAAAATTGTTCACTGTGACCGCTGAGCTTGCAACGCTGCAATGTTGGGTTTGCGATGTTGCAGCGTCGCAATCGTCAATGGTATCATTCAGTGTGAAAGGACCTTAAGGACTTACTAGTCCACTAATTGTACAATTTTATTGAGTAAATAGGGACCACTGCACTGCTGTAAGAAATGAATATGACAAGGTTCCCTGATTTCTATAACAAATGTTAGTGGCCTGATCAGGGCCGTATTTACCACTAGGCACTTGAGGGCACGTGCCTAGGGCGGCAGGATGCGGGGGGGGGGGGGGGGGGGGTGGCACCTGAACAAGGTTTTGTTTCTTTTTTCTTTTTTTTTTTTCTTCAATAGTCCGGGGCTTGCCCGCCCACCTCCGCCCTGCTCCCTCCATCCACCTACGTCTTCTTGTTGCGGCAGGTCTCAGATCACGCGCAGTTAAATGTACTGCACAGGGAGCCAGAAGCGGAAACACGTCACATCATAGGCCCCGCCCCCTCCTCGCTAAGGCGCCAAATTCAGTAGCTGCCTGACAGTCCACCCGCCCACCTCGGTGTCCTGGCTGCTGGGTATCAAGTACCTCTGCTGTAACCTGGCCGGACTGCTGGTGCCTTGTCCCGGGGATTGGAAAGGCTAAAGCCCGCTCTGCCCAGCAGGACCTGTGAGCGGCTGGCAGTGGGGGGCGCTGGTGGTGGGGAGCGCCATCCTGGGCTGTGGGAGAAGAGCAGCTGAAACCTCTGGAGTTAGTAGGAGAAGCCTCCACCCGGATCCTGGCAATTTCCTGTGAAGTGCTGAAGCCCAGGACAGCGGTCAACAGGGCAGCACAGACCTGGCACCAGCATGCGTCTCTCCAGGAATCCAGGCTGGGTGATCCTGCCCATCACGCTGCCAGCATTCTCTTTACCGGGACGTGGATAGTGTAAGTGCATGGCAGGGGCTCGGGGCTGCTCTGTGATGGGGGCGGTATCAGGGGTGGATTAAGGGTAGCCAGGGCCCCGGGCTGTTCACACACTGTGGGCCCCCCCGGTCATGTGACGGGGGTCATGTGACGGGGGTCATGTGACGGGGGTCATGTGACGGGGGTCATGTGACGGGGGTCATGTGACGGGGGTCATGATATACCCGAACCAGATTATTCCAGAAAAATGGCCGGGCCCTACTCTACTGTAACCTATTCAATATTTGTTAAAATCTGCAATACAATTTAGGTATATCTTGACTAATAATATCACATACAAGGAACAAATACCACCGTACCATGACCAGACCACAAATTACAACCACAGTGATCGAATAATATCACATACAAGGAACAAATACCACCGCACCATGTCAAGACCACATATTACCACTTGGTGACCAAATAGCACATACAAGGGACAAATACCACAACACCCTTTCCAGACCACATATTACCACCACATAGTGACTGAATACTACAATACTGATCAGTAAAAAAAAAAAAAAACACCACAATACTATCACCATAAGTGCCAGTATTCACAGGAGATCTGTACTTAGTATGCAGTGTCTGTGTAGAGGTAATACAGAGATCACTGGTGACATTGTACACAGGACCTCTGTATATAGTATACAGTGTATAGTGTCAGTGTATAGGTAACACTGACTCACCAGTGACGTCTCTAGGTGAAGTCCTTCATCTTTCATCCAGCACAGAACGCCATCATTTCTTCCAGCCAGGACTCGTTTCTGCAGGAAATAACAGTTATCTCGAGCTCCGCTTGTAGAACACATTACTTAATTTTTCACAACTTCTACATTACACCACATGAAGAGAAAAAGGCGATATAGTGTCACTCTGCACAGTAACAGGACCGCCCCCCCATTTAAAACAGTATACTCAAAAAATAAAATAAATACATCACTGCAGTAATAATATCCCTTAATTAGCCCCTATGGTAATACTATTCCCTACCCCATGTATCTCATTCCTGGCTCCAGCCATATGTTCTCCCATCCTGCACTCATGAGTATCCATCCTGCCCCATATGATCTCCGCATCCTGCCCCATCTGTCTCCATCGTATCCATCCTGCCCCATGATCCAATCCTGCCCCATGTCTTTCATTCTACCCCGTGTCTCCAATCATGCCCCGTGTCTACATTCTGCCCATGCCTCCAGTCCTGCCCCCAGTGTGTCCAGCAATCTGCCCCAGTGTCTCCAGCAATCTGCCCCACTGTCTCCAGCAATCTGCCCCACTGTCTCCAGCAATCTGCCCCACTGTCTCCAGCAATCTGCCCCACTGTCTCCAGCAATCTGCCCCACTGTCTCCAGCATTGCCCCCCAGTGTGTCCTCCAGCATTGCCCGCCAGTGTGTCATCCAGCATTGCCCGCCAGTGTGTCCTCCAGCAATCTGCCCCACTGTGTCCTCCAGCATTGCCCCCCAGTGTGTCCTCCAGCAATCTGCCCCAATGTCTCCAGCATTGCCCCACTGTCTCCAGCATTGCCCCACTGTCTCCAGCATTGCCCCACTGTCCCCAGCATTGCCCCACTGTCCCCAGCATTGCCCCACTGTCTCCAGCAATCTGCCCCACTGTCTCCAGCAATCTGCCCCACTGTCTCCAGCAATCTGCCCCACTGTCTCCAGCAATCTGCCCCCAGTGTGTCCTCCAATCTGCCCCAGTATCTCCAGCATTTCCCCCCAGTGTGTCCTCCAGCATTGCCCCCCAGTGTGTCCTCCAGCAATCTGCCCCACTGTCTCCAGCATTGCCCCACTGTCTCCAGCATTGCCCCACAGTCTCCAGCATTGCCCCACAGTGTCCAGCATTGCCCCACAGTCTCCAGCATTGCCCCACTGTCTCCAGCATTGCCCCACTGTCTCCAGCATTGCCCCACTGTCTCCAGCATTGCCCCACAGTCTCCAGCATTGCCCCACTGTCTCTAGCATTGCCCCACTGTCTCCAGCAATCTGCCCCACTGTCTCCAGCATTGCCCCCAGTGTGTCCTCCAGCAATCTGCCCCAGTGTGTCCTCCAGCATTGCCCTCAGTGTGTCCTCCAACCTGCCCCAGTGTGTCCAGCATTGCCCCCCAGTGTGTCCTCCAGCATTGCCCCCCAGTGTGTCCTCCAGCATTGCCCCCCAGTGTGTCCTCCAACCTGCCCCAGTGTCTCCAGCATTGCCCCCCAGTGTGTCCTCCCTCCAGCATTGCCCCCCAGTGTGTCCACAGTCCACCGTTTAACTGATAAAAAAAAAAAAAACAGTCTCCTCACCTGTCCACGCTCCCGGCGGCGAGCTTCCTTCTGCAGCGCACACTCGCCGGCGACTGACAATTACGTCAGACGCCGGCGACGTGTGCGCGCGGCCGACTTCAGCCGCCAGCCTCCAATTGGCTGGCGGCTGTTGTTGTTAACTATTGACGTGCGGGCGCACGCCCGCACATCAATAGGAAACCGCCGCAGCGCCAGAAGGGGCCCGGTGAGCAGATGAGAAGGGGCCCGATGCGGGCCCCCTCTCTCTGCCCACCGGGTCCGGGGGCACATAAACGCCGCCCGGCGGGCATTCACAGATGATTTTCAGAGGGTTAATCTGTGCGGTAGCCCAGGGCCCCCCCAGACCACTGGGCCCTGGGCTACCGCCCATATTGACCCTCTGATAATCCGCCCCTGGGCGGTATAGCCGGGGAGCACTGATCAAAGGAGTCTGTGTGTTGGAGAGAATGCTAATGATGTGTGAAAGGTCTTGGGGGAGGAATGGGGGCTGATACTGATCTGTGCACCTCCAGGGGATGCCATGTTCCCAACAATGCCTGCAAGTCCTGGCACCTTCATCATGTCACTGTACCGTCAGCAGATGGTCTGCAGTCGCCTGTCATGTAAGGGTATGTGCACACGCTTCAGATTTTGCTGCGGATCCACAGCATTTCCCATGCATTTACAGTACCATGTAAAGCAATGGGAAATGAAATCTGCAGTGCACATGCTGCGGAAAAGAATGTGCGGAAACGCAGCGGTTTATTTTCCGCAGCATGTCAATTCTTTCTGCGGATTCCGCTGTGGGTTTGCTCCTGCTCCAATAGAAAACTATAGGTGAAAACCCGCAGAGGAAACCGCAAAAGAAACCGCGGTAAATCCGCAGTAAAAACCGCAGCGGTTTTTCACTGCGGATTTTGCAACTCCACTGTGGAAAATTCCGCAATGGAATCCGCAGCGTGTGCACTTAGCCTAAGGATGACTATGGGGGAAAATACTAGGTGGTCCCTAGAAGGTCATAGGTCCAATATGAGCACTGCTATCCATAATGACACTACCCTGGGGTTGTCACTACGACTGTGGGGTTGTCAGCATTTATGACTGATTGTTATTGTGACATTTCTGATATTTAGCAGCTTGTCCACTATTTTCTTTTAGGCAGCGCAGTACATATTGGGGACGGGATATATGGAACTGTTAAGGTACCGTCACATTAAGCGACGTTGCAGCGATGCAGACAACGATCCCGATCGCTGCAGCGTCGCTGTGTGGTCGCTGGAGAGCTGTCACACAGACAGCTCTCCAGTGACCAACTATGCGAAGTCCCCTGGTAACCAGGGTAAACATCGGGTTACTAAGCGCAGGGCCGCGCTTAGTAACCCGATGTTTACCCTGGTTACCAGCGTAAACGTAAAAAAACAAACACTACATACTTACGTTCCGGTGTCTGTCCTCCGGCGCTGTGCTTCTCTGCACTGTCAGCGCCGGCCAGCCGTAAAGCACAGCGGTGACGTCACCGCTGTGCTTTACGGCCGGCTGGCGCTGACAGCCAGTGCAGGAAAGCACAGCGCCGGGGGACAGACACCGGAATGTAAGTATGTAGTGTTTGTTTTTTTACGTTTACGCTGGTAACCAGGGTAAACATCGGGTTACTAAGCGCGGCCCTACGCTTAGTAACCCGATGTTTACCCTGGTTACCAGTGAAGACATCGCTGAATCGGCGTCATACACGCCGATTCAGCGATGTCTGCGGGAGTCCAGCGACGAAATAAAGTTCTGGCCTTTCTGCTCTGACCAACGATGGCACAGCAGGATCCAGATCACTGCTGCGTGTCAAACTCAACGATATCGCTATCCAGGACGCTACAACGTCACGGATCGCTAGCGATATCGTTCAGTGTGACGGTACCTTTCGTCTATGTTCACATGTTGCATTTTTTTTAATGCAAATTTAAAGCTGCATTTAAGCTGCTTACAAAAAGCAGTTTTTGCTGTGTTTTGTTGTCTTTCGTGCATGTTGATAAAGTTTAGTGCCCCTCCACCTCCCCAAAAAAGTCTGATTTAACTCTAAGGTTTTTGCACCAAAAACTGCTACTTGCGATTTCTGCTGCGTTTTTAAAAAGTGCAGCATGTCACTTTCAGCATTTTTCATGCTTTTTTTTTTTTTTTTTTTTTTAAACAAAGGCATAAAAACTGCTGAAAGTGACATGTTGCAGTTTTTAAAAACACAGTAGTTTTCCAAATCAGTCAGGGAAATAAAACCAAAGTGTGTGCATGAGGTTTCTTAAATCTCATACACTTTCCCGATACTGTAAAACGCAGCTTACAACTTGCATAAAAAAGCAGCAAAAAACCCTGCAAAAATACAACACATGAACACAGTCTTATTAGTAATGTTTTAGGGTAAGTTCACACAATGGCGGCGTTAATGGACTACGTTACACCGCGTTATGCCACGGTGTAACGTAGTCAGTTAAACGGGTTCACATAACGTGTTGTGAACCTAGCCTTTGACACGCTGTCATGTGCATGACAGCGCAGCAAACACCGCTTCTGATCGGCGGTGAAATCGTCCCAGCCGGTCAGAGAGCCGCGGTTCCCACAGTGTCAGGAGCCAGCGGCACGACAGGGAGTCAGAGAATTATTTCAGTCCCTCCCCTTATGAAAAAATGGACCCTCAATGAAAATATGTCTACTACAATGGTGAGACCAAACCATTTTTTATCTTGAGCACTGGTATGCACGAGCACTTTATACACGTGGTTTTCTTTGTGTCTTTTTTGCCCATGATTTTAGTGTTGTATAAAAAGTTATGTTTTAATAATAAGGGAGACTCTCCTAGCTAAACTCAGTTATGCCATACAAATTCATCAAAAATACAGCAGGTGTATGGGCTGTACGGTCTGGGTCCATGTGCACGCACAGTCCTCATATTGAAGCTGGCCCGTGCTGGCCGTACACCTGATAAGCCCCCACAATGCACCGGATCAAAACTGATGTCCGGCTGCACGTCATACTATGAGGAGGAAGCAGGAATTTTAACATAGGGGGCGAGAAAAGAATGAATGATGACGCCCAGCGGGGCGTGATAAGAGCAGCAAGGGGGAGAGATTGGAGACCCGGAGACTACCCGTCCCATTCTACACCGTAACCTGGAGCCTCATTATCAGAGGAATATGTCAGTTAAATTGTTTTTCTGAAGCTTTATAGTGCAGTTTTAGATCAGAGGGGTTGTTAGGGATGAGCTAGCAAGGTGCAGGGACAGGTAGTTATGGCTACTTGCGGACATGTGCGGCACTTGCAGTTTTGCACTTGTGGTGAGACAAAAAAACACTGCTAACCGGATCGTGGCAAGTGCCACACATGTCCGCAAGTCCCATATTGAATGAATGAGGCCGAACACAGTGTTGCCGTAAGTGATCCGTTACGTGGCAGATGCAGAAAAACTGCCGGATCATCCGCAAATGGCAAAAATTGCTGATGTCAAAGTAGCCTAAGTCACCATCGACAGTATCTGCATTAGTCATACCAATGGGGGAGGCAGCACGAAAAGTGCCTAGGGCAGCATAAAGTCTAAATACGGCCCTGGGCCTGATTAATGAAAATTCCCTCAGAGTAAAACCATTTTGGTTGTCCATAGCAACCAGAGATCAGCTTTCATATTTGAAAGTGCTGAGGTAAAATGAAAGCTGACCTCTGATTGGTTGTCAGGGCAATGAGAGCTGTCTGTCATGCAGTTTCACTGTATGAGGCCTGTTCTTCCTAATCTGCTAGTTAAAAGCTGTTGCCATCACCAGCCATTTACAATTTACAAAGTTGTTTGTGTTTTTACTTCATATTGTCAAAGGGGCATGAAGCGTAAGAGCATCTGGTGTGTGTGGTGCAGTACTAGCACAGGCGTCCTGTTCTCTGACTTGGCATAAAACATTCTAATTCGCTTTCCTTTGATTTTAAAGCTATATGTAAGTAATCATACTGTAGTATGTGTACACTTATATAATTATACACTGCTTTATAAGGGCTAGTACACACAGTCCGATTTTTACATCCGAATTATTCTGACTATGTGTGCTAGCCCTAAATGTGACTTCATTAGCTACATAAAAATAGTTTGTTTCCATTATGGCCATCCCTATTAAAATCTGCTACAAGCAGACAGAGTTTACATTAGCAGAGTCTACCTGTGAGAACTTGCTGCTAGAGAGATTATTCGTTGCAATCAGAATTTCAAGTGAAATCAATAAATCAAACTGAGCAGCCACAAGTTCTTACATACAGACTCTGCCTAGGACGGTCTGCCTGTTCTTCACAAGTGTCCGGACCCCGTTCATTTCATCATTGTGGGTCCCAGCGTCCCCTTGAAGCAAATGGTGGTGACATCACACAGGTCCTTTAGCCTGCACCCAATATTATATGATGGTGACATCACTACATCACTCCCATTGGCATCCCAGATTGTGCCATCGCTATATACAACATTCATATTCTAACTTTACTTTCCTACAGTCGACACCTGATACACTGCTGTAAAGCTAGCAGCGCTATTCAAGCACCATGTATTTCCTTCAGGAAATGCCCATCTAGTTTATTTTTATTTGGCCAGAGTAATATTGAAAATACTAAACCAATATTGATCCTCCTAAAGTCCAATGTCTCCTCTTTGACAAGAACACAGGAGAAGTGGTACTGTGCAGTGTATATATTCAGGACTGGAGAAGTGGTACTGGGCAGTGTACACTACCGTTCAAAGGTTTAGGGTCACCCAGACAATTTTGTGTTTTCCATGAAAACTCATACTTTTATTAATCAAATGAGTTACAAAATGAACTGACAAGGTTTGAAAAAAAGATTTTTATTTGAAATAATAATTTTCTCCTTCAAACTTTGCTTTCGTCAAAGAATGCTCCCTTTGCAGCAATTACAGCATTGCAGACCTTTGGCATTCTAGCAGTTAATTTGCTGAGGTAATCTGGAGAAATTTCACTTGCTTCCAGAAGCCCCTCCCACAAGTTGGTTTGGTTTGATGGGCACTTTTTGCGTACCATACGGTCAAGCTGCTCCCATAGCAGCTCAATGGGGTTGAGATCTGGTGACTGCGCTGGCCACTCCATTACAGATAGAATACTAGCTGCCTGCTTCTTCCCTAAATAGTTCTTGCATAATTTGGAGGTGTGTGCTTTTGGTTCATTGTCCTGTTGTAGGATGAAATTGGCTCCAATCAAGCACCGCCCACAGGGTATGGCATGGCGTTGCAAAATGGAGTGATAGCCTTCCTTATTCAATATCCCTTTTACCTTGTACAAATTTCCCACTTTACCAGCACCCAAGCAACCCCAGACCATCACATTATCTCCATCATGCTTGACAGATGGCGTCAGGCACTCTTCCAGCATCTGTTCAGTTGTTCTCACAAATGTTCTTCTGTTTGATTCAAACACCTTAAACTTCGATTCGTTTGTCCATAACACTTTTTTCCAATCTTCCTCTGTTCCATGTCTGTCTTCTTGTGCCCATATTAATATTTTCCTTTTATTAGCCAGTCTCAGATATGGCGTCTTCTTTGCCACTCTACCCTGAAGGCCAGCATCCCGGAGTCGCCTCTTCACTGTAGATGTTGACACTGGCGTTTTGCATGTACTATTTAATGAAGCTGACAGTTGAGGACCTGTGAGGCATCGATTTCTCAAACTACAGACTCTAATGTACTTGTCTTGTTGCTCAGTTGTGCAGCGGGGCCTCCCACTTCTCTTTCTACTCTGGTTAGGGCCTGTTTATGCTCTCCTCTGAAGGGAGTAATACACACCGTTGTAGGATATCTTCAATTTCTTGGCTATTTCTTGCATGGAATAGCCTTAATTTCAAAGAACAAGAACAGCCGGTCGAGTTTCACATGAAAGTTCTTTTTTTCTGGCCATTTTGAGAGTTTAATGGAACCAACAAATATAATGCTCCAGATTCTCAACTAGCTCAAAGGAAGGTCAGGTTTATAGGTTCTCTAATCAGCCAAACTGTTTTCAGCTGAGCTAACATACTTGCACAAGGGTTTTCAAGGGTTTTCTAACCATGCATTAGCTTTCTTACACAGATAGCAAACACAAAGTACCATAAAAACACTGGAGTGATGTTGTAGGAAATGGGCAACTATACCCCTATGAAGAAATTGCATTACAAACCAGACGTTTGCAGCTAGAATAGTCATGTACCACATTAACAATGTATAGAGTGTATTTCTGAATCATTTAATGTTAGCTTCATTGGAAAAAACTGTGCTTTTCTTTCAAAGATAAGGAAAATTCTAAATGACCCTAAACTTTTGAACGGTAGTGTAGATATACAGGACAGGAGGAGTAATACTGTGCACTATATATATATACAGGACAGGAGGAGTAATACTGTGCAGTATATATATATTTATATATACAGGACAGGATGAGTGGTACTGTGCAGTGTACATATAAAGAACAACAAGAATTGTACTGTGCAGTGTATATACACAGGGCAGGGGGAGTGGTATTGTGGAGTGTAAATACACAGGACAGGGGGAGAGGTACTGTGCAGTGTATATGTTGCAGACTTGCTGTTTTCTTATATAATGCTTTTAATTTTTCCTTTTTTTTTCTTTCTTTATGACGACTTTGTATGCAAGATATGGTTATGGGAGACCAGCTACAAGCAGGCTGCCTCCATCTGAAGCGCAGATCTGGTGGCCAGAATACCGAGGGAGTAAAGAGCTCTATGCCGTTACTTCAGAGACTGGCAGGGCAGTTAATTCCAAGTTGGCTGTCCGACCTTTATACCTAACAAGACACAGTGGCATCTTGTGGGGGTCGGTGTTATGAACAGGTGATTCAGAACCTCAATGGACCTAGTGGTTAAGAGCACACAAAGTGACCTGATAGTTACTAACATAGGACGAGCTCTGAGACGTGGGAACTCTGCTGACCGCAATTCCTAATCCTATCATACCACACTAGAGGTAGCCGTGGATTGCACCTAATGCTCCCTATGCAACTCGGCACAGCCTGAGAAACTAGCTAGCCCTGAAGATAGAAAAATAAGCCTACCTTGCCTCAGAGAAATTTCCCAAAGGAAAAGGCAGCCCCCCACATATAATGACTGTGAGTTAAGATGAAAATACAAACACAGAGATGAAATAGATTTTAGCAAAGTGAGGCCCGACTTACTGAATAGACCGAGGATAGGAAAGATAGCTTTGCGGTCAGCACAAAAACCTACAAACAACCACGCAGAGGGGGCAAAAAGACCCTCCGCACCGACTAACGGTACGGAGGTACTCCCTCTGCGTCTCAGAGCTTCCAGCAAGCAAGAAAAACCAATATAGCAAGCTGGACAGAAAATATAGCAAACAAAAGTAACACAAGCAAAACTTAGCTTATGCAGGGCAGACAGGCCACAAGAACGATCCAGGAGAGAGCAAGACCAATACTGGAACATTGACTGGAGGCCAGGAACAAAGAACTAGGTGGAGTTAAATAGAGCAGCACCTAACGACTTAACCTCGTCACCTGAGGAAGGAAACTCAGAAGCCGCAGCCCCACTCACATCCACCAGAGGAAGCTCATAGACAGAACCAGCCGAAGTACCACTCATGTCCACAGGAGGGAGCTTGAACACAGAATTCACAACAGTACCCCCCCTTGAGGAGGGGTCACCGAACCCTCACCAGAGCCCCCAGGCCGACCAGGATGAGCCAAATGAAAGGCACGAACCAGATCGGCAGCATGAACATCAGAGGCAAAGACCCAGGAATTATCTTCCTGACCATAACCCTTCCACTTAACCAGGTACTGGAGTTTCCGTCTCGAAATACGAGAATCCAAAATCTTCTCCACTATATACTCCAACTCCCCCTAAACCAAAACCGGGGCAGGAGGATCAACGGATGGAACCACAGGTGCCACGTATCTCCGCAACAATGACCTATGGAATACGTTATGGATGGAAAAAGAAGCTGGATGGGTCAAACGAAAAGACACAGGATTAAGAACCTCAGAAATCCTATACGGACCAATGAAACAAGGCTTAAACTTAGGAGAGGAAACTTTCATAGGAATATAACGAGATGACAACCAAACCAAATCCCCAACACGAAGTCGGGGACCCACACAGCGCCTGCGGTTAGCGAAACGTTGAGCCTTCTCCTGAGACAATGTCAAATTGTCCACCACATGAGTCCAAATCTGCTGCAACCTATCCACCACAGTATCCACACCAGTACAGTCAGAAGACTCAACCTGCCCTGAAGAGAAATGAGGATGGAAACCAGAATTGCAGAAAAACGGCGAAACCAAAGTAGCCGAGCTGGCCCGATTATTAAGGGCGAACTCAGCCAAAGGCAAAAAGGACACCCAATCATCCTGATCGGCAGAAACAAAACATCTCAGATATGTTTCCAAGGTCTGATTGGTTCGTTCAGTCTGGCCATTTGTCTGAAGATGGAAAGCCGAGGAAAAAGACAAATCAATGCCCATCCTAGCACAAAAGGCTCGCCAAAACCTCGAAACAAACTGGGAACCTCTGTCAGAAACGATGTTCTCCGGAATGCCATGTAAACGAACCACATGCTGGAAGAACAATGGCACCAAATCAGAGGAGGAAGGCAATTTAGACAAGGGTACCAAATGGACCATCTTAGAGAAGCGATCACAAACAACCCAAATGACCGACTTTTTTGAGAGACGGGGAGATCCGAAATAAAATCCATAGAGATATGTGTCCATGGCCTCTTCGGGACTGGCAAGGGCAAAAGCAACCCACTGGCATGAGAACAGCAGGGCTTAGCCCGAGCACAAATCCCACAGGACTGCACAAACGAACGCACATCCCGTGACAGAGACGGCCACCAAAAGGATCTAGCCACCAAATCTCTGGTACCAAAGATTCCAGGATGACCAGCCAACACTGAACAATGAACCTCAGAGATAACTCTACTCGTCCATTTATCAGGGACAAACAGTTTCTCCGCTGGGCAACGGTCAGGTCTATTAGCCTGAAATTTTTGCAGCACCCGCTGCAAATCAGGGGAGATGGCAGACAAAATTACCCCCTCTTTGAGAATACCCGCCGGCTCAGACAAACCCGGAAAGTCGGGCACAAAACTCCTAGACAGGGCATCCGCCTTCACATTTTTAGAGCCCGGAAGGTACGAAACCACAAAGTCAAAACGGGAGAAAAACAGCGACCAACGAGCCTGTCTAGGATTCAACCGTTTGGCAGACTCGAGATAAGTCAAGTTCTTGTGATCAGTCAAGACCACCACGCGATGCTTAGCTCCCTCAAGCCAATGACGCCACTCCTCGAATGCCCACTTCATGGCCAGCAACTCTCGATTGCCAACATCATAATTACGCTCAGCAGGCGAAAACTTCCTGGAAAAGAAGGCGCATGGTTTCATCACCGAGCCATCAGAACTTCTTTGCGACAAAACAGCCCCTGCTACAATCTCAGAAGCATCAACCTCGACCTGGAACGGGAGCGAAACATCTGGTTGGCACAACACAGGGGCAGAAGAAAAACGACGCTTCAACTCTTGAAAAGCTTCCACAGCAGCAGAAGACCAATTGACCACATCAGCACCCTTCTTGGTTAAATCAGTCAACGGTTTAGCAATACTAGAAAAATTATTGATGAAGCGACGATAAAAATTAGCAAAGCCCAGGAACTTTTGCAGACTCTTCAGAGATGTCAGCTGAGTCCAATCATAAATGGCCTGAACTTTAACAGGGTCCATCTCGATAGTAGAAGGGGAAAAAATGAAACCCAAAAATGAAACCTTCTGAACACCAAAGAGACACTTTGACCCCTTCACAAACAAAGAATTCGCACGCAGGACCTGGAACACCATTCTGACCTGCTTCACGTGAGACTCCCAATCATCCGAGAAGACCAAAATATCATCCAAGTATACAATCAGGAATTTATCCAGGTACTCTCGGAAGATGTCATGCATAAAGGACTGAAACACTGATGGAGCATTAGAAAGCCCGAATGGCATAACCAGGTACTCAAAATGGCCCTCGGGCGTATTAAATGCTGTTTTCCATTCATCGCCCTGTTTAATACGCACAAGATTATACGCACCACGAAGATCTATCTTGGTGAACCAACTAGCCCCCTTAATCCGAGCAAACAAATCAGACAGCAGCGGCAAGGGGTACTGAAATTTGACCGTGATTTTATTTAGAAGGCGGTAATCAATACAAGGTCTCAGCGAACCATCCTTCTTGGCCACAAAAAAGAACCCTGCTCCCAATGGCGACAACGACGGGCGAATATGACCCTTCTCCAAGGATTCCTTTACGTAACTCCGCATAGCGGCGTGCTCAGGCACAGACAAATTAAACAGTCGACCTTTAGGAAACTTACTACCAGGAATCAAATCGATAGCACAATCACAATCCCTATGCGGAGGTAGGGCACTGGACTTGGGCTCATCAAATACATCCCGGTAATCCGACAAGAACTCTGGGACCTCAGAAGGGGTGGATGATGAAATAGACAGAAATGGAACATCACCATGTACCCCCTGACAACCCAAGCTGGACACAGACATTGATTTCCAATCCAATACTGGGTTATGGACTTGTAGCCATGGCAACCCCAACACGACCACATCATGCAGATTATGCAACACCAAAAAGCGAGTATCCTCCTGATGCGCAGGAGCCATGCACATGGTCAGCTGGGTCCAGTACTGAGGCTTATTCTTGGCCAAAGGCATAGCATCAATTCCTCTCAATGGAATAGGATACTGCAAGGGCTCCAAGAAAAACCCACAGCGCCTAGCATACTCCAAGTCCATCAAATTCAGGGCAGCGCCTGAATCCACAAATGCCATGACAGAATAGGATGACAAAGAGCAGATCAAAGTAACGGACAAAAGAAATTTCGACTGTACCGTACCAATGGTGGCAGACCTAGCGAACCGCTTAGTGCGCTTAGGACAATCGGAGATAGCATGAGTGGAATCACCACAGTAGAAACACAGCCCATTCTGACGTCTGTGTTCTTGCCGTTCAGCTCTGGTCAAAGTCCTATCGCACTGCATAGGCTCAGGTCCATGCTCAGATAATACCGCCAAATGGTGCACAGTTTTACGCTCACGCAAGCGTCGACCGATCTGAATGGCCAAAGACATAGACTCATTCAGACCAGCAGGCATAGGAAATCCCACCATGACATCCTTAAGGGCTTCAGAGAGACCTTTTCTGAAAATTGCTGCCAGCGCATATTCATTCCATTGAGTGAGCACAGACCACTTCCTAAACTTCTGACAATATATCTCTACCTCATCCTGACCCTGACACAGAGCCAGCAAATTTTTCTCTGCCTGATCCACTGAATTAGGTTCATCATACAGCAATCCGAGCGCCAGAAAAAACGCATCAATATTACATAATGCAGGATCTCCTGGCGCAAGGGAAAATCCCCAATCTTGAGGGTCGCCACGTAATAAAGAAATAATGATCACACAAGAAGACAGATCTTTAATGTCCATCACTACACCTGTGTCCTGAACCACCCAAATGTCTAGGGGGAAAAGAAAGACAAAACACAGTACAGAGAAAAAAAAATGGTCTCAGAACTTCTCTTTTCCCTCTATTGAGAAGCATTAGTACTTTGGGCCTCCAGTACTGTTATGAACAGGTGATTCAGAACCACAATGGACCTAGTGGTTAAGAGCACACAAAGTGACCTGATAGTTACTAACATAGGACGAGCTCTGAGACGTGGGAACTCTGCTGACCGTAATTCCTAATCCTATCATACCACACTAGAGTTAGCCGTGGATTGCGCCTAACGCTCCCTATGCAACTCGGCACAGCCTGAGAAACTAGCTAGCCCTGAAGATAGAAAAATAAGCCTACCTTGCCTCAGAGAAATTTCCCAAAGGAAAAGGCAGCCCCCCACATATAATGACTGTGAATTAAGATGAAAATACAAACACAGAGATGAAATAGATTTTAGCAAAGTGAGGCCCGACTTACTGAATAGACCGAGGATAGGAAAGATAGCTTTGCGGTCAGCACAAAAACCTACAAACAACCACGCAGAGGGGGCAAAAAGACCCTCCGCACCGACTAACGGTACGGAGGTACTCCCTCTGCGTCTCAGAGCTTCCAGAAAGCAAGAAAAACCAATATAGCAAGCTGGACAGAAAATATAGCAAACAAAAGTAACACAAGCAAAACTTAGCTTATGCAGGGCAGACAGGCCACAAGAACGATCCAGGAGAGAGCAAGACCAATACTGGAACATTGACTGGAGGCCAGGAACAAAGAACTAGGAGGAGTTAAATAGAGCAGCACCTAACGACTTAACCTCGTCACCTGAGGAAGGAAACTCAGAAGCCGCAGCCCCACTCACATCCACCAGAGGAAGCTCATAGACAGAACCAGCCGAAGTACCACTCATGACCACAGGAGGGAGCTTGACCACAGAATTCACAACAGGTCGGGGCGTCTCTAGGGCCATCAATCATACGGGTTTTGTCCT
Organism: Ranitomeya imitator; assembly: GCF_032444005.1. NCBI lineage: Eukaryota > Metazoa > Chordata > Amphibia > Anura > Dendrobatidae > Ranitomeya > Ranitomeya imitator. Next base: position 564,489,607 of record NC_091283.1, on the reverse strand, counting down.
ATCCACACCATCTGGGGGACAGAGAGAGAAGTAACAACAGTGAAGACCTTATGGTAGCTTATGCAAGTAGGGACCTACTACCTGGGTGCAAGGGGAAGGCTATTGAATTCCTCCTGGACAAGGGGACTCTGGATTTGCCTTCAGACCGGCTAGACTCTGCCTACCCTGTGGTCTCTACTCTGGACTGTGGATGCCGAACCTTAAGTAAAAGGTAAAGAGACTGCAACCTTGTGTCCTCGTCATTCACTGCGCCTTACACCATCCACCACCTACACTCTGGGAAGCCCTGGGGACATACTTCATCTGTGGGAAGGTATACCATCTAGCTGCCATAACATCACCCCAGTGGACCCCTAAGCAGCGTCGGTCACCCTGACCGAATACCACAGGTGGCGTCACGAATATTATCCCTTTAAAGACCTTTCCCCATTTCATCAACGGACCTCCCGAGGGCCATGGACCGGATCAGCCGCCGTGACATCCCCATCGACTACAGAGAGACCTGGTACCGAGTACCCCATGCCCCTTGGGGGCGCTCCATGTACATTGTTCTTTGGTTGTTGTTTAATATCCGAATTTTAAAAAAAAATAAATGTGTAAAGCAGGGTGTTTTGTATTATTTCAAATAAGGGACTTTATTGTTGCTGTGTGTTTATTTACAAACTTACTATGGGATTAATAGACTCCTCTCCATTACTAACCTCTGGGCTTGATGTCACCTGACAATACATAGATGACATAAACCCCAACCCTATTACCCCACTTGCCACTGCCACAGGGCAAGTGGGAGGAGCAAGCCTAGGTTCTAGATTTGGCGGATCTTATAGATGCGCCATTTCTGGGGAAGCTGAGGGCTGATATGGTTAGCCTGAGGGGGAAGCAATATCTCTGACCACTTCCTAGGCTATTAATATCATCTTACAGCTGTCTGTTTAGCCTTTGCTGGTTTGAAATTATACCCTATGTCATTTTTTCTGCTGTCCCCTGTAAATTCACCAGGAAAGGCTAAGCAAACAGCTGTGAGCTGTTATTAATAGCCTGGGAACCTTATGGGGTATTGTCCTTTGTCCCAGATTATTAACATCAGCCACCAGCCGTGGGCTTTCCTCAGCTGGATATGAAATGTGCGCGGGAGCCCATGCAGTTTTTTTTATATAATTCATTATTTTGTACAGAAGTTACACAGTGGCTGCTGAATACAACTCTTAGCATGACCAGGAGGCAATGATGAGAGCTGCCTTCAGCCACCGGTGCTTGGGATCAACGCAAACTGTACTGCTTTTCCCAGGCGCCGGTACGTGTCACATGGTCACATAGATGGCAAACATGTGAAACACGGACCACGGAAAGTAAACAGTTACACAGATGTCACATACATACATTCGTATGGCACACAGACATGGACCACAGATCTCACCAGTACCGTTTTTTCCTGTACAGGAATCACCAGGATGTGTGAAAGAGGTCTAAAAGTGCCCAAGAACCCAGATGTGTGGCACTGCTATACCTGTAAAAGTACAAATGAAACTTATGCCAATGTCCCATAACATCTCACAACAAATTTGGACTAACATAGGTGCTGAAAACATGAAGACTTTGGTTCTACTTTTGCCAGAAGCAAATCGGTGCACGACAATGACTAATGTGTAGGGCAGCAGTAATGCTTGCCCTGCTTTAACATAAAGACACAAAAGGAAACAGACAATGAAAGAAACAGCAATCACTTATCATGCTCCCAGACTACAGAAAGGGAAAATAAACCAAATAGGAGATAAGGTAAAGGAAGACCCTTTGGCTGGAGTCACACTCAGCGTAAAGGTACTGTCACACTAGACGATATCGCTAGCGATCCGTGACGTTGCAGCGTCCTCGCTAGCGATATCGTCCAGTGTGACAGGCAGCAGCGATCAGGCCCCTGCTGTGCTGTCGCTGGTCGGGGAAGAAAGTCCAGAACTTTATTTGGTCGCTGGACTCCCCGTAGACATCGCTGAATCGGCGTGTGTGACACCGATTCAGCGATGTCTTCGCTGGTAACCAGGGTAAACATCGGGTAACTAAGCGCAGGGCCGCGCTTAGTAACCCGATGTTTACCCTGGTTACCATCCTAAAAGTAAAAAAACAAACACTACATACTTACCCATCGCTGTCTGTCCTCCAGCGCTGTGCTCTGCACTCCTCCTGCTCTGGCTGTGAGCGTCGGTCAGCCGGAAAGCAGAGCGGTGACGTCACCGCTCTGCTTTCCGGCTGCCCGGCGCTCACAGCCAGACCAGAGAAGCAGAGCGCCGAGGACAGACAGCGGTAGGTAAGTATGTAGCGTTTGTTTTTTTACTTTTTAGGATGGTAACCAGGGTAAACATCGGGTTACTAAGCGCGGCCCTGCGCTTAGTAACCCGATGTTTACCCTGGTTACCGGGGACCTCGGGATCGTTGGTCGCTGGAGAGCTGTCTGTGTGACAGCTCTCCAGCGACCAAACAGCGACGCTGCAGCGATCCGGATCGTTGTCGGTATCGCTGCAGCGTCGCTTAGTGTGACGGTACCTTAAGACAATACGGTCTGTATATTACGGCCGTAATATGCTGAAAAGTCCCCAATAAAGTGGTCCGTAGCTCCTCCGTAGGCAGGGTGTGTCAGCATATTTTGCGCATGGCATCCTCCGTATGTAATCCGTATGGCATCCGTACTGCGTGTTTTTCTCGCAGGCTTGCAAAACCAACACAAGGCTATACAAGGGATCCATGTGTAAAAAAAAACAAAACATATATACTGTCTATACCTATTCTATGTGTACATATTTATTCTACCTATTCTACTGTAAGCTGTCAGTGGGATTTTACTGTACACCGCACTGAATTGCCGGCTTTTCTCTCTAACACCGCTGCGTATTTCTCGCAAGTCACACTGCTGGTCCGTGTGAAATCCGTATTTTTCTGGCTTCCATAGACTTTCATTGGCGTTTTTTTTGCGCAATACAGTGACAAACGCAGCATGCTGCGATTTTCTACGTCCGTAGAAAGCTGTATAATACTGATCAGTAAAATACGGCAGATAGGAGCAGGGGCATAGAGAATAATTGGGACGTTTGTTAGGCGAGTTTTACGGACGAATTTTCTGCACTCATACGTCCATAAAACTCGCTAGTGTGACTTCAGCCTTAAACAGATATCTTCAAAGAGGACTTCAAGACAGCCTCTCTTCACACAGCTCACACCTCCTGCTCCAAACCTGGTTATGGCAAACTGTCACTGGCAACTACTCAAGCTAAGGCTACTTTCACAAATCAGGTTTTTTTGCATCAGGCACAATCCGGCGAATTTTATTAAAATACTGATCCGTTTTATTTTCCCGCCGGATCCATTTTTTCCATTATCGCCGGATTGCGCTTGATGTCCCAACGTTTCATCCGTTTTTTGCCGGATCCGTGAAAAATCAGTTTTCCGGCGGACTGAGAAAACGTCCTAAGAGGTGAGTCTTTGTACCAGAGGAGAGTGGAGAAATCAGAACAGCTATGATAGCTCAGGACAGAGACGTGTAGGAGACAAACCAAACTTTTTAACCATTGCAACAACAAAATAAGGGAAATCTGCACAGCTAAGTGGAAGGCAAAGCAGATCCAACCCTTGTAGGTGCACGTGTAGCCAGACGTCGCAATCTTATGACCACTCTCTGTTACGGTATCTCTGTGACAGTACCCGCCTCCTAAGAGGGGACTTCGGACCCTCAGGACCAGGTGTATTTGGATTCAAGGCATGACACGTACTAGCCTAATTGCATGAACGCTGGTACCCACATTCTCTTCTCTGGACCGTTACCTTTCCAATGTACCAAATACTGAAGTGACGAGTGAACAAGGCGAGAATCAATAGTCTTAGCTATCTGGAACTCCAGATTTATATTAATAATGACCCATTAATAATGATCGGGGAAGGTGGCAGTTGAGCCTGTTTTGAGGACGCTTTATATTTTTTGAAAAGTGATTAGGCTAGGTTCACATTGCGTTAGGGCAATCCGTTAAGCGCATAGCGCTAGCGGATTGCGCTAATGCAATGTTTGTTTAGGGTCCACGTTCGGCGTCCCCGCTAGCGCAGATCCCCGATCTGCGCTAGCGAGGGATGGACCTCGGACGCACCTCGGACGCTGCAAGCAGTGTCCAAGGTCCGTCACAAAAGAACGGCACATCGCTAGCGCGTGCCGAAAATGGCATGCGCTAGCGATGCGCTACAGCAAAAAATCACATTGCTGTTAATGGGTGTGCTAACGGACCCGTTGCACGGCATTAATTGTGACATTTTCGCCGTGCAAAGCAGTCCGTTAGCGTTAACCCATTAACGCAATGTGAACCTAGCCTAAGTGAAACACCATGGATTTTGAAAGTAGGTGGTGCAGCACCCCAGGTGACCGATTGCTGCAGTGATGTTGCTTTTCCTTCGGGGAAGGTGATGTCATGCTCAGAGGCAAAGGAGTTCTCTTTACCAGGTAAGGCATTTACATGCAACACATTCTGAATCCAGGCCAGGATGGGGAGCTCAAGACCCGGATTCAGTGGAGCTTCCCTAGGCTTTATGTTTCCTGGTTTGGAGGAGGAGCTAGGTTATTTGTAGGGAGACACTGAAGTGGAAGGACGTCTGGAGCAGACATGAGAGGCCTGACAGCCACGTGGAGCTGCAGCCACTGGAAAGGAGCAACAACCTGAAGGGTGGTATGTGGAGTTGCTGGAAGGGAAGGAGCATCAGAAAGAGACAGAGCTCAGAGGGGAACTGTGTCAGGGCACCCTCAGAGCTGAAGAACAGAGAATCTGGGAACCGGGAGCCCGAGGCTTTCGTGGACTCTAGGAAATGGAGCAGAACCGAAGGGCAGTACACTATACGTCACCTGCCCGCACCACGCCTGAGATTCAGCAGCACCTGAGGAGCCCGGGGCATGTGAGAGTCCCTGTAAAAAGGCTCAAGCTGCCCGTCGTGCAGGTACCTGTCCCAGGACAGGGGGAAACTGGAGGACCTTGTAGGAAGCTTAAAGCAGCAAGGACCTCACTTAGAAAGGCGCTAGTAGGAAAGGCTCATGGACCTCTACTGGGAAAAGAGAACTCTCACTTGCCTCTGAGTCGGCCAGACCACCATCAATCCGTGTCTGGTACACTGGACTGTGGCCTGTCACCCACAAGTAAACCAGGTAAAGACTTATCACTTGTCTCCTCCATTTATTCACCGGCTACACGATCTACGCCACACACCTTAGGAACCCCTGGGGACCCCGATTCACCTGTGGGAAGTGTAACATCTGGTCTTCCGCAACATCCCCCAGGGGACCCCTTTAATGTAGCGTCAGTCCCCCCTATTGACCGAACTCCACAGGTGGCGTCACGACAAACATTGAATATTAACCCCTTTAATGTTGATGCCCAGGGCCACGGATTGGGTCGCAGCCACCGTGACATCCCCCTTTTGCGTTTGGACCCGGTACTGAGTACCCCACTGTCATCAGGTGGCAAGGTAAGGCGAAATGCTACTGGATTGATTATGGGAACTATCATATAGGGGCAAATGAACCTGGGTCCCAGTTTCCACACCAAATCACCAACACACAGATCCGAACCATACAAGTACTTTCATTTAGCCAACCCCCCTACCACCACACAGAGGTAATAGGCAAAGAAAACCATTCATCTTCAGGCACTGCTGAAGAAAACTATAGGACCCCCCAAAAATGGGAACTTGCCATTAGATTAATGACAACGGTTGTTCACAGCGGACTCAGCTAAAAGGTAAATAAGAGAGGCAATCCTCCTGATTTTCTAAAACAAACACGGTCGCATTAGGTACGTCGCAAGATTCTGATTCACCCATTCAGTCTGCCCATTAAATTGTGGATGAAAGGCAGACAAGAATGAGAGCTGAATCCCTAAATGAGCACAAAATGCCTTTCAAAACTTCAATATGAAATGAACGTTGATGTCCCAGGGCCACGAACCGGGTCGCCACCGTGACATCCCCCTTTGAGCCGACCGGATCCGGCACCGAGTACCCCATTGCCCTGTGGGCGCGTCAATGTGACTTTTTTTCCAATGAATCTACCTCCACAATTAACAGTTGGTTAATGTCTGGCTGAATGAAGATCAGAGAAGAAACTAAACATTTCTTCAAAAAAGCAAATGCTTCAAGGCACTGGCCGACACAGACAGAAAAGGGCCTTTATGCAAGAAAAATATATGGGTCCTTTGCAGCTCAAGGGCTCCTAAAGATGCAAAATTGCACCTGCTTTGGAGGTAGAAATGAGCCCCCTCACCTCTTGGGCCTCTGCAACAGGTTGCACCAATGATATGTCCATACACTCTGTAAAGGATGCCAAAATCTCAAAGTAGTAACATGATATTGAACAACCCATACAGCAGGTAAACACAGGTCCACAAAATAAAAACCGTCTACGCTGCAACCTAGGAGGTGGAACAATCGGGATGAATTTATGACTTCTTTAAACAATTTCTCTCTGGTTACAGCCAACCGTTCCTGTACTGATTTTAAATTTCCGGACAAGAGCAAACCTGCCGAAGGCTGAAAATGAATCCGGAAGACCTTGGAAAGGCTTTCAGTTAGAAGGCTTTAGCCAGTGTAACATAACATGTATATGTGGCACCCCAGGGTCCTGGTTGTTACAGTGGTATTGCTTTCCTCCAGGGTAGAGTGATGCTACGTTCGGACGCAAGGAAGGATATCTGCATCCAAGTACCAAAACATGCAACACATTCATACTCCAGGACAAAAGTGGGAGGTTTTGATCCTATTTACTAGGTTACTCCCCATATATATATAACTGGTAGTCTGTAGGGAAAGTTAGAAAGTTCCAGACATCCGCCTGAGGAGGACAGAGGGTCAACTGAGCTGTGCATGCCCTAACAGCTGCAGCTCCTAAAAAGAGATGCAGCACCCCAGAGTCCTGGTCGCTGCAGTAATGTCGCTCTGCCACTAAGGGGAGTGATGTTATGTCTGATTGCACTAAAGGAGTTCACCTGACCAGGTATCACAAGCACACATTACACTTCACACTCCGGCCACCAGGGGGAGCAAAAGGCACTATGTATTAGGCCACTCCTTACACTGGTAAAACTGGGGGTTGGATAGGAAGTTAGGACAGAACGCAGCCTGGGAGAGCTCCAGGGAGGACCTGTCAGGGGTGGGTTCCTGACAGGGGCCTAGCAGAGAGTGACGGAACCGCGCCTGCACTACCTTGCGGCGGTATCCCAAGGAAGGACACGAAGAGAAGGATATTGTGGAAAAGTGAGAAACGAGATCAAAGCACAAAGGAGAGCCAGTAGGAGTCGTACCCCGAGAACGGCAACATCCTACTGAGGCGCGTAGCTGGTGACCGGAACACCGAGGGAGTAACTGACTTCAAACATTACTTCAAATTCCGCAGGACAGTTGATTATACGTTGGCTGTCTACCATACATCACCTAAGAAGACATAGGGGGAAAGCGTGGAGAGGGGCGTCTCTAGGGTCCCAGAATAGCTCCGAGCCTTCCCGTCAAACGGGTGCGTCCTATCCACATAAACTTGGGAGACGGAGAGAGAGAGAGAGAGAAAGAACGAACACGAGAGTTGTGAGGACTATCCCGAATGCTCAGCAGGGAAGAACTACAACACACAGGCGCTAGTGGTAGGCACTGATTTCCACCTGCAAAGGGAACTCTGGATGTGCCTTCGGACCGGCCGGTCTCAGACAGCCCTGTTAACAGTGCTCTGGATTGAGGATCCCGAAGTCTTCAGTAAAAGGTAAAGAGACTGCAACCCTGTGTCCTCGTTATTAACTGCGCCTCACATCATCGCCACCTACACTACTGGGAAGCCCTGGGGACACACTTCACCTGTGGGAAGGTATACCATCTAGCTGCCATTCCATCACCCCAGCGGACCCCTAAGCAGCGTCGGTCACCCTGACTGAATACCACAGGTGGCGTCACGAACCCTTGACAAACTACCATCACCCTTTTTATTGGACGCCCCTTAGCAGGGTCACGGACCGGGTCCAGCCACCGTGACAACCCCAGCACCGAGACAGAGAGGACCGGTACCGAGAACCTGTGGACCTGTGTCTGGGGGCGCTCCAACTTGGTGTCACGAACAGGATGTACTTAAGCCTGCAGAATCAGGTCATGTGTGCCTTGGAACTGTGATTGAATTGTGCTTGAACTGTGATTTATTGCAAAGACTGTGTATTGCTATTTGCCGCCAAGATTCCCGCCAAAACCGCCGCCATTGCTGCGCCACGAGGAGCGCAGGAGAAGAAGGGCGTGGAGTTGTGGGCATGAACGAAATGAGAAGCGCGAAAAGTAATGGCCGCCCAGTCTAAATATTTCTGTACCTTGAGGACATGTCCGTCAGCAGCCAAGATCCGCCTCCTGATCCTCAATGGGGGGCGTTGACCAAAGAAACGAAACCGCCCACGGAGGAGAGAGCGGGACAAGGAGGGAGAAGAAGTGAGCCACGTGGTAGAAGCCATGGCCAGCCGCCCGGGATCAGAGCGTGGGGTCGGAGACGAGGACTCCCCCAGCTACCCAGAGAGATACCGCGGCCAGGCGTCACCTGTTGGCCCCGACTTCCTGCAGGCCAGAGTGGACGAGCTCAGCGATCAACTCCGGCGGACGCAGCTGAGCATTGAGGCCGGGTGGAAGGAGACCGTCATCGGGGGCCTTACTAGACGTCTGTTGGCAGCCTCGTCTGGTCCAGAGCAAGAAAGAAGTTCCAGCGCTCCGAAGCCAGAAAGCAAGGCCCTGCCGGAAAGCGAGACACTGCAAACAGAGATGACAACGCCACAGCGCAAGGCCCCGCAGTCAGCGTTCCAGATCCCAACGGAGACGGAGCAGGCCGGCACCGGAGGGACCGCATCTGAAGCAGGTATGAAGAACAACCCTGCCCCAGTGACAGAAGACCTACTGGTAGACCCCGTAGCAGCGCCACCTGCTGCCATGACTAAGACTAACTCTGAACTGACAAATCCTAATACTACTACCACAGTGGGCATTATTGCCGCTAATAAACCTACTACCAAAATTGACATTCGAACCCAGATTATACCTGAAAAACCGATTAGTGACATTGATACCGCATCGGATGAGAAGTCGAACACAGATCTTCCCAGGCCAGGAAGTGTTCGCTACCAACTGATGCCTTGCAACCTTCCGTCGCAAGAATAAACCTCGAAACCCCGACAGATGTAAATAGTTAACTGTTTGTTTCCTGCTCTTTTGGCTGCTAAACCCGTCTAGGGATAACCCTTAAAGGGATCCCTTCGTTTACCCGGGATCCCTATTGTGTTATGTTTTCTTTTGTACAAAGTTATCAGTGTTTCAAAAGACTGCCGAATCATGGACGGTGAATGATTCCCGAACTGGTTTTGTAAATAGTTTGCACCTTTTTAAAGGTGCTCCTTACTGGTTTTACAGGGAAAGAAGACTTTGCAAAGAAATGATTCCTGATGACGATGTGGAAGTTTCTTGAGTCTTGCAGTTCCTTAGTGACTTGATGATTGTTGCACTACCTCAGAGAAGACTGATTTTACCCTCTTAAAAGGGAATGTTATTTGTTGCTTTTTGATAATGATGCCTTAAGTAGTAAGATAGTGATAATGTTTGCATAGTAGATGCCATGTAGCTAGAGAGCTAGAAAGTGAACCCGCAGGGGTTAGTGAGTCTGAGAACCATAGAGAGATGGTTGCTGTGAACCAAGAAGAAGAGAGGCAGTAGGCCCGGACGAATAGCCAGGCGGTCCTGCATCTGTGTGAAGTTAGAAGAAATAAAGAAAATGTTAGATTTGTACTGTAATGTTTTATAGTAAGCCTTTAGTGGGTTCAGCTTATACGCCCTTAAAGGAGAAGTTAAATTATTGTTCAAAGATTTGCACTTAGTAGAATACCCAGCTGGGTAATAGGAATTATTTATAGTTCATAGAATGTTATTTAAAATATTTAAACATGTTTCCATTTGTAACGTTCAAGTGACCTCACCTCCCATAAAGGGAAGCATTATAATGTTTACATTGTTCATAGCATTTCAAAATTTTGTATGTCTTTTTCTAACATGTATTGTTGTTCTTCTTTTCCCAGGCCGGGAGTACTGGATTTAACCGGGGGGGGAGTGCAGCACCCCAGAGTCCTGGTCGTTGCAGTAATGTCGCTCTGCCACTAAGGGGAGTGATGTTATGTCTGATTGCACTAAAGGAGTTCACCTGACCAGGTATCACAAGCACACATTACACTTCACACTCCGGCCACCAGGGGGAGCAAAAGGCACTATGTATTAGGCCACTCCTCACACTGGTAAAACTGGGGGTCGGATAGGAAGTTAGGACAGAACGCAGCCTGGGAGAGCTCCAGGGAGGACCTGTCAGGGGTGGGTTCCTGACAGGGGCCTAGCAGAGAGGATAGAGAGTGACGGAACCGCGCCTGCACTACCTTGCGGCGGTATCCCAAGGAAGGACACGAAGAGAAGGATATTGTGGAAAAGTGAGAAACGAGATCAAAGCACAAAGCACAAAGGAGAGCCAGTAGGAGTCGTGCCCCGAGAACGGCAACATCCTACTGAGGCGCGTAGCCGGTGACCGGAACACCGAGGGAGTAACTGACTTAACAATGATAAATGTAAGGTTATACACATGGGAAGAGGGAATCAATATCACCATTACACACTGAACGGGAAACCACTGGGTAAATCTGACAGGGAGAAGGACTTGGGGATCCTAGTTAATGATAAACTTACCTGGAGCAGCCAGTGCCAGGCAGCAGCTGCCAAGGCAAACAGGATCATGGGGTGCATTAAAAGAGGTCTGGATACACATGATGAGAGCATTATACTGCCTCTGTACAAATCCCTAGTTAGACCGCACATGGAGTACTGTGTCCAGTTTTGGGCACCGGTGCTCAGGAAGGATATAATGGAACTAGAGAGAGTACAAAGGAGGGCAACAAAATTAATAAAGGGGATGGGAGAACTACAATACCCAGATAGATTAGCGAAATTAGGATTATTTAGTCTAGAAAAAAGACGACTGAGGGGCGATCTAATAACCATGTATAAGTATATAAGGGGACAATACAAATATCTCGCTGAGGATCTGTTTATACCAAGGAAGGTGACGGGCACAAGGGGGCATTCTTTGCGTCTGGAGGAGAGAAGGTTTTTCCACCAACATAGAAGAGGATTCTTTACTGTTAGGGCAGTGAGAATCTGGAATTGCTTGCCTGAGGAGGTGGTGATGGCGAACTCAGTCGAGGGGTTCAAGAGAGGCCTGGATGTCTTCCTGGAGCAGAACAATATTGTATCATACAATTATTAGGTTCTGTAGAAGGACGTAGATCTGGGTATTTATTATGATGGAATATAGGCTGAACTGGATGGACAAATGTCTTTTTTCGGCCTTACTAACTATGTTACTATGTTACTATGTTACTATGACTTCAAGCATTACTTCAAATACCGCAGGACAGTTGATTATAGGTTGGCTGTCTACCGTACATCACCTAAGAAGACATAAGGGGCAAGTGTGGAGAGGGGCATCTCTAGGGTCCCAGAATAGCTCCGAGCCTTCCCGTCAAACGGGTGCATCCTATCCACATAAACTTGGGGGACGGAGAGAGAGAGAGCGAGAGAGAGAAAGAACGAACACGAGAGTTGTGAGGACTATCCCGAATGCTCAGCAGGGAAGAACTACAACACACAGGCGCTAGTGGTAGGCACTGATTTTCACCTGCAAAGGGAACTCTGGATGTGCCTTCGGACCGGCCGGTCTCAGACAGCCCTGTTAACAGTGCTCTGGATTGAGGATCCCGAAGTCTTCAGTAAAAGGTAAAGAGACTGCAACCCTGTGTCCTAGTTATCAACTGTGCCTCACATCATCGCCACCTACACTACTGGGAAGCCCTGGGGACACACTTCACCTGTGGGAAGGTATACCATCTAGCTGCCATTCCATCACCCCAGCGGACCCCTAAGCAGCGTCGGTCACCCTGACTGAATACCACAGGTGGCGTCACGAACCCTTGACAAACTACCATCACCCTTTTTATTGGACGCCCCTTAGCAGGGTCACGGACCGGGTCCAGCCACCGTGACAACCCCAGCACCGAGACAGAGAGGACCGGTACCAAGAACCTGTGGCCATGTGTCTGGGGGCGCTCCAGAGACATTTTGAAAGCAGAATTGATTGCAGTGAGCGTGATGGAAAGCAAAGCACAGGAGAGGATACCAGAAGGGGACCAGGCTTGAGCAGGCTGCCTCCTTCTGAGGAGCAGAACACCGGTAGCCGGAACACCGAGGTAGTAACGACCTCTATGCCTTACTTCAGAGACCGGCAGGACAGCTAATTGCACGTTACCTGTCCGCACCTACACCCAGGAGGCACAGTGACACCCCACAGAGCCGGGTTATCTAAGAGACCCTATAAACAGGCTCAAGTCACCAGTCATACGGGTTTTGTCCTATCCTATACAGGGGACAGAGAGAGAGAGAGAAACACCACATCTGTGAGGACCTTACGAAAGGCTTAGCAGTAAGGGACTACACCACTACAATGCAAGGGAAGGCTATTGATTTCCACCTGGACAAGGGGACTTTGGACTTGCCTCCAAACCGGCCGGACTCTACCTTCCCTGTGATCTGGTGCCCATGGACTGTGGCTGCTGAAGGCTTCATTAAACGAGGTAAAGAGACTGTTAACCTGTGTCCTCGTTCCTTACTGCACCTCTTACCATTCTACCTTCTACACACTGGTAAGCCCTGGGGATATACTTCACCTGTAGGAAGGTATACCATCCAGCTGCCATAACATCACCCCAGTGGACCCCTTAAAGCAGCATCGGTCCCCACTGACCAAATACCACAAGTGGCGTCACGAACATAAACTTTATCCCTTTAAAGACCTTCCCCTTTTACATGAGCGCCCAGGGCCACGGACCCGGTCACAGCCACCGTGACGTCCCCCTGTAAACCGCAGGACCCGGTACCGAGTACCCCCTTGCCCGTGGGGCGACTCATATATGCACTGGCATTTTTATCTGTTCTGGTACTGAAGTTTTCTCAGATTGTTTAACTTCCCCAAAGCCGAGGAGGACTGAAGTCCCTTGTATATGGAACAGTGATGCCAGAATATACATTTTGCAAAAAACCTACAATGCCCTTTGTTGAAGAGCCAGCAGGCCCCCATGGAGCATTGTGCTGCCACGAGAGCTGAGGATGCTCTGCAGTGGCTCTCAACAAAATCTACTGTATCCATATGTTGACAACAAAAATCCCAAATGCATATCGTGAGAAAGGAGGACCATTGGGAATAAGTTTACCATGCACCCCCTAAACTCACTAAATCAGCTCCAAAAAGACCATATAAAAAAGGAGAACAAACCGGAGCATCGATGAACCAAATATAAATAGCGTTTATTATATAATTTACCATATAAGCAAAAACATACAGTTCAATAGCAATGTAGCATATATAAGTAACAGGAGCAACATGAGTGTCTATGAAATGCTGAAAAAAGCCCCCATCCCAACCCCACATGTGCTACTCCACAATAATGGGAGCATACACGCCCATCCCCCACAGCAGTAAAGCCTAATAAGGTGCTTAGAGCAAATAACCGGCCACAAAAGGGCCTAGCCCAAACGGAGCACCCAGTTCCCAGACCAATGTCCAAACAACAGACCCCGTAACATTACCACAAGTAAGGTGGCTGGTACTGGTGCAGAGCTTACCGATAGCGGAGGGAGGGTGGGGAGACGGTCAGGAGGTGGACCTTATTAGGACACCTTATTAGGCTTTACTGCTGGGGGGGATGGGCGTGTATGCTCCCATTATTGTGGAGTAGCACCTGTGGGGTTGGGATGGGGGCTTTTTTCAGCATTTCATAGATACTCATGTTGCTCCTGTTACTTATATATGCTACGTTGCTATTGAACTGTATGTTTTTGCTTATATGGTAAATTATATAATAAACGCTATTTATATTTGGTTCATCGATGCTCCGGATTGTTCTCCTTTTTTATATGTATCCATATGTTGTTTGCCTTGGCCACCTACTCTATCAAGGTAGACAAAGCCAACCTAGGATAGAAAACATTTTTGCCACCTTGGTTTTCTTATCCAAAACACCTCAACTGTGACATTATCCATGGGAACAAGAGACCAAATATCCACAAATTTGTGTTTTATATTTTGTTCCTTTGTTTCCTTGAGCATGCGAGTATCTAATAGAGCTACACCACAGAACATGGAATCCAGAAAAGCAAAATTGGTGCCGGTACTTAAAGGGGATGTCACGGTGGTGGCGACCCGGTCCATGGCCCTGGGCGCCCAAGTAAAAGGAAAAGTCTTTAAAGGGATTTTGTGAATAAAGTTTGTGTCCGTGACGCCACCTGTGGTTCTTGGTCAGTGATGACCGATGCTGCTTAAAGGGGTCCTCTGGGGTGATGTTATGGCAGCAATGATGGTATGACTTCCCACCGGTGAAGCTGGGTCCCCAGGGCTCCCGATGTAGTAGGGACAGGTAGTAGGTGTTGTAGAAAGAAACGGAGGACACAGGGTTGCTGTCTCTTTACCTTTTTACTGAAGGTTCAGGCAGCCGCAGTCCAGGGTACCGAATCACAAGTGTTGATGGTCCGGCCGGCTTGGAAGATAATCTGGAATCCCCCTTACCAGGTGGAGTCGTAAGTCTTCCTTCTAGCGCTGTGGTGTAGTTCTTTGCTGCCTAAGGCCTCACAAAAAGTCCTCACATGTTCTCTCTGTCCCCCTTTAGGTAGGACAATACCTGTATGACAGGTAACTCGAGCCTTTTTACAGGATCTCTATCATGACTCGTGCTCTATATGTTACTGTGTCTTCAGGTGTGGGATGAACAGGTAACTTGCAATCAGCTTGTCATGCCGTTCTGTCTGTTTCTGGTTTTTGGCATGACAATGCATATGTTTGCTTTAACCCTTTACTCTTTTCCCCTTAATTTGAGCTAGGATACTGTTGGCTTTTACCTGAAATGAGCCTTCTCAGCTCCCTGCTCTGCTGCGCAGTCGTACATGGGCATTTAGGTATTTGCCCTGCTGCATACCTTCCTCATGTGCGGTCCCTGGTTGCTGCTGTGAAGCTGTCCGCGGGTTGAGAGGTCATTTGCGGCTGGTGCATGACTTTCCACGTGGCTCAGTGCTTGCAGTTTCAGTCAGGTGCCCTGAGTCTCAGATCCTGCAATGATGGTGCTGTAATGGTTTCTGTGTGTGCTTAGGGCGTGCGCGGCCACACCTCCCCTGCTTTTATCAGGGTTAGGGTGTGTACTTCAAATGCTGTCCCCAGCCAATTGCTGAGGGGAAGCTCATATATAAAGTTCCCCTGCTCTATGGGCAGGGGCTGAGCTACACTCACAAAGCTCCTGAACTTTGCTATGTGTGTTTCTGTTCCTGCACCTCCCCTGTCTATGTTTTGGTACCAAAGTCCTTGCCTTAATTCCTGTTTTGTCCTGTTCTGGCGCCTGTCCTGGAGGTGGTAAATCCAGGCTTGAATCCTTGATCCTGTACCTGTCCTGTACCTGAACAAGTCTGAACTGTGTCTGCTGTGATTATGTTCCTGGAATCTCTTTGCATCTGGAGCCTCATCCCAGTGATTTTGAGTCTCTTCAAACCGGTGTTTCTGCTGAGCATCTACTACTCTATTCTCTGACTACCATTCGGTGTTAACCCCATCTGGCTCATGTCCAGTACGGCGGTGTTTGCACCATCACGCTTGAGTTCCTTCCTAGGTCCGATGCCCGGAGCCTGACAACCGCAGTCTGGAACCTGATGACCTCTGTCTGGAGCTTGGAGCCTGATGTCACTGGTGGTGCCTGTAGGTCGTCTCGGATGTCTGGAACTGAACGACTCCTGTCTGATGTCTGCCAGTGACCCTGGGTCCAGATGTCCTGATGTCCTGTCTGTGCCCTGATGTCCTGCCTGTGTCTTGATGACCTCATGGACCCTGATGTCCTGATATCCTGTCTTTCCTGATGCCCTGCCTGTGTCCTGATGTCCTGAGGTCTTTCCTGTATGTTCCCTGATGTGCTCCCTGTGTCTCATATCCTGATGTACCTGATGCCCTGGGCTGACACGCCAGTGTCCCTGCTGATGACCTGGGCTGCCACGCCAGTGTCCCGGATGTCTGTCCCATACTCCTGTGTCCTGATGCCCTGCCTGTGTCCTGATGTCCTGAGGTCTTTCCTGAGTCCTGATGTCCTGTCTGTATCCTGATGTCTTGCCTGCGCCCTGATGTCCTCGTGTATCCTGATGTCCTGCCTGTGTCCTGATGTCCCGCCTATGTGTGCCTTGGTGATCCGTTGGTGCCTTGGGGTCCACTGGGTGGTACCCTTCTGAGGTGTGGAATCGGGAGCCTGACATCGTCATGTTTTGTTTATGTACTGTGTGACTTTACTTTAGTAAACTTTACTTTATACCTGAAGTATCAGTGTAATCAAGTCCTACGTGTCTCTTTCCTTGTCCACATGCTCAGCTGCCACAGAACCCCGGTCGCTGCCCTCCCCTAGTTCGGGTAGGCCCGGGTCCCCCTCTGCGGTTTAAAGGGTCCATATTTCGTTTCCGGGGGACGCACACCCCACGCCTTCTAAGGTTGGTTGGCTTGGGGCGTCTATGGGCTGGGCCGCATCTGCGGCTGCAGCTGATCGTGACACAGCTGTCCTGCTGGTTTCTGCTTCCAGCTACCGATTTCATGCACTCAGTAAGGTGGCAGCTCAGTTGCAGCTAACCCCCTAGTTCTTCACTTCGCCTGCGCTTCATTCCTCCTTTATGCTCTCTACAATCTGTTCTGCTTTCCACTCTTTCTTTCCAGGAGCTGCAGCAGTTTCTCGTGGCTGCACGGTCACTCTGCTTTCTTCTCCTCTGTCTCTCTGATAGGAACTGCCTAACTTTCCCTCCAGACCAGAATATATATATAGGGGAGCCACCCACAAGCTGGATCAGAGATCCCCCTTATGGCCTGGAGTGTGAACATGTTGCATGTTTGTGAATACCTGTTAAGAGGAAATACCCCGTGAGGAAAGCAATGCCACTGTAATAACCAGGAACCTGGGGTGTTACTGACCTGCATGTTACAAATTCTAAACCATACAGTCATCCTAATCCTTTATTTAACCCCTTATAAGACCTTGGCACCTTCGTGATACACTGTGGTGACAACAAAGGGGTTTTCTGAATTCTAATATTGATTCATTATGCTAAAAGCCATAAAAATAGCAACAGCTGTATTAGGTGTTACAGCTTTGTCTTACTCAGTTTATCGGTGGACTACAGAGAGTTGGACCTGCACTAATTTACTGTATATGTAGATAATAGTTTTGAGCGATACCGTCCGATACTTGAAAGTATCGGTATCGGATAGTATCGGCCGATACCCGAAAAGTATCGGATATCGCCGATACCGATACCCGATACCAATACAAGTCAATGGGACACCAAGTATCGGAAGGTATCCTGATGGTTCCCAGGGTCTGAAGGAGAGGAAACTCTCCTTCAGGCCCTGGGACCCATATTAATGTGTAAAATAAAGAATTAAAATAAAAAATATTGATATACTTACCTCTCCGGAGGCCCCTGGACATCACCGCTGGTAACCGGCAGCCTTCTGTGCTTAAAATGCGCGCGTTTAGGGACTTCCATGACGTCACGGCTTCTGATTGGTCGCGTGCCGCTCATGTGACCGCCACGCGACCAATCACAAGCCGCGACGTCTTTTTCAGGCCCTAAACTCCTCATTCTAGGAATTTAGGACCTGAGAATGACGTCGCGGCTTCTGATTGGTCGCGTGGCGGTCACGGGAGCGGCACGCGACCAATCAGAAGCCGTGACATCATGGAAGTCCCTAAACGCGCGCATTTTAAGCACAGAAGGCTGCCGGTTACCAGCGGTGATGTCCAGGTGCCTCCGGAGAGGTGAGTATGTCAATACTTTTTATTTTAATTCTTTATTTTACACATTAATATGGATCCGATACCGATTCCCGATACCACAAAAGTATCAGAACTCGGTATCGGAATTCCGATACCGCAAGTATCGGCCGATACCTGATACTTGCGGTATCGGAATGCTCAACACTAGTAGATAAATATACATCATCAATATTAAAATTCTGTAAAAAAGCCCTTTAACACACAAAATGACAAAAATAAAGTGTTTAAATTAGAAGTTAGATGACAAATATAACTCCTCATCTCTATCTCTGAGTTTGAAAAACAAAAACAAACAAAAGAACCCCAAGAATGTTAAAACTGACACCTGACCAACACAACTGCTGCTGCCACTGATAGGCTGCAGATTTTACTTATGTATGGAACCATGCTCTGTACATCCTTTTCTGGCCTGACAGACTAATGACCACTACAGCGCTAGAACATGCAAACTTGAAACACGAAATTGCACTAGAAATATGAAAAATGAGAGCGTTTAGCGCATAAAAATGGCCAATTTTATGTGTACCTGGTAGCCCCTTTACGGCATCTCACTTATACCAGGTCCTACACTTGCCTTACCTCGCTGAGAATAAACGTCTCCATCTGAATGGGTACATGTGAAACCTCTTCCTAGACTAAAATTCTCTCTCTCTGTGGAGGGGTATTGGACCTGCTGTAATAAAACACCTGTGGCTAGGAGGCGGAGTGCACGATCAGAAGACTAAAGAATACATTTCAAAAACCTGACCGGCACATCCAAACATAGACTAAGTGTGAACAGGTGCTGAACCTAGAGTCGCCAACTCGTATATAGTTAAGTGAATAAGGCAGCACACTGCAGCGCTAAAACATGCAAACTTGAAACACGAAATTGCACTAGAAATATGAAAAATGAGAGCGTTTAGCGCATAAAAATGGCCAATTTTATGTGTACCTGGTAGCCCCTTTACGGCATCTCTCTTATACCAGGTCCTACACTTGCCTTACCTCGCTGAGAATAAACGTCTCCATCTGAATGGGTACATGTGAAACCTCTTCCTAGACTAAAATTCTCTCTCTCTGTGGAGGGGTATTGGACCTGCTGTAATAAAACACCTGTGGCTAGGAGGCGGAGTGCACGATCAGAAGGCTAAAGAATACATTTCAAAAACCTGACCGGCACATCCAAACATAGACTAAGTGTGAACAGGTGCTGAACCTAGAGTCGCCAACTCGTATATAGTTAAGTAAATAAGGCAGCACACTGCAGCGCTAAAACATGCAAACTTGAAACACGAAATTGCACTAGAAATATGAAAAATGAGAGCGTTTAGCGCATAAAAATGGCTAATTTTATGTGTACCTGGTAGCCCCTTTACGGCATCTCTCTTATACCAGGTCCTACACTTGCCTTACCTCGCTGAGAATAAACGTCTCCATCTGAATGGGTACATGTGAAACCTCTTCCTAGACTAAAATTCTCTCTCTCTGTGGAGGGGTATTGGACCTGCTGTAATAAAACACCTGTGGCTAGGAGGCGGAGTGCACGATCAGAAGGCTAAAGAATACATTTCAAAAACCTGACCGGCACATCCAAACATAGACTAAGTGTGAACAGGTGCTGAACCTAGAGTCGCCAACTCGTATATAGTTAAGTAAATAAGGCAGCACACTGCAGCGCTAAAACATGCAAACTTGAAACACGAAATTGCACTAGAAATATGAAAAATGAGAGCGTTTAGCGCATAAAAATGGCCAATTTTATGTGTACCTGGTAGCCCCTTTACGGCATCTCTCTTATACCAGGTCCTACACTTGCCTTACCTCGCTGAGAATAAACGTCTCCATCTGAATGGGTACATGTGAAACCTCTTCCTAGACTAAAATTCTCTCTCTCTGTGGAGGGGTATTGGACCTGCTGTAATAAAACACCTGTGGCTAGGAGGCGGAGTGCACAATCAGAAGGCTAAAGAATACATTTCAAAAACCTGACCGGCACATCCAAACATAGACTAAGTGTGAACAGGTGCTGAACCTAGAGTCGCCAACTCATATATAGTTAAGTAAATAAGGCAGCACACTGCAGCGCTAGAACATGCAAACTTGAAACACGAAATTGCACTAGAAATATGAAAAATGAGAGCGTTTAGCGCATAAAAATGGCCAATTTTATGTGTACCTGGTAGCCCCTTTACGGCATCTCTCTTATACCAGGTCCTACACTTGCCTTACCTCGCTGAGAATAAACGTCTCCATCTGAATGGGTACATGTGAAACCTCTTCCTAGACTAAAATTCTCTCTCTCTGTGGAGGGGTATTGGACCTGCTGTAATAAAACACCTGTGGCTAAGAGGCGGAGTGCACGATCAGAAGGCTAAAGAATACATTTCAAAAACCTGACCGGCACATCCAAACATAGACTAAGTGTGAACAGGTGCTGAACCTAGAGTCGCCAACTCGTATATAGTTAAGTAAATAAGGCAGCACACTGCAGCGCTACAACATGCAAACTTGAAACACGAAATTTATACTATGGTTCTTATTACAGCAGCAATTTATGACCTGACCGAGAGTCTACTAATTTGAAGTAACCGTGTCATATATGTCTGTGAGACTATTAGCTCAGGTCAATATCCCAACAGTTGGTTTGTGAATGTGACCCTAACAAAAACTGTAAAATATATGGTCATGTGAATAAGGCCTTAGAGTTATAGCTTATTGATCAGCACTGTGTCTTTATCTAATGACTAGCTGAAGAGCCCGGCGTTGCCTGGGCATAGTAAATATCTATGGTTAGTTATAGCACCTCTCTTCTCTTATTTTCCCATCACGCCTCTCATTTTCCCAATCACATCTTTCATTTTCCCCCTCACATCTCTCATTTTCTCCCTCACACCTCTCATTTTCTCCCTGACTCCTCTCATTCCCCCCTAAAATTTGTCATTTTGACCTCACATCTATCATTTTCCGATCACTCCACTATTTTCCCTCACTCCTCTCATTTTGCACTCACAAATTTTCATTTTCACCTCACACCTCTCATTTTCACCTCAGTATATACAGTGGGGCAAAAAAGTATTTAGTCAGTCAGCAATAGTGCAAGTTCCACCACTTAAAAAGATGAGAGGCGTCTGTAATTTACATCATAGGTAGACCTCAACTATGGGAGATAAACTGAGAAAAAAAAATCCAGAAAATCACATTGTCTGTTTTTTTATCATTTTTTTTGCATATTATGGTGGAAAATAAGTATTTGGTCAGAAACAAACAATCAAGATTTCTGGCTCTCACAGACCTGTAACTTCTTCTTTAAGAGTCTCCTCTTTCCTCCACTCATTACCTGTAGTAATGGCACCTGTTTAAACTTGTTATCAGTATAAAAAGACACCTGTGCACACCCTCAAACAGTCTGACTCCAGACTCCACTATGGTGAAGACCAAAGAGCTGTCGTCAAAGGACACCAGAAACAAAATTGTAGCCCTGCACCAGGCTGGGAAGACTGAATCTGCAATAGCCAACCAGCTTGGAGTGAAGAAATCAACAGTGGGAGCAATAATTAGAAAATGGAAGACATACAAGACCACTGATAATCTCCCTCGATCTGGGGCTCCACGCAAAATCCCACCCCGTGGGGTCAGAATGATCACAAGAACGGTGAGCAAAAATCCCAGAACCACGTGGGGGGACCTAGTGAATGAACTGCAGAGAGCTGGGACCAATGAAACAAGGCTTACCATAAGTAACACACTACGCCACCATGGACTCAGATCCTGCAGTGCCAGACGTGTCCCACTGCTTAAGCCAGTACATGTTCGGGCCCGTCTGAAGTTTGCTAGAGAGCATTTGGATGATCCAGAGGAGTTTTAGGAGAATGTCCTATGGTCTGATGAAACCAAACTGGAACTGTTTGGTAGAAACACAACTTGTCGTGTTTGGAGGAAAAAGAATACTGAGTTGCATCCATCAAACACCATACCTACTGTAAAGCATGGTGGTGGAAACATCATGCTTTGGGGCTGTTTCTCTGCAAAGGGGCCAGGACGACTGATCCGGGTACATGAAAGAATGAATGGGGCCATGTATCGTGAGATTTTGAGTGCAAACCTCCTTCCATCAGCAAGGGCATTGAAGATGAAACGTGGCTCGGTCTTTCAACATGACAATGATCCAAAGCACACCGCCAGGGCAACGAAGGAGTGGCTTCGTAAGAAGCATTTCAAGGTCCTGGAGTGGCCTAGCCAGTCTCCAGATCTCAACCCTATAGAAAACCATTGGAGGGAGTTGAAAGTCCGTGTTGCCAAGCGAAAAGCCAAAAACATCACTGCTCTAGAGGAGATCTGCATGGAAGAATGGGCCAACATACCAACAACAGTGTGTGGCAACCTTGTGAAGACTTACAGAAAACGTTTGACCTCTGTCATTGCCAACAAAGGATATATTACAAAGTATTGAGATGAAATTTTGTTTCTGACCAAATACTTATTTTCCACCATAATATGCAAATAAAATGTTAAAAAAACAGACAATGTGATTTTCTGGATTTTTTTTTCTCAGTTTGTCTCCCATAGTTGAGGTCTACCTATGATGTAAATTACAGACGCCTCTCATCTTTTTAAGTGGTGGAACTTGCACTATTGCTGACTGACTAAATACTTTTTTGCCCCACTGTATATAGTATATACCTGTGTGTCATCTCCCCTGTATATAGTATATATCTGTGTGTCATCTCCTCCTGTATATTGTATATACCTGTATGTCATCTTCTATATATAGCATATACCTGTATGTCATCTCCTCCTGTATATAGTATATACCTGTAGGTCATCTGCTCCTGTATATTGTATATACCTGTGTGTCATCTCCTCCTGTATATAGTATATACCTGTATGTCATCTCCTCCTGTATATAGTATGTACCTGTATGTCATCTCCTCCTCTATATAGTATATACCTGTGTGTCATCTCCTCCTGTATTAGACCTCATTCACACATTATTTGCTCAGTATTTTTACCTCAGTAATTGTAAGCTAAATTGGCAGCCTGATAAATCCCCAGCTGTTATGAGAGGCAATTCAGTACCACAATGAACATAGCGGTCAGAGCACATACAGTAATCTGACAATAACCCAAAATCATAGAACGAGCTCTGAGACGTGGGAACTCTGCAGACCGCAATCCCTAATCCTCTCCAAACAACACTAGAGGCAGCCGTGGATTGCGCCTAACTCTGCCTATGCAACTCGGCACAGCCTGAGAAACTAACTAGCCTGAAGAGAGAAAATAAGCCTACCTTGCCTCAGAGAAATACCCCAAAGGAAAAGGCAGCCCCCCACATATAATGACTGTGAGTTAAGATGAAAAGACAAACGTAGATATGAAATAGATTCAGCAAAGTGAGGCCCGACTTTCTTAACAGACCGAGGATAGGAAAGATAACTTTGCGGTCTACACAAAACCCTAAAGAAAACCACGCAAAGGGGGCAAAAAGACCCTCCGTACCGAACTAACGGCACGGAGGTACACCCTTTGCGTCCCAGAGCTTCCAGCAACAAATTAGACAAGCTGGACAGAAAAAATAGCAAACAAATAGCAAAGAAGAACTTAGCTATGCAGAGCAGCAGGCCACAGGAATGATCCAGGGAAAAACAAGTCCAACACTGGAACATTGACAAGAAGCCAGGATCAAAGCATTAGGTGGAGTTAAGTAGAGAAGCACCTAACGACCTCACCAGATCACCTGAGGGAGGAAACTCAGAAGCCGCAGTACCACTTTCCTCCACAAACGGAAGCTCCCAGAGAGAATCAGCCGAAGTACCACTTGTGACCACAGGAGGGAGCTCTGCCACAGAATTCACAACAGTACCCCCCCCTTGAGGAGGGGTCACCGAACCCTCACCAGAGTCCCCAGGCCAACCAGGATGAGCCACATGAAAGGCACGAACAAGATCGGGAGCATGGACATCAGAGGCAAAAACCCAGGAATTATCTTCCTGAGCATAACCCTTCCATTTAACCAGATACTGGAGTTTCCGTCTTGAAACACGAGAATCCAAAATCTTCTCCACAATATACTCCAATTCCCCCTCCACCAAAACCGGGGCAGGAGGGTCAACAGATGGAACCATAGGTGCCACGTATCTCCGCAACAATGACCTATGGAAAACGTTATGTATGGAAAAAGAATCTGGGAGGGTCAGACGAAAAGACACAGGATTAACAACCTCAGAAATCCTATACGGACCAATAAAATGAGGTTTAAACTTAGGAGAGGAAACCTTCATAGGAATATGACGAGAAGATAACCAAACCAGATCCCCAACACGAAGTCGGGGACCCACACAGCGTCTGCGATTAGCGAAACGTTGAGCCTTCTCCTGGGACAAGGTCAAATTGTCCACTACATGAGTCCAAATCTGCTGCAACCTGTCCACCACAGTATCCACACCAGGACAGTCCGAAGACTCAACCTGTCCTGAAGAGAAACGAGGATGGAACCCAGAATTGCAAAAAAATGGCGAAACCAAGGTAGCCGAGCTGGCCCGATTATTAAGGGCGAACTCAGCCAAAGGCAAAAAGGACACACAGTCATCCTGATCGGCAGAAACAAAGCATCTCAGATATGTTTCCAAGGTCTGATTGGTTCGTTCGGTCTGGCCATTAGTCTGAGGATGGAAAGCCGAGGAAAAAGACAAGTCAATGCCCATCCTACCACAAAAGGCTCGCCAAAACCTCGAAACAAACTGGGAACCTCTGTCAGAAACGATATTCTCTGGAATGCCATGTAAACGAACCACATGCTGGAAGAACAATGGCACCAAATCAGAGGAGGAAGGCAATTTAGACAAGGGTACCAGATGGACCATCTTAGAAAAGCGATCACAGACCACCCAAATTACTGACATCTTTTGAGAAACGGGAAGATCTGAAATAAAATCCATAGAGATATGTGTCCAAGGCCTCTTCGGGACCGGCAAGGGCAAAAGCAACCCACTGGCACGAGAACAGCAGGGCTTAGCCCGAGCACAAGTCCCACAGGACTGCACAAAAGCACGCACATCCCGCGACAGAGACGGCCACCAAAAGGATCTAGCCACTAACTCTCTGGTACCAAAGATTCCAGGATGACCAGCCAACACCGAACAATGAACCTCAGAGATAACTTTATTGGTCCACCTATCAGGGACAAACAGTCTCTCCGCTGGACAACGATCAGGTTTATTAGCCTGAAATTTTTGCAGCACTCGCCGCAAATCAGGGGAGATGGCAGACACAATTACTCCTTCCTTGAGGATACCCGCCGGCTCAGACAAACCCGGAGAGTCGGGCACAAAACTCCTAGACAGAGCATCCGCCTTCACATTTTTAGAGCCCGGAAGGTACGAAACCACAAAGTCAAAACGGGCAAAAAACAGCGACCAATGAGCCTGTCTAGGATTCAACCGCTTAGCAGACTCGAGATAAGTCAAGTTCTTATGATCAGTCAATACCACCACGCGATGCTTAGCTCCTTCAAGCCAATGACGCCACTCCTCGAATGCCCACTTCATGGCCAGCAACTCTCGGTTGCCCACATCATAATTTCGCTCAGCAGGCGAAAACTTCCTGGGAAAAAAAGCGCATGGTTTCATCACTGAGCAATCAGAACCTCTCTGCGACAAAACAGCCCCTGCTCCAATCTCAGAAGCATCAACCTCGACCTGGAACGGAAGAGAAACATCTGGTTGACACAACACAGAGGCAGAAGAAAAACGACGCTTCAACTCCTGAAAAGCTTCCACAGCAGCAGAAGACCAATTGACCAAATCCGCACCCTTCTTGGTCAAATCGGCCAATGGTTTGGCAATACTAGAAAAATTGCAGATGAAGCGACGATAAAAATTAGCAAAGCCCAGAAACTTTTGCAGACTTTTCAGAGATGTCGGCTGAGTCCAATCATGGATGGCTTGGACCTTAACAGGATCCATCTCGATAGTAGAAGGGGAAAAGATGAACCCCAAAAATTAAACCTTCTGCACACCAAAGAGACACTTTGATCCCTTCACAAACAAAGAATTAGCACGCAGGACCTGAAAAACCGTTCTGACCTGCTTCACATGAGACTCCCAATCATCCGAGAAGATCAAAATGTCATCCAAGTACACAATCAGGAATTTATCCAGGTACTCTCGGAAGATGTCATGCATAAAGGACTGAAACACTGATGGAGCATTGGCAAGTCCGAATGGCATCACTAGATACTCAAAATGACCCTTGGGCGTATTAAATGCAGTTTTCCATTCATCGCCTCGCCTGATTCGCACCAGATTATACGCACCACGAAGATCTATCTTGGTGAACCAACTAGCCCCCTTAATCCTAGCAAACAAATCAGATAACAATGGCAAGGGGTACTGAAATTTAACCGTGATCTTATTTAGAAGGCGGTAATCTATACAAGGTCTCAGCGAACCATCCTTCTTGGCTACAAAAAAGAACCCTGCTCCTAATGGTGACGATGACGGGCGAATATGCCCCTTCTCCAGGGATTCCTTCACATAACTGCGCATAGCGGTGTGCTCAGGCACGGATAAATTAAACAGTCGACCTTTTGGGAATTTACTACCAGGAATCAAATTGATAGCACAATCACAATCCCTATGTGGAGGTAGGATATCGGACTTGGGCTCATCAAATACATCCCGGTAATCAGACAAGAACTCTGGAACCTCAGAAGGGGTGGATGACGAAATTGACAGAAATGGAACATCACCATGTACCCCCTGACAACCCCAGCTGGACACTGACATGAATTTCCAATCTAATACTGGATTATGGGCTTGTAGCCATGGCAACCCCAACACGACCACATCATGCAGATTATGCAACACCAGAAAGCGAATAACCTCCTGATGTGCAGGAGCCATGCACATGGTCAGCTGGGTCCAGTATTGAGGCTTATTCTTGGCCAAAGGCGTGGCATCAATTCCTCTCAATGGAATAGGACACTGCAAGGGCTCCAAGAGAAACCCACAACGCTTAGCATACTCCAAGTCCATCAAATTCAGGGCAGCGCCTGAATCCACAAATGCCATGACAGAATACGATGACAAAGAGCAGATCAAGGTAACGGACAGAAGAAATTTTGACTGTACCGTACCAATGGTGGCAGACCTAGCGAACCGCTTAGTGCGCTTAGGACAATCAGAGATAGCATGAGTGGAATCACCACAGTAGAAACACAGCCCATTCAGACGTCTGTGTTCTTGCCGTTTAACTCTGGTCAAAGTCCTATTGCACTGCATAGGCTCAGGTTTAAGCTCAGGTAATACCGCCAAATGGTGCACAGATTTACGCTCACGCAAGCGTCGACCGATCTGAATGGCCAAAGACATAGACTCATTCAAACCAGCAGGCATAGGAAATCCCACCATGACATCCTTAAGGGCTTCAGAGAGACCCTTTCTGAACATAGCTGCCAGTGCAGATTCATTCCATTGAGTGAGCACAGACCACTTCCTAAATTTCTGACAATATACCTCTATCTCATCCTGACCCTGACAAAGAGCCAGCAAATTCTTTTCTGCCTGATCCACTGAATTAGGCTCATCGTACAGCAATCCGAGCGCCAGGAAAAACGCATCGATATTACTTAATGCAGGATCTCCTGGCGCAAGAGAAAATGCCCAGTCCTGAGGGTCGCCGCGCAAAAAAGAAATAATAATCAAAACCTGTTGAACTGGATCACCAGAGGAGCGAGGTTTCAAGGCCAGAAATAGCTTACAATTATTTTTGAAACTCAGAAACTTAGTTCTATCTCCAAAAAACAAATCAGGAATAGGAATTCTTGGTTCTAACATAGATTTCTGATCAATAGTGTCTTGAATCTTTTGTACTCTTGCCGAGAGCTGATCCACAAATGAAGACAGACTTCTAATGTCCATCGCTACACCTGTGTACTGAACCACCCTAATGTCTAGGGGAAAAAAAAGGCAAAACACAGTGCAAAGAAAAAAAAAATGGTCTCAGAACTTCTTTTTTCCCTCTATTGAGAATCATTAGTACTTTTGGCTTCCTGTACTGTTATGAGAGGCAATTCAGTACCACAATGAACATAGCGGTCAGAGCACATACAGTGATCTGACAATAACCCAAAATCATAGAACGAGCTCTGAGACGTGGGAACTCTGCAGACCGCAATCCCTAATCCTCTCCAAACAACACTAGAGGCAGCCGTGGATTGCGCCTAACTCTGCCTATGCAACTCGGCACAGCCTGAGAAACTAACTAGCCTGAAGATAGAAAATAAGCCTACCTTGCCTCAGAGAAATACCCCAAAGGAAAAGGCAGCCCCCCACATATAATTACTGTGAGTTAAGATGAAAAGACAAACGTAGATATGAAATAGATTCAGCAAAGTGAGGCCCGACTTTCTTAACAGAGCGAGGATAGGAAAGATAACTTTGCGGTCTACACAAAACCCTAAAGAAAACCACGCAAAGGGGGCAAAAAGACCCTCCGTACCGAACTAACGGCACGGAGGTACACCCTTTGCGTCCCAGAGCTTCCAGCAACAAATTAGACAAGCTGGACAGAAAAAATAGCAAACAAATAGCAAAGAAGAACTTAGCTATGCAGAGCAGCAGGCCACAGGAATGATCCAGGGAAAAACAAGTCCAACACTGGAACATTGACAAGAAGCCAGGATCAAAGCATTAGGTGGAGTTAAGTAGAGAAGCACCTAACGACCTCACCAGATCACCTGAGGGAGGAAACTCAGAAGCCGCAGTACCACTTTCCTCCACAAACGGAAGCTCCCAGAGAGAATCAGCCGAAGTACCACTTGTGACCACAGGAGGGAGCTCTGCCACAGAATTCACAACACCCAGCCAACAGGAAGCCCTCCCTCCTGGCAGTATATATTAGCTCACACATACACATAATAGACAGGTCATGTGACTGACAGCTGCCGTATTTCCTATATGGTACATTTGTTGCTCTTGTAGTTTGTCTGCTTATTAATCAGATTTTTATTTTTGAAGGATAATACCAGACTTGTGTGTGTTTTAGGGCGAGTTTCGTTTGTCAAGTTGTGTGTGTTGAGTTGCGTGTGGCGACATGCATGTAGCGACTTTTGTGAGATGAGTTTTGTGTGGCAACATGCGTGTAGCAACTTTTTGTGTGTTGAGTTGCATGTGACAGGTTAGTGTAGCAAGTTGTATGCAGCAAGATTAAGGGAGCCTAGTCTCCAGAAACGCGTTGAGATTCTTACCCATATGGTTGTGCTGAAGTCTGTATCCTCCAAGTTTAAAGTATGTGAATAAAGAAAACTCTTTTTTACGGAATCGGTGAAGCTGGACATTCCTTTCTTTTTTTAGCAAGTTTTGCGCATGGCGAGTTTTGCGCGTGGTGAGTTTTATGTGTGGTGCCTTTTGAGTATGTGCAAGTTTTGTGTGAGGCAACTTTTGCATGTGTTGCAACTTTTGTGCATGTGGCAATTTTTCCACGTGTGCAAGTTTTGCGTGTGGCGAGTTTTCCATGAGGTGAGTTTTGCACTTGTGGCGAATTTTGCGTGAGCCTAGTTTTTGCATGTGGCGAGTTTTGCGTGTGGCGAGTTTTGAGCGGCGACTTTTGTGTTTCGACTTTTATGTGGCGAGGTTGGTGTATGTGTGGTGAAATGTGTGCTGAGGGTAATATGTGTTCGAGCACGTGGTAGTGTGTGGCGCATTTTGTGTGTGTGTTCATATCCCCGTGTGTGGTGAGTATCCCATGTCGGGGCCCCACCTTAGCAAATGTACGGTATATATTCTTTGGCGCCATCGCTCTCATTCTTTAAGTCCCCCTTGTTCACAGCTGTCAATTTGCCTCCAACACTTTTCCTTTCACTTTTCCCCATTATGTAGATAGGGGCAAAATTGTTTGGTGAATTGGAAAGCGCGGGGTTAAAATTTCACCTCACAACATAGCCTATGACGCTCTCGGGGTCCAGACGTGTGACTGTGAAAAATTTTGTGGCTGTAGCTGCGACGCCTCCAACACTTTTCCTTTCACTTTTTTCCCCATTATGTAGATAGGGGTAAAATTGTTTGGTGAATTGGAATGTGCAGGGTTAAAATTTCACCTCACAACATAGCCTATGACGCTCTCAGGGTCCAGACGTGTGACTGTGCAAAATTTTGTGGCTGTAGCTGCGACGGTGCAGATGCCAATAACGGACATACATACATACATACATACATACATACACACACACACACACACACACACACATTCAGCTTTATATATTAGATTGCAAACAAAGATCTGGAAAGCACAAATATTTAATCCATAAAGTTTACTGGATAATGAATATGTTTATTTGCTTACATAAAGTATTACATATGTAGCATGACTTGAGCCCAGTTTCATGGGGAGCGTGAACAGTAGATGTTAAACATTCCGCAAACTTATATTTCCCTCCTGGCTACCTGACTCTTGTTATTCACTTCTTGTCTCTCGTGAGAACAGCACTTTCTCAAATTTTTTTTCCAGCAATCAGTCTTTACCTGTGATACAAAAAAAATACAGTCTGTTTAACCAATGGGTGGATACCAAGAGTACAAACAGGAAGGCACCGATGGGAACTGCAAAGTGGTCTGAGTGTAAAGTCACACTGCTGTCTGTACATTACGGAGCAGTCAGGTGCACTGGTCGCATCCAGCACGCTGCACCCTCACCGTCCATCCACCTCCAACATGCTCTGTTCTTCATCTGTTTGACACAATGATGTTTAGTCGAATTAGAGTTTTATTCTTTATCTTGGCTCATATTATTCTGGCCATTCTGCTAATTTTCTTGTTTTCCAATCCAATAAGTGAGCACATATATCCGAAAAGGTAAGTCCTTTATACATTGCTTGTTATAGTTTGTATATATGATTCCAATATAATCTGCAGAACTGTACAGAGATTATCTCCTAATGGAATACAACAATCACAGGATTTTTTTTATTGTAGTCTAATGTATGAACTGATATGATATATATAATATATGTAGATAGACACAGGGGCAGACACAGACAGAAGTGGACCCTTGTGTCAAAACATTGTATGGCTTCAATCGCTCATCATAATGCACAATTCCACCTGCTTTGGATGTACTGTACATGTGACCCTATCACCTCTTGGGTCCTTGTGTGGCTGGCCCTCATATGGTAATACTGTTGTGTAAGTTTAGGAGTTGGAAATTAGGCTGTAAACTAATTCTGATTGTAGTCTTGCATAGGAACTGTTCATGTATAAAAGAATTAGAAACAAAAAACAAGCATGTTCCTCATCCCTATGACTCCAGCTGTCTCAAGTAATGGAATAATATTAGTAAATTAAATAATATCACTGGTGGTTTAGTTGTATATACTAAACACAATTACCTCCCCAAAAAATTCAAGACAGGCCACAATGAATGTATAGTTCAAAAAACATATAATTTATTCAAGTTACAACAATAAAAAGCCATAAGGCTATTATACACAATTAAGACAGAATGAAAACCAAGTGCCTCCGATCAAGAATAACCAAGTCACGTGCAAACCATTAATAGAAGATATGTCAAAAAGTTGGCTCCATATAATCTATATCCACATTAGTGGGAATGGGTATATGTATGAGAATATCAAAAGAAGAAATCTCCCATGTGGGTAGTACTAAATAGGTCTCGTGCTCTCCTGGGGTAAATATGTATTGAGTACTTTATTAATCCGCATTGTTATAGGAATACTATCTGGGTGTTTTGCCAGGTTTTAAGTACACAGTGCAGGGTTGAGCCCCTGGTACTATTACCTGCAGCTTTTTCAAATCGTCTTTATTCATGCAGATTGTATTTATATATTTAGTACTACCCACATGGGAGATTTCTTCTTTTGATATTCTCATACATATACCCACTACCACTAATGTGGATATAGATTATATGGAGCCAACTTTTTGGCATATCTTCTATTAATGGTTTGCACGTGACTTTGTTATTCTTGATCGGAGGCACTTGGTTTTCATTCTGTCTTAATTGTGTATAATAGCCTTATGGCATTTTATTGTTGTAACTTGAATAAATTATATGTTTTTTGAACTATACATTCATTGTGGCCTGTCTTTAATTTTGGGGGGAGGTAATTGTGTTTATCATATACAAATGTGTTCTTGTGATTTATCTATGGACTAATATGTACGGTATACCCTAGTTGTATATACTGTAGTTTACACTAACTTAACTGTGCTGCAATAGAAATATACTGATGTCCTGTACGTGCTCCTCTGCCATTGTATCACCAACGGAGAGCGGTCCGGAAAGGTCCTAAATGTTGTCTTTGAAATGTTGGTAACGGTAATGCAGTGTAAATAATAGATCATAGTAAACAATACAAATAAATAACGCTACGTAAAATCAGTCTGTGGTTCCTGGCCGGTGGGATATTGTAATGTATTAAATTAGGCATGAAAACTAAAGACTGACATAATACTACCATCTTACGCAGCACCAGAGTAGCCTCATTGGAATATGCATTTCAGTTCTGGGTATCAGTATATAAAAAGTGTATCCTGAAGTTAAAAATTTTTTTTTACAAAAAGGATAAATAAATCAATAAAGGTATGCATTAACTGAATCACACCATTCCCGATGTCTGCTGGCATCGTGACTTTTTTGGTGCATCACTCAACCATATCTATTGGCCCTTTAGTTCGTCCTTATTGAAGGCTGTTGAGAGGCCTACTGGAAGGAGTCTTCAGCACTCAGTTACCTCTTCACCCTGTTACCTATCTTTTAAATGTCCCATCCAAGACTTTTAGAAAGTCTAGCTACAGACTGCCCGTCACATTTTTTGACAGCTTCAAAATGTTTGATTGCTCTATTTTGGAAGCATAGGGTCACCATCTGATGTTCTGTATGTGCATTGGCGCTATGACATCGGCGCATTGGTCTGCCTGAGCCTCGCCTATGGATTCATCAGAATCCTGGATTACCTGAGTATACAATCTTTTTTATTAAAACTTGTGGTGTGACTATGGGGGCATCATA
The DNA here is from genome assembly GCF_032444005.1 of Ranitomeya imitator. NCBI lineage: Eukaryota > Metazoa > Chordata > Amphibia > Anura > Dendrobatidae > Ranitomeya > Ranitomeya imitator. The sequence goes on along the minus strand of NC_091283.1, from coordinate 564,456,644 downwards.
AACAATGAGTGACCATCATACAGTGAGGGCAACCCTGTAGCAGTGTGTTTGGGCCGCTCAAAGTCTGGAGGCCGCTCTATAGCATGTGAGTCAATGTGGGAGCTAATGCGGGGCAATTATATAGTTTGGGGACTGATGCAGGGGCCATAATATAGTTTCAGAGCTAATGCTGGGACCATTATACAGTTAGGGGGCTAATACAGGGGCTATTATACAGTTTAATGTTGTTAATTCTGTTATCGAACTCCCTCCTGTGGTCATGAATGGTACTTCGGCGAGTTCTGTCCATGGACTCCCTCTGGTGGCTGTGAGTGGAGATGCTGCTTCTGAGGTTCCTTCCACAGGTGAAGTAGTTTATTCTTTGGCTGGCTGCTCTATTTAACTCCACTCAGATCGTTACTCCATGCCAGCTGTCAATGTTCTTGTACTGGTTCAGTTCGCTCTTGGATCTTTCTGGTGACCTGTCTACTCCAGCAGAAGCTAAGTCCCTGCTAGTTTATTATTTGTTCATTGTTTCCTTGTCCAGCTTGCTATCATGATTTTGCCTTGCTAGCTGGAAGCTCTGGGATGCAGAGTGGCATCTCCGCACCGTGAGTCGGTGCGGAGGTCTTTTTGCACACTCTGCGTGGTCTTTTTGTAGTTTTTTGTGCTGACCGCAAAGATACCTTTCCTATCCTCAGTCTGTTTAGTAAGTCAGGCCTCCCTTTGCTAAAACCTGTTTCATTTCTGCGTTTGTGACTTTCATCTTAACTCACAGTCAATATATGTGGGGGGCTGCCTTTTCCTTTGGGGAATTTCTCTGAGGCAAGGTAGGCTTTATTTTCTATCTTTAGGGCTAGTTAGCTCTTAGGCTGTGAAGAGGCATCTAGGCAGAGTCAGGTACGCTCCACGGCTATTTCTAGTTGTTGTGATAGGATTAGGGGTTGCGGTCAGCAGAGCTCCCACTTCCCAGAGCTTGTCCTGTGTGAGTTTAACCATCAGGTCATTCCGGGTGCTCCTAACCACCAGGTCCATAACAGTACAGCTGGCCCAAAGTATTAATGCATCTCAATAGAGGGATAAGAGAAGTTCTGAGACGATTTTTTTTTCTCTGCAGTGTGTTTTGTCTTTCTTTTCCCCTTAACCTCTGGGTGGTTCAGGACACAGGTGTAGATATGGACATTCAAGGTCTGTCCTCTTGTGTGGATCATCTCACTGCAAGGGTACAAAACATTCAAGATTTTGTGGTTCAGAATACGATGTTAGAGCCTAGAATTCCAATTCCTGATTTGTTTTCTGGGGATAGATCTAAGTTCCTGAATTTCAAAAATAATTGTAAACTGTTTCTAGCTTTGAAACCCCGCTCCTCTGGTGACCCCGTTCAACAAGTGAAAATCATTATTTCTTTGTTGCATGGTGACCCTCAAGACTGGGCATTTCCCCTTGCGCCAGGAGATCCTGCATTGCGTGATGTAGATGTGTTTTTTCTGGCGCTTGGATTGCTTTATCATGAACCAAATTCAGTGGATCGGGCAGAGAAAATCTTGCTGGCTTTGTGTCAGGGTCAGGATGAAGCGGAGGTGTACTGTCAGAAGTTTAGAAAGTGGTCTGTGCTTACTCAGTGGAATGAGTGTGCCCTGGCGGCTATTTTCAGAAAAGGTCTTTCTGAAGCCCTTAAGGATGTCATGGTGGGATTTCCCACGCCTGCTGGTCTGAATGAGTCTATGTCCTTGGCCATTCAGATCGATCGGTGCTTGCGTGAGCGCAAAGCTGTGCACCATTTGGCGGTATTCTCTGAGCATAGGCCTGAGCCTATGCAATGTGATAGGACTTTGACCAGAGCTGAACGGCAAGAACACAGACGTCGGAATGGGCTGTGTTTTTACTGTGGTGATTCCACTCATGCTATCTCAGATTGTCCTAAGCGCACTAAGCGGTTCGCTAGGTCTGCCACCAATGGTACGGTACAGTCTAAATTTCTTTTGTCCGTTACTCTGATTTGCTCTCTGTTGTCCTATTCTGTTATGGCATTTGTGGATTCAGGCGCTGCCCTGAATTTGATGGACTTGGAGTTTGCCAGGTGCTGTGGTTTTTTCTTGGAGCCCTTGCAGTATCCTATTCCATTGAGAGGAATTGATGCTACGCCTTTGGCCAAGAATAAGCCTCAGTACTGGACTCAATTCCTGCACATCAGGAGGATATTCACTTTTTGGTGTTGCATAATCTGCATGATGTGGTCGTTTTGGGGTTGCCATGGCTACAGGTCCATAATCCAGTATTGGATTGGAAATCTATGTCTGTGTCCGGCTGGGGTTGTCAGGGGGTACATGGTGATGTTCCATTGCTGTCAATTTTGCCTTCCACTCCTTCTGAAGTCCCTGAGTTTTTGTCAGATTACCGGGATGTATTTTTTTTTTTTTAATCAAATGTTTTTATTAAACAGTGAGAAAAATATATGCAGATTACATTACTGCAAACAGTACACATCTATGTTTTGCATTTTCAATAAACTTTCAGCCCCAAAGCAACCTCCCTCCCCCCCCTCACCCCCACCCCTGGAGACCTAACAAGAACCACTCCGATCTACCCGAATGTCCATTATTAACCAGGAACAAGAAGGCGTCGTATCAATACTGCTCCCACGGGGATATATGTTCCAAAAGCACGAGCAAGGTCTCCAGATCACGTCGACTCGATCCAGGGATTCCATAACCTGTTGAAAAGGTCCATCTTGTTTCTTTTAGAATAGATGCTCCTCTCCAATGCAACAATATGGTCTACTTGCATCATGAAATCTCTTCTCGTTGGTGGCTCAACCCTAATCCAGAACTTAGCGATCAACTTTCGTGCAATAAACAGCAATCTAGCAATAACTGTTTTATACAAGTTATCAGTTACAATTTCCTCCACGTAACCTAATATGCATACCAGAGGGTCCCGTGGTACCGAACAATTGTATGTTAGTCCCACTTTGTTTATCACTACAATCCAAAACGAGGCCAGCCTAGGGCACTGCCACATCATATGGAAGATACCCGCCTCGGATTGCGAGCACCTAGGGCACTCAGAATTAGGTCTTAAACCTGCCCTGAACAGCATATCCGGAGTTCTATAGGCCCTATGAATAACAAACAATTGTGACAACCTCCCAGGCTCACTCATCGAGATCTTGGGCACGTATTCCAATATTGAGTCCCACCGATCGCCGTCAATCGCCCCCAAATCGGCCTCCCACTTCGCCCTGGCTCTGATAGGATGTTTCTCTAAAAAGGAAAGTAGCAGGAACTCATATATTCCCGAGATCACCCCCCTTGTGCTTTCCCCCATAAGGATAAAGTCTAGCATCAGGTCCACCTGAATCTCTATAGGCCCCCTCCTACATTGTGCCCGATATGCATGAGAGATGCGATTATACTGATACAGTTCAGAGCTTGGCAGCAGAAATTCCTCCTGTAATGTCTTGAAATCCTTAATTCTACCTTGGTGCAAAACCTGGCTCATCCGAGAGATTCCCGCTCCCTTCCAAACCTGAAATCCCTCCATCTGTCTAAACTCCTGTAGGAGACAATTATTCCACAAGGGCGAGAACCTAGTAAGTGCCCTCACTCCCCTAATTCCCTTAACTTTGTCCCAAACCTTTTGGATAAGCCTAATAGTGCAGAATTTAGTACCCTTCTCTCGAAAATGCCCACCCTCCAGGCCCTCACTCAGTACCCTTGACCCAATCAAATTCCTCAGACTGCAGGGTGTCCGCTCCCAACCCGATTCCTCACCCCATCCCCTAAAATGTTGACATTGTGCAGCCAAAAAGTATAACCATGGGTTGGGCAATGCCACTCCTCCTTCCGTCTATGGTCTTTGTAGAATTTCTTGTTTAAATCTAGAACTTTTCCCATCCCAAATCAGCTCGCCAAATAGAGATTTAATCCTCCTAAATCTATTCTGCGATATCCACATAGGGGAGTTGTGTAGCACGTAGAGAAGTTGCGGCATCACAATCATCTTTATTAGATTTATTCTACCAATAACCGATAAATGTAGCTTTTTCCACGCCTGAACCTTAGTGCGTATCTTCCGCAAAAGTGGCGCCAAATTTAGTTCCTCAAAGCTAGTCAGAGGCAACGCGATCTGGATCCCCAGGTATTTAAATTTATCTACTAACCTCAGCTTTGTAGGAGAGTCCCGTATTTCACTATTCTCATAGTCCCCATCTACTAACATCATATTGGACTTTTCCCAGTTGATTCTCAAACCAGAGTAACTCCCAAATTCCTCAATAATGGCCTCCGCCCCTGCCAGGGTCTCCCCCGAATCCTCCAAGAATAGCAAAATATCATCTGCGTATAACGCAATCTTTTCTTCCGAAACCCCATACATAAATCCTTTCACCTCCCGGGAGCCTCTAATTTTCGCAGCAAGGGGCTCCACCGCCAGGGCAAATAGCAGTGGGGACAAAGGACATCCCTGTCTAGTTCCCCTAGACAGAGAGAAAGTCTCAGAAAGGACATTATTCACTCTAATTTTGGCCACTGGGGAAGAGTACAACAGCCGCACCCATGAGATGAATTTAGGTCCAAATCCCAAACGTTCCAACACTGACCACAAATAGCCCCACTCCACACAGTCAAAGGCCTTGTGGGCGTCCAATGATACCACAACCCTTTTGCCAACATTGTCCGAAGGGATTTGTAAATTTAAAAACAGCCTTCTCAGATTGAGTGCCGTTGATTTGTTTGGCATGAAGCCTGACTGATCAGGGTGTACCAATTTGTCTATCACCCTACTTAACCTATTTGCCAAGGTTTTTGCCAAAATCTTAATATCGGCAGTCAGGAGTGAAATTGGTCTATAGGATTCTGGCATCAGTGGATCTTTGTCGGCCTTAGGGATAACCACCACAATAGCCTCTCTCATCGACAAAGGCAACTCCCCTCTTTCCAACGAGCTATTATACACCCCTACCAATTTGGCCAACAGAGTTTCTTTCAGGGTCTTATAAATCTCAGCTGGAATGCCGTCCGCTCCCGGAGCCTTACCCCCCGCAACGCCCGCCAATGCAGCCCCCAATTCTTCCTCCCCAATCGGTTCTTCCAACAATTCACACTCCTCTCTACTCAACCGGGGCAAATCAATTTCTTCCAAATATTTTGCCATATCTTCGGGTCCCCTCTCCACACTGGACACGTATAATTTGTCATAGAATTTCCTGAACACTTCCAAGATCTGCACCCCCTGAGTGACCACCGTTCCCTCCTCCGTCTTAATAGAGTAGACATGTGAAGATTCTCTTTGCGCGGACGCCACTACCGAGAGCAAGTGCCCCACTTTTTCCCCCTCTGAGTAAAAGGTTTCTTTCTGGAAGGCCCTCAACCTCTCCGCCTTTTTCAAAAATAGCTGGTCAACCTCCCTCTGAGCTGCCCTCATACGATTCCGAGATTCCACAGTACGATGTTCCCCCAATGCCGCCTCTGCTGCCTTCAATTCCTCTAGGACACCCTGATCCCGCTCTCTGGTCCTTGTCTTATGTCTTGAGATGTCCCTAAACAAAATTCCCCTTAGATACGCTTTCATGGTGTCCCACACTACATGGCATTCTGCGCTCCCTTCATTGATCTTAAAAAACTCCTCTATCTCTGCCCCCACCTTTTCCATGTCCAAAATTTGTAACCAAACTGGGTGAATTTTCCATCCCGCCTTCCCCAAACCATCCTGACTTGACAACTTTAAAGAGACCTGAACAGGGCTGTGATCTGATAAAATCCTAGGATTATATTCCACCCCGTTTAACAGTTCGTTCATCCTATCGTTTCCCAAAGCGACATCAATTCTTGACATCGAGCCATATGTAGTCGAGTAACAGGAATAGGAATATGTGTTGACATTGCGGACCCTCCACAGATCAGTCCAGCCTATTTCTCTGAGATAATTACCAAAGGGAGTGTCATCACCGTCCCTACGCTTAGGTGCATGGTTACTCCTGTCCCAGTGGTCATTTGCTATATTATTTACATCCCCCACCACCAAAAGAGGGATCCCATCCCAACCTCTTATAGACTCCAATATGTCCTGGATCTTCCTTCCAGAGTATGGCGGAGGTATATACAATGATACTATGCATATTAAACGATTAAAGAGTTTACACACCAACAAAACATATTGACCATCCGTGTCAATTTTGACCTCAACTTCCTCAAATGGGGTATTAGTATGAATCAATACTGACACACCTCTCGCATAACTAGAGAACGTCGAATGATACGCCTTGCGCACCCATCTTTTCTGTAACATATCAACTTTTTCCTTCACTAGATGGGTCTCTTGCAGGCAAATCACCGAGGGCCTCTGTTTCAGTAAATACTGAAATATTGCTGCGCGTTTAGTGGCGTCCGCTAATCCCCTAACATTCCAGCTTATAATGTTAACATCCCCTCCCATTTCCTAGAAACAAAATGATTAGTTAGAGCAGTCTCCTTCAGGTCTCCCCCGATACCCACCTCCCCCCTCCCCGCCCCTTTCCTCGACTCCCCCATCTAAAACTCAATGGAGTTCAACTAGAACAAACTTTCTTTCTCTGTATGAGAACTGAGAGCTCTTGATACAACCTAGAACTAAGCCCTTTGCAGTCCATCTCTCCCCCTCCCACCGCTAACAGCATGAAGTATTCTTTGCGCCGCCGAGCACACTGTTTTATCCTTTTGAGAACATTCTGTCTAAAGACACAAGACAATTTCAAAAATCACAGTCATGGGGTATAACCAGATGAGTGGCGAAGTCACAGCGTCAGTCTCATCGGTTCCGATCCACGCCAGTTTTCTTGGTATTGGTATCCAGCCACTGCATAGCCTCCTCCGGGTTCTGGAAAAAATGAACCCGGTCCAGCGCTACCACCCTGAGCTTAGCCGGGTATAGCATTGAATATTTTAGATCCAGGTCTCGGAGCCGCCGCTTGACTTCCCCGAACTTCATTCTCAGTTTTTGCACCGATGTCGAATAGTCCGGATAAATGGAGATCCGATTTCCGTCTATACTCAGTCCATCACTGATCCTGGCCTTCCTTAGTAGGGTTTCCCGATCCCGATAGTCCAAAATTTTTGCCATCAAGGCTCGAGGGGGGGATCCAGGCGGCAGGGGTCGGGTGGGGACTCTATGGGCCCTTTCCACGGAGAAGTGGTTAGTAAGATCTGCTCCTCCCACCGAGTTTTTAAGCCATGCCTCAATGTATTCAGCAGGATTATTCCCCTCCACCTTCTCTGGCACCCCAATTATTCTTAGATTGTTCCTTCGGGAACGGTTTTCCAGGTCATCTGTTTTAAATTCCAGTTCCGCAATGCGCTGAATGTATCTCTTTTCTCTTTTTAACAGTTCATTTGTCTGATCCTCCACACTGCCCACGCGCTCCTCCACCACCTCCACTCTTTTCTCCACTTTACGCATAGCAGAATTAAGGGACTTCATTTCAACTGTTAAATCGTCCACTCTTAGATTCAGTGCGGCCAGGGCAGATTTACAGTGTATAACGACTGAGAAAATGTCCTGCAGTGTAGGCTCCCCCACATTTGATTGCTGCGCACCCTCAGAGTCCTTAGCCTGTACTGGGCTGGCGGCAGGTGTCATGTTATTTGCACCATGCATCTCCTGCATCCTCCCTGGAGAAAGCTGCTCCTCCACCACACTGAGGGTATCTTCCCCCCCTCTCTTCTGCCTCTGCAGGGGTTCCCTCTCTTCCGGCCCTTCTGGGCCCAGCAGCAGGGCACCCCCCTCCTCCGTTCGAGCAAACCTTTCCAGCCGGGCGATTACCTCCAGCCTCCGGCGGTATTCAGTACTGGCTCTGGCCGCCTCCTCCTCTGCCACGGCGCCATCTTGGATTTTCGCGCCAGTCGCGGGCGCCGACTGTTTTCGGCGCGGCATCGCCGCTTTACTCCTCTCCCTGCCTCCGGCCCTCTCCCCCGTGCCCAGGGGTCTTGCGGAGCGTCTCCGTCCGGTTTTCGGCACTCGGCGACGCCTTCAAAGGTAAGAACTTAGGAGCGGTGCGGGGAGAGAGACCCGTCGCACGTCCGCTCACATCGCTCGCTAGGCCACGCCCCCACCGGGATGTATTTGAAGAGCCCAAATCCGGTGCCCTACCTCCTCATAGGGATTGCGATTGTGCTATTAATTTGATTCCTGGTAGTAAGTTTCCTAAGGGCCGACTGTTTAATTTATCTGTGCCAGAGCACGCCGCTATGCGGAGTTATATAAAGGAATCCTTGGAGAAAGGTCATATTCGCCCGTCGTCATCACCGTTGGGAGCAGGGTTCTTTTTTGTGGCCAAGAAGGATGGCTCTTTGAGACCTTGTATTGATTACCGCCTTCTTAATAAGATCACAGTCAAATTTCAGTACCCTTTGCCGCTGCTGTCTGATTTGTTTGCTCAGATTAAGGGGGCTAGTTGGTTCACCAAGATAGATCTTCGAGGGGCGTATAATCTTGTGCGAATTAAACAGGGCGATGAATGGAAAACAGCATTTAATACGCCCGAGGGCCATTTTGAGTACCTGGTTATGCCATTCGGGCTTTCTAATGCTCCATCTGTGTTTCAGTCCTTTATGTATGACATCTTCCGAAAGTACCTGGATAGATTCATGATTGTATATTTGGATGATATTTTGGTCTTTTCGGATGATTGGGAGTCTCATGTGAAGCAGGTCAGAATGGTGTTCCAGGTCCTTCGTGCGAATTCCTTGTTTGTGAAGGGGTCAAAATGTCTCTTTGAAGTTCAGAAGGTTTCATTTTTGGGTTTCATTTTTTCCCCTTCTACTATCGAGATGGACCCTGTTAAAGTTCAGGCCATTTATGATTGGACTCAGCCGACATCTGTGAAGAGCCTGCAGAAGTTCCTGGGCTTTGCTAATTTTTACCGTCGCTTCATCGCTAATTTTTCTAGTGTTGCTAAACCGTTGACTGATTTGACCAAGAAAGGTGCTGATGTGGTCAATTGGTCCTCTGCGGCTGTAGAGGCTTTTCAGGAGTTGAAGCATTGTTTTTTTTCTGCCCCTGTGTTGTGCCAGCCAGATGTTTCGCTCCCGTTTCAGGTCAAGGTTGATGCTTCTGAGATTGGAGCAGGGGCTGTTTTGTCGCAAAGAAGTTCTGATGGCTCGGTGATGAAACCATGTGCCTTCTTTTCTAGAAAATTCCCGCCTGCTGAGCGCAATTATGATGTTGGCAATCGAGAGTTGTTGGCCATGAAGTGGGCATTCGAGGAGTGGTGACATTGACTTGAAGGAGCTAAACATCGCGTGGTGGTCTTGACGGATCACAAGAATTTGACTTATCTCGAGTCTGCCAAACGGTTGAATCCTAGACAGGCTCGATGGTCGCTGTTTTTCTCCCATTTTGATTTTGTGGTTTCGTACCTTCCGGGATCTAAGAATGTGAAGGCTGATGCCCTGTCAAGGAGTTTTGTGCCTGACTCTTCGGGTGTTCTGGAGCCGGCGGATATTCTCAAAGAGGGGGTAATTTTGTCTGCCATCTCCCCTGATTTGCGGCGTGTGCTGCAGAAGTTTCAGGCTGATAGACCTGACCGTTGTCCAGCGGAGAAACTGTTTGTCCCTGATAGATGGACTAGTAGAGTTATCTCTGAGGTTCATTGTTCGGTGTTGGCGGGTCATCCTGGAATCTTCGGTACCAGAGATTTGGTGGCTAGATCCTTTTGGTGGCCTTCTTTGTCACGGGATGTGCGTTCTTTTGTGCAGTCCTGTGGGACTTGTGCTCGGGCTAAGCCCTGCTGTTCTCGTGCCAATGGGTTGCTTTTGCCCTTGCCAGTCCCGAAGAGGCCCTGGACGCATATTTCCATGGATTTTATTTCAGATCTCCCTGTCTCTCAAAGGATGTCGGTCATTTGGGTGGTTTGTGATCGCTTCTCTAAGATGGTCCATTTGGTACCCTTGTCTAAATTGCCTTCCTCCTCTGATTTGGTGCCATTGTTTTTCCAGCATGTGGTTCGTTTGCATGGCATTCCGGAGAACATCGTCTCGGACAGAGGTTCCCAGTTTGTTTCGAGGTTTTGGCGGTCCTTTTGTGCTAAGATGGGCATTGATTTGTCTTTTTCTTCGGCTTTCCATCCTCAGACAAACGGCCAAACCGAACGAACTAATCAGACTTTGGAAACATATCTGAGATGCTTTGTTTCTGCTGATCAGGATGATTGGGTGTCCTTCTTGCCTTTGGCTGAGTTCGCCCTTAATAATCGGGCCAGCTCGGCTACTTTGGTTTCGCCTTTTTTCTGTAATTCTGGTTTCCATCCTCGTTTCTCTTCAGGGCAGGTTGAGCCTTCGGACTGTCCTGGTGTGGATACTGTGGTGGACAGGTTGCAGCAGATTTGGACTCATGTGGTGGACAATTTGACATTGTCCCAGGAGAAGGCTCAACGTTTCGCTAACCGCCGGCGCTGTGTTGGTCCCCGACTTCGTGTTGGGGATTTGGTTTGGTTGTCGTCTCGTTATGTTCCTATGAAGGTTTCCTCTCCTAAGTTTAAGCCTCGTTTCATTGGTCCGTATAAGATTTCTGAAGTTCTCAATCCTGTGTCATTTCGTTTGGCCCTTCCAGCTTCTTTTGCCATCCATAATGTGTTCCATAGGTCGTTATTGCGGAGATATGTGGTGTCTATGGTTCCCCCCGTTGATCCTCCTGCCCTGGTGTTGGTCGAGGGGGAGTTGGAGTATGTGGTGGAGAAGATTTTGGATTCTCATATTTCGAGACGGAAACTCCAGTACCTGGTCAAGTGGAAGGGTTATGGTCAGGAAGATAATTCCTGGGTTTTTGCCTCTGATGTTCATGCTGCCGATCTAGTTTGTGCCTTTCATTTGGCTCGTCCTGATCGGCCTGGGGGCTCTGGTGAGGGTTCGGCGACCCCTCCTCAAGGGGGGGTACTGTTGTGAATTCTGTTATCGAACTCCCTCCTGTGGTCATGAATGGTACTTCGGCGAGTTCTGTCCATGGACTCCCTCTGGTGGCTGTGAGTGGAGCTGCTGCTTCTGAGGTTCCTTCCACAGGTGAAGTAGTTTATTCTTTGGCTGGCTGCTCTATTTAACTCCACTCAGATCGTTACTCCATGCCAGCTGTCAATGTTCTTGTACTGGTTCAGTTCGCTCTTGGATCTTTCTGGTGACCTGTCTACTCCAGCAGAAGCTAAGTCCCTACTAGTTTATTATTTGTTCATTGTTTCCTTGTCCAGCTTGCTATCATGATTTTGCCTTGCTAGCTGGAAGCTCTGGGATGCAGAGTGGCATCTCCGCACCGTGAGTCGGTGCGGAGGTCTTTTTGCACACTCTGCGTGGTCTTTTTGTAGTTTTTTGTGCTGACCGCAAAGATACCTTTCCTATCCCCAGTCTGTTTAGTAAGTCGGGCCTCCCTTTGCTAAAACCTGTTTCATTTCTGCGTTTGTGACTTTCATCTTAACTCACAGTCAATATATGTGGGGGGCTGCCTTTTCCTTTGGGGAATTTCTCTGAGGCAAGGTAGGCTTTATTTTCTATCTTTAGGGCTAGTTAGCTCTTAGGCTGTGAAGAGGCGTCTAGGCAGAGTCAGGTACGCTCCACGGCTATTTCTAGTTGTTGTGATAGGATTAGGGGTTGCGGTCAGCAGAGCTCCCACTTCCCAGAGCTTGTCCTGTGTGAGTTTAACCATCAGGTCATTCCGGGTGCTCCTAACCACCAGTTCCATAACAGTTTGGGGGCTAATACAAGGGCCATTATACAGTTTGGGGGCTAATGTGGGAACCGTTATATAGTTTGGGGCCTACCACTGGGGCAATCATAGAGTGTGGGGGGCTCTCATGTAGTGGGTGGATCCATCATGCGTTGTAGGGACATCTCTGTGGGATTCTCATAAAGTGTGGGAGCCATTATACAGCATGGGAACTAATTTGAGTTCCATTATACAGTTTGGGGGCATACTGTGGAGGCAATATTATAGTATGTGGACCACTGTGGGAGCTAATGCAGGGACCATTATACAGTTTGAGGGCTACTGTGGGGCCCATCATAAAGTGTGGGGACCATTAAGCAGTGTAAGGGTTACTCAGGGGGTCATTATACTGTGTTTTGGGGGAGCAGTGGGGACATCTTACTGTATAAGGAACGCGTGGACCCATCATACTGTGTACAGGGGAGCTGTTGGGCCATTTTTCCATGTACTGTATAGGGGAGCTTTGGGTCCATCATACTGTGTACAGGGAAGCTGTGGGGAATTATATTGTGTATAGGAGAGCTGTAGGCCCATCATACTTTATATAGGGGGCTGTGTGGATATCATATTGTATATAGAGGAGCTGTGGGTTTATTTCAATTACTATGTCCAAATATTATGAAAGTTATTTAATGGTCAGTTATTAATATTGATGTTATATGTATATAGCTTTTGAGTACTTACTTTTTATAATATCTTTCTCTTTATATATTCTCATCACTTTTTGGTTACTAGTAAGTGGGTTTAAGAAATGATTACTGCACAGCACAGCTACTGTACATAATAGTGGTTTCTAGAACCAAAAACTGAATTATTAGAACTGGCTAAAATGCATGCAGTATTATAGTTTTTTGTCATGACAGATGTCATTATACAGGTATTCACACTGTGGCTACCTCTTATTATGGTTTACTTTTCACATTCCCCATTACAGGACTGTGGAGACATGGGAATCAGCGGGTGTTCTCTAGTCCGCTAGCCTGAAACAGCATGGATCAGGGCTCGTCCCACTGAACGCCCGCTCTCCTTTTTCTGTAGGAATAATTCTACTCAAACAACACAGGGTGAGGGTAAAACAGTGTGGTAATAATTTATTGAACCACAAAACAGGCAAATACAACATAGAACAGACCCATCAAAATACCCAAGATGATGCAAAATGATATAGTCTCACATATCCTCTGACTCACCAGGATAAGAGCAGCTGTGAGTTCAGAGCTTCCAGGGCTGACAACCCCACCTGTGGCACGCACAGCAAGAAGGTAATGACAAGCTTAGGAACCTGACAGTGCATTGAGATACAAGGCCAGGTGATAGGCGGGTCACAACCTGTATTCTCCGAACATCTTCATGGAGCCATGTGACCGGAGGGTCCCAATCCTGTATTTCCCAAATGTATCCATGTGGCTCCAAATCCTGACTGCTCCAAACATATCCATAGGTTCAGTGATGGTCATTGGAGCAGATCTGTGTTCTTTCAGTCTGGGCCGTGGTCCCCTAAGCTGGCATCCTGTAGAATGTCAAATCTGTGTCCCTCATGATGGAGTCATGATCTGGCAGCTATCCTGTAGAGTGTTCCTGACTGTGGTTTTGTAAAGAGTCTCTGCTTCTCTGGATCTCTTGATCTCTTGGATGTCTAGATGTTATTGTTACAGAAGCATATCCATTTTTATAATTCACAACTGTTCTTTAAGCCATTATTCACAGGTCAAGGGGAAGTGGTGATGAGATTAACTTGCATTGTTTGATTATTTAATTTATCCTTCAATGCTTGCAAGTCAACAAACTGCATGGCCTTGTATAATGTGCAATCTAAGTAGCAAATATAATTGTTCACTGACCCTGCATCCCTGTTTTACAAAGATAACAGTACAATAAACTATAGAAGCTGATATAAGAGGTAAATAACAACCATTTATCAATTTATATATATCAATTTAACCTACAAGAAGAGTCAACATTTCAGACTCTTGACCAACCAAAGAAAGAAGCAAATAAATTCAAAAGTCAACAAGTAGATAAAAGTTTATTCCTCCTGTCTTACTGAAAATAGACATCTGGTTAGTTAAGATAAAATGTGGTGTCGTCACAAGGATGTTTAGTGACTGTTATTTTGCTTTAGTTACCGTACAATCAATCGCAATTTGCATTATTCAAATTAATCTTTTGTTGCCCTAGAATTTTGTTACTTGCATGCACAGTCTTTCCGTAGCATGTAGAACAGGTTGATGGCTTTATTAAGCATGGTTGATGGTGGTCAAGTCTATTTAAGGTGTCAAATGGTCTCTTTCCTGGCGGTTAAGGAGTCAGGTGGAATTTGCAGACAAGTTAAGGTGAATTCATTTAACTAATTGAGGATGTCAAACCTCATGGTGGTGAACAGGCTCGACTTTGGTGGCCAGCGTCAAAGACGTTGTAATAGTAACATCAATCAGGGGCTGCACAGTCACAGGACTGAAGATAATAGGGTCATTGGTGTCCTGAAAGTTTACTGGCTCTGCTTGAATGGCAAGCCAGTGTGTTGCTCCTTTATGGCTGTCTGTCCAGGTGCTGTATTTCAGACTGCTGGGAATATCACAGTACTTATGAATCCCAATGTACTAGCACTTCATCTGATACCTGATGTGATTGTTTTAATCCTGTGGATTAAATAAAGCTGTGTCCATTTTGACAACCAATATAATGTGTTTTGTGTATTTATTCCAGTGTCTAGGTTTACTGTAGTTATGGTTGTTTTAAAATGGAGTGGGGGTCCGTCCCATATCCAGAAGTCATGAGATGTGAAACCGCTTGTTCTGAAGGGCTGATGGGAGTGTTTTTAAGTCTATTACCCAGCTCTAAGCTGATTTGTGACAATAGACCACATCAAAGTTGATTGTCCACAGAAACAAAGAGTATGTAATAGCAAAATGGCACAAAATTATTAATAAAAAATATAAAAATTTTCAGGCCCAAATAGATGCATTTAAGTAAAAAAAAAAGTCCTCAAAAGTGGATAACCCGTTTAACCCCTTAGTGACAGAGCCAATTTGGTACTTAATGACCAGGCCAATTTTTGCAATTCTGACCACTGTCACTTTATGAGGTTATAACTCTGGAACGCTTCAACGGATCCTGGTGATTCTGAGATTGTTTTGTCGTGATATATTGTACTTCATGTTAGTGGTAACATTTCTTCGATATTACTTGCGATTATTTATGAAAAAAACGGAAATATGGCAAAAAATTTTAAAATTTTGCAATTTTCAAAATTTGTATTTTTATGCCATTAAATCAGAGAGATATGTCACGAAAAATAGTTAACAAATAACATTTCCCACATGTCTACTTTACATCAGCACAATTTTGGAAACAAAATTTTTTTTGTTAGGGAATTATAAGGGTTAAAAGTTGACCAGCAATTTCTCATTTTTACAACACCATTTTTTTTTAGGGACCACATCACATTTGAAGTCATTTTGAGGGGTCTATATGATAGAAAATAATGAAGTGTGACACCATTCTAAAAACTACACCCCTCAAGGTTCTCAAAACCACATTCAAGAAGTTTATTAACCCTTTACGTGCTTCACAGGAACTGAAACAATGTGGAAGGAAAAAATGAACATTTAACTTTTTTTTGCAAACATCTTAATTCAGAACCATTTTTTTTATTTTCACAAGTGTAAAAACAGAAATGTAACCATAAATTGTGTTATGCAATTTCTCCTGAATACGCCAATACCTCATATGTGGGGGTAAACCACTTTTTGGGCGCACCGCAGAACTTAGAAGTGAAGGAGCGCCGTTTGACTTTTTCAATGCAGAATTGGCTGGAATTGAGATCGGACGCCATGTCACGTTTAGAGAGCCCCTGATGTGCCTAAACAGTGGAAACTCCCCACAAGTGACTCCATTTTGGAAACTAGACCCCTTAAGGAACTTATCTAGATGTGTGGTGAGCACTTTGAACCCCCAAGTGCTTCACAGAAGTTTATAACGTAGAGCCGTGAAAATAAAAAATCGCTTTTGTATACACAAAAATGATCTTTTCGCCCACAAATTCTTATTTTCACAAGGGTAACAGGAGAAATTAGACCACAAAAGTTGTTGTGCGATTTCTTCTGAATACGTCGATACCCCATATGTGAGGGTAAACCACTGTTTGGGCGCACCGCAGAGCTTGGAAGTGAAGGAGCGCGGTTTTACTTTTTCAATGTAGAATTGGCTGGAATTGAGATTGGATGCCATGTCGCGTTTGGAGAGCCTCCGATGTGCCTAAACAGTAGAAACCCCCCACAAGTGACCCCATTTTGGAAACTAGACCCCTTAAGGAACATATCTAGATGTGTGGTGAGCACTTTGAACCCCCATGTGCTTCACAGAAGTTTATAACGTAGAGCCGTGAAAAAAAAAATTTGCATTTTTTCTACAAAAATGATATTTTTGCCCACAAATTTTTATTTTCACAAGGGTAACAGGAGAAATTAGACCACTAAAGTTGTTGTGCAATTTCTCCTGAGTACGTCGATACCCAATATGTGGGGGTAAACCACTGTTTGGGCGCACCGCAGAGCTTGGAAGAGAAAGAGTGCCGTTTTACTTTTTCAATGTAGAATTGGCTGGAATTGAGATCGGACGCCATGTCGCGTTTGGAGAGCCCCTGATGTGCCTAAACAGTAGAAATCCCCCACAAGTGACCCCATTTTGGAAACTAGACCCCCCATGGAACTTATCTAGATGTGTGCTGAGAACCTTGAATGCCCAAGTGCTTCACAGAAGTTTATAATGCAGAGCCGTGAAAATAAAAAATATTTTTTTTTTCCACAAAAAAGATTTTTTAGCCCCCAAGTTTTTATTTTCACAAGGGTAACAAGAGAAATTGGACCCCAAAAGTTGTTGTCCAATTTGTCCTGAGTATGCTGGTACCCCATATGTGGGGGTAAACCACTGTTTGGGCGCACAGCAGAGCTCGGAAGGAAGGAGCGCCGTTTTGGAATGCAGACTTTGATAGAATGGTCTGCGGGTATTATGTTGCGTTTGCAGAGCCCCTGATGTACCTAACCAGTAGAAACCCTCCACAAGTGACCCCATTTTGGAAACTAGACCCCCCAAGGAACTTATCTAGATGTGTGGTGAGAACTTTGAATGCCCAAGTGCTTCACAGAAGTTTAGAATGCAGAGTCGTGAAAATAAAAAATATTTTTTTTTCCACAAAAAAGATATTGTAGCCCCCAAGTTTTTATTTTCACAAGGGTAACAGGAGAAATTGGACTGCAATAGTTGTTGTCCAGTTTATCCCGAGTACGCTGATGCGCCATATGTGGGGGTAAACCACTGTTTGGGCGCACGGCAGAGCTCGGAAGGGAAGGAGCGCCTTTTTGGAATGCAGACTTTGATAGAATGGTCTGTGGGCATTATGTTGCGATTGCAGAGCCCCTGATGTACCTAAACTGTAGTAACCCCCCACAAGTGACCCCATTTTGGAAACTAGACCCCCCAAGGAACTTATCTAGATGTGTGGTGAGAACTTTGAATGCCCAAGTGCTTCACAGAAGTTTAGAATGCAGAGTCGTGAAAATAAAAAATATTTTTTTTTCACAAAAAAAGATATTGTAGCCCCCAAGTTTTTATTTTCACAAGGGTAACAAGAGAAATTGGACCCCAGAAGTTGTTGTCCAATTTATCCCGAGTACGCTGATGCCCCATATGTGGGGGTAACCCACTGTTTGGGCGCACGGCAGAGCTCAGAAGGGAGGGAGCACCATTTGACTTTTTGAGCGCAAAATTGGCTGTCGTGTTTGGAGACCCCCTGATGTACCTAAACAGTGGAAACCCCCCAATTCTAGCTCCAACCCTAACCCCAACACACCCCTAACCCTAATCCCAACCTGATTTATAATCCTAATCACTAACCCTAACCATAATCACAACCCTTACCCCAAAACAACCCTAATGTCAACCCTAACCATAACCCTAATCAAAACCCTAAATCCAACACACCCCTAATCCTAATCTCAACCCTAACCTCAAACCTAACCCTAATCCCAATACACCCCTAATCACAACCCTAACCTTAACCCTAATCCCAAACCTAACCCTAATCCCAAGCGTAACCCTAATGCCAACCCTAGCCCTAATACCAACTCTAATCCAAACCCTAACCCCAAATCTAACCCTAACTTTAGCCCCAACCCTAGCCCTAACTTTAGCCCCAACCCTAACCCTAGCCCTAAGGCTACTTTCACACTTGCATCGTTTGGCATTCCGTCGCAATCCGTCGTTTTGGACAAGAAACGGATCCTGCAAATGTGCCCGCAGGATGCGTTTTTTGCCCATAGACTTGTATTGCCGACGGATCGTGACGGATGGCCACACGTCGCGTCCGTCGTGCACTGGATCAGTTGTGTTTTGGCGGACCGTCGGCACAAAAAAACGTTCAATGAAACTTTTTTTCTACGTCGCATCCGCCATTTCTGACCGCGCATGCGTGGCCGTAACTCCGCCCCCTCCTCCCCAGGACATAGATTGGGCAGAGGATGCGTTGAAAAACTACAGCTGCTGCCCACGTTGTGCACAATTTTCACAACGTGCGTCGGTATGTCGGGCCGACGCATTGCGACGGCCCCGTACCGACGTAAGTGTGAAAGAAGCCTAACCCTAAATTTAGCCCCAACCCTAACCCTAAATTTAGCCCCAACCCTAACCCTAAATTTAGCCCCAACCCTAGCCCTAACCCTAGCCCTAACCCTAGCCCTAACCCTACCCCTACCCCTAACCCTACCCCTAACCCTACCCCTACCACTACCCCTAACCCTAACCCTACCCCTAACCCTAACCCTACCCCTAAGCCTACCCCTAACCCTAACCCTACCCCTACCCCTAACCCTAACCCTACCCTTAACCCTAACCGTACCCCTAACCCTAGCCCTAACCCTACCCCTAACCCTAACCCTACCCCTAATTTTAGCCCCAACTGCTGTTCTCCTGCCGGCCGGCAGATGGAGACAGATGGCGGGCGCACTGCGCATGCGCCCGCCATTTTCTTCTGCCGGCGGCCAGGAGGAGCAGCAAGAGGATCCAGGGACACAGGTGAGTATTGTAGGGTCCCCGAATCCCCCTATTTCTCTGTCCTCTGATGTGCGATCACATCAGAGGACAGAGAATTACACTTTACTTTTTTTTTTTTTTTGCGGTCGCGGGTAAACAGTTAATTACTGGCGATCGCAAAACAGGGGTCGCTAAAACCCGATCATGCTCTTTGGGGTCTCGGCTACCCCCGGCAGCCGAGACCCCAAAGATTCTCGCGGGGCCGGCCGGCGGGCGCACTGCGCATGCGCCCGCCATTTTCAAGATGGCGGCGCCCACCGGGAGCCACGAGGAGCATCGGGGGAGATAGGTAAGTATTGGGGGGCTACCTAGGACCCCTTTTCTCTATCCTCCGATGTGCGATCACATCGGAGGATAGAGAAATTAAAAAGAAATCGCGTTTTTTTTTGCGATCGCCGGTAAACGGTTAATTACCGGCGATCGCAAATGCGGGGTGGGTTAAAACCCCCCCAAATCATGTTCTCTGGGGTCTCGGCTACCCCCGGCAGCCGAGACCCTGGAGAAATTCGGCCTCTGGGGGGCGCTATTCACTTTTTCCACAGCGCCGTTAATTAACGGCGCTGTGGTTTAAGTACCCTTAGCGGCCGCCGTTAAAAGGCGTATCGGCGGTCGCTAAGGGGTTAAGTTAAATGAATGTTTCAACTTCAAGGTTGAACATGATGCACCTAGGTCTTTTTTCAAACTACATAATAACTATGCAACTAACACAATGATGATATATTGTTAGAATGCTATTGTTAGAATGTTCCCCACTCAGTCAGTGAAGAGCAATGTGTGCAGAAAAAAATGCTGATTTGGCAATGATCTCTTCAGAGATACCAGAATCCAAGTCCCCCTATACATAATGTAATGGAACAGCCTAGTGATTTCCCATAGCATTATAAAATAAGTATATCCCTTTAAATATTGGAGAAGGAGGGGGTTTTGGGAAAGTTTTCTTTATCTCACAGATTGTTGTCCAACCCTTGATACTTAATAAACGTCTCATGTATTGAGAAGTGTGCACAAGGACACTGCCTCAAGGCTTGCAATTTTTATGCAATTTTATCTGCATGTATTTTTTAATTAGAAGTGCAGTGTAACGCTGCCGTCACACTAGCAGTATTTGGTCAGTATTTTACATCAGTATTTGTAAGCCAAAACCAGGAGTGGAACAATTAGAGGAAAAGTATAATAGAAACATATGCACCACTTCTGCATTTATCACCCACTCCTGGTTTTGGCTTACAGATACTGATGTAAAATACTGACCAAATACTGCTAGTGTGACGGCAGCCTAAAAATAATAAACATGTTAGAGCATGTTAGGTTAGGCTATGGGTTGAACTAGATGGACTTATAGTCTTCCTTCAACCTTAATAACTATGTAACAGTATAAAGCCTCTTTCAGGTGTTTTCTTATACATGTCTTGTTCATGTTTTTTTTACAGATAGGACACATACATATTATAGTCAGTGGGGCTGTTCACATTTCTGTATATTTTGACGACCAGGTATATGCAAAAAAAAAAATAAATAAAAAAAAAAAAATATATATATATAGCCATGTCTATTCTGTTATGAGTCAGCTTTGCCTATGCAGCTTTAGAAGAATACAGGGGCACTGAAGCTTGTCCAATTCATCAATCTTGCTATCTTCAAATCAGCTGTTCAAAGCAAGTGCATGCTCCTTGCCTAAGAAACTGACCACCTTTGATAGGCTGAAGAAGTGGCCAGTAGTCTATGCAATCAAAAGTACAGATATAACAAAAACTGACATGTCAGATACACATGTCAACAAAGTCCCAGCCAAGGTGAACATGAACAATGTTCAAAAGACAGGCAACTCCCTTACTGCTAGATTCCTACAAAAAAATGGAGCATTACGCCTCAGGATACCAAGTGAGATGAGACACAATCGTATAAGTGTAATAGAAAATGTATTAATTACTCACTCACATAAAAAGGGGTAAATACTAGTGATGAATGAACGTGCTCGCCACTACTCGTTACTCACCCGAGTATCACTGTGCTCGGTGTACTCAGCGAGCACCGAGCATTTCCGGGATTATTCGGAGGGAGCTCAGGTCTCCTCCTTTTAATTTTGGCGCTTTTTAGAGCACCAGTAAACATGCAGGGATTGTCTGCTATGCACAGTAATACCGCAGTCATCTTTGTTGGGGTATTTCAGTGATTGGCTGGCTGCACAGCATCATCAGGTCTATAAGAGACCTGGCGCTGCCCTGCTTGGCGCATTCTTCTCCGGACTGAGCTAGTGTAGGGAGAGCTACCGCTGAGATAGGGTCAGATTTGTCTTTTATTAGTTAGTGTGGGTCTACTAGTGTTCAAACCACAAATCCTGATAAACCAACAGTACTTTTTAGGGCTCATTCGGTGGCACATAGATTGCACTGCTAGGTAGACAGGGGAGTCTATGTGCACATATCCATATCAGTGCAAGGCATGCAGGCACTGTATGTGAGTATATAGATCTCACTGCATACATAAAAAGGCTCTACTACTGTCTGCTGCTGTGTATTTTATATATACGTAGCTGCAGGTATCCGTGGCTAGGATTTTTTTTTATTTCACCTTATACCTGCTAATTTTTTTACAATGCAATTCATAGCCCCCTTTTTTCTACATTTATTTGCTTGGTCACACTGCAGACTACAGCCAGGTCATTTCAATACAAGAACGTGAAAATCTAACAATTTTAAAAGGTTTTTTTATCCCAGGCATCAGATGTGAGTGGCCTCCTTTTTTTGGTACTATAGTAGTTTTTCGAGTGTCTTACAACATTTTTGGACACCATTTTGCTGACCAAAAAATCTGTAGCTGGCCCAAAAATATTTAGCTACAGTTCTTATATTTATCACTGTGATTTGTATGCCACACACATCGCATATAATTGCGCTAGATATTTTGCAACTTTATTACTCCAATTTGTTTTTTTAGTGTCATAGCCTACTTATCGACATAATTTTGGCGGACCCAAAAAAAGGCCACATTTTGATCAGTCTGTTATCTCCGTCCGATGCCTGGTCTATCTGAGGTCTGCAAATACTTGCTTTTCAGTCATACATTCAGCTTTTTTGTCTGTCTGCTACCCTTGTTCTATACAGTATTTTGTGGTTAAAAAAATGTAAAAAAATCCATGCCACATATTACAACAGTCTATTATCTACGTCCAAAGCCTGGTCTATCTGTGTTGTACAAATACTTGCTTTTCAGGCATACATTCCACTTTATTGTCTGCTACCCTTGGTCTATATAATATTTTGTGGTTAAAAAAAAAATCCAGGCCACATATTGAAACAGTCTGTTATCTCTGTCAGACGCCTGGTCTATCTGTGGTCTCCAAATACTTGTTTTTCAGGCATACATTTCACTTTTTTGGCATTGTGTTAGCCTACTTCATCACAGTAATTTTCTTTATAAAAAATGGTTTCTCTGTCAGACGCCTCCTATATCTGTGGTTTTAAAATTGTTGCATTTGAGTGCTCCTTTGAACTGGTTTTTGTGTGTCTTACCCTAGTTATTAATAGAATTTATTAAAAACAAAATAAAAAAAAATTACCAACATTCCATTGAATTAAAAGTGTGTGTCGGCACACTGGCCACATATTAGTTTTGTCAAAATTAATCCATTTGTATTGAACTTTGAAAATATTTCAGTAGTCTATTTAAAATGGGCAAGGCAAGGGACGGGGAAGTGAGCGTGATGCTGATGGCGCATACAGAGGACGAGGCTGTGGCCAAGCTGAAATTGGGCCACAACAAAGACCCACATCTTCTTGCTCGACTTTCCTGTCCCAGTTTCTAGGGGACCACAGCACACCACTATTGAAGCCAGAGCAGTATGAAACATTTGTTGGTTATAGCGGATAATGCTTCCAGTCACTTAGCCACCACCAGCGCAGCCAACGCCCCACAGGCCACAGTACTAGATTCTCACATTCCTCATCTGCTTGTGCTTGAAATGTTGCCTCTTAGGCTCGTTGAGACGGAAGCTTTCCGCAACATGATGGTGGCAGCCGACCCAGATACTCGGTCCCCAGTCGCCACTACTTCTCCCGCTGTGCCGTACCGGCATTACACCAGCACGTGTCCCACAACAGTACCCGTGTCCTCAACAATGCTGTTACTCGGAAAGTTCACCTAACCATGGACACTTGGAAAAGTGCTTGTGGGCAGGGACGGCACATCTCACTGACGGCACACTGGGTTAACATAGTGGAAGCCAGGACCCAGTCAAACCTTGGGATGGAACACATCCTCCCGATGCCGAGGATTGCGAGCCCTACGTCAATCAGGCATGTAAATGCATGCACACGCAGTGTTTTTGCTTGCGTAATGCGCAATATGATGTGCAGGCGTAAGCATGCTTTTGCATGCGTTTTGGCATGCATTTGCGCATGCAGACAATACGCTGCGGACACATACGCAAATGTGAACTTAGCCTTAGTAACATCCTATGTCTTTTGAAAAGTTATGAGTAAAAATATGAAATATTGCTCCACTTATGAAGAATGGTGGTTCACTTGTAGAGGGGGCAGGAAAAGCAGGACTATCCAGTTGTTAAGGCTAGCGGCACATGCCAGCACCTCAACAAAGATTCAGAAGTTTGTTAAAATATAATTAAATAATGAAACATTTTTGTTTGTGTTGTCCTTTTTCTAAAACCAGTAACGTTTTTACTTTTCTGTCCTTAGAGCTGGGAGAAGGTTTGTTTTTGCATGGCAAGCTCAGGTTTATCAATACCAACATATCATACATATACTACATTTTAATGACTTCTTATTGCATTTTTTAAAGGAGGTAAAAGTGACAAAAAAAATTACACAATTCTGGTGTGTCTATTTGTTTTCTCGTCACAGCATTTACTGTACTGGTTAAATCATTTTATATTTTTTCTAAACTGGACGTTTATGGATCCCGGAATGCCAAATGTTTATTTTTTTTCTTTATTTCTAGCAAGGAAAAGGTGGTCTACATTTTTTATATTTTTGTATATTTTTAAAAACTTTTTATTTTGTTATTGATTTTTTAGTTACCCTAGGGGACTTTAACCCCTTCCCGACCTTTGACGCATACGCTGCGTCATGAAAGTCGGTGCCATTCCGACCCATGATGCAGCATATGCGTCATGGAAAGATCGCGTCCCTGCAGATCCGGTGAAAGGGTTAACTCCCATTTCACCCGGCCTGCAGGGACAGGGGGAGTGGTAGTTTAGCCCAGGGGGGGTGGCTTCACCCCACCGTGGCTACGATCGCTCTGATTGGCTGTTGAAAGTGAAACTGCCAATCAGAGCGATTTGTAATATTTCACCTAAAAAACTGGTGAAATATTACAATCCAGCCATGGCCGATGCTGCAATATCATCGGCCATGGCTGGAAACACTAATGTGCCCCCACCCCACCCCACCAATCGCCCCCCCAGCCCTCCAATCTGTGGTCCGCTCCCCTCCGTCCTGTGCTCCGCTCCCCCGTCCTCCTGTCCGCTCCCCCCGTGCTCCAATCCCACCCCCCGTGCTCCAATCCCACCCCCCGTGCTCCAATCCCACCCCCCTGCACTCCGATCCACCCCCCTGCACTGCGATCCACCCCCCGTTCTCCGATCCACCCCCCCGTGTTACGATCCCCCCATGCTCTGATCCACCCCCTGTGCTCCGACGCCCCCCCATGCCCTGATCTCCCCCCCTTATACTTACCGAGCCTCCCGGGGTCCGTCCGTCTTCTTTCCTGGGCGCCGCCATCTTCCAAAATGGCGGGCGCATGCGCAGTGCGCCCGCCGAATCTGCCGGCCGGCAGATTCGTTCCAGAGTGAATTTTGATGACTGTGATAAAACCTCACAGTAATCAAAATAAAAAAAACAGTAAATGACCCCCCCCCTTTGTCACCCCCATAGGTAGGGACAATAATAAAATAAAGAATTTTTTTTTTCCACACTAAGGTTGGAGTTAGGGGTAGGGTTAGGGGTAGGGTTAGGGGTAGGGTTAGGGTTAGGGTTAGGGGTAGGGTTAGGGTTAGGGGTAGGGTTAGGGGTAGGGATAGGGTTAGGGTTAGGAATGTGCACACGTATTCTGGTCCTCTGCGGATTTTTCCGCAGCAGATTTCAAAAATCCGCAGTGCTAAACTGCTGTGGATTTATCGCGGATTTACCGCGGTTTTTCTGCGCATTTCACTGCGGTTTTACAACTGCGATTTTCTATTGGAGCAGTTGTAAAACCGCTGCGGAATCCGCAGAGAGAAGCGACAAGCTGTGGAATGTAAACCGCTGCGTTTCCGTTCAGTTTTTCCGCAGCATGTGTACAGCGATTTTTGTTTCCCATAGGTTTACATTGAACTGTAAACTCATGGGAAACTGCTGCGGATCCGCAGCGTTTTCCGCAGCGTGTGCACATACCTTTAGAATTAGGCTACGTGCACATGGTGCGGATTTGGCTGCGGATCCGCAGCGGATTGGCCGCTGCGGATCCGCAGCAGAGTTCCATCAGGTTTACAGTACCATGTAAACATATGGAAAACCAAATCCGCTGTGCCCATGGTGCGGAAAATACCACGCGGAAACGCTGCGTTGTATATTCCGCAGCATGTCAATTCTTTGTGCGGATTCCGCAGCGTTTTACACCTGTTCCTCAATAGGAATCCGCAGGTGAAAGCCGCACAAAAAACACTGGCAATCCTCGGTAAATCCACAGGTAAAACACAGTGCCTTTTACCCGTGGATTTTTCAAAAATGGTGCTGAAAAATCTCACACGAATCCGCAACGTGGGCACATAGCCTTAGGGTTAGGGTTGGGTTGGAATTAGGGTTGTGGTTAGGGTTAGGGGTGTGTTGGGGTTAGGGTTGTGGTTAGGGGTGTGTTGGGGTTAGGGTTGTGATTAGGGTTACGGCTACAGTTGAGATAAGGGTCAGGGGTGTGTTGGAGTTAGAATTGAGGGGTTTTCACTGTTTAGGCACACCAGGGGCTCTGCAAACGCAACGTGACGCCCGCAGACCATTCCATCAAAGTCTGCATTTCAAAACGTCACTACTTCCCTTCTGAGCCCCGACGTGTGCCCAAACAGTGGTTTACCCCCACACATGGGGTATCAGCGTACTCAGGAGAAACTGGACAACAACTTTTGGGGTCCAATTTCTCCTGTAACCCTTGGGAAAATAAAAATTTCTGGGCTAAAAAATTATTTTTGAGGAAAGAAAACGTACAGTTAGGGCCAGAAATATTTGGACAGTGACACAATTTTCGCGAGTTGGGCTCTGCATGCCACCACATTGGATTTGAAATGAAACCTCTACAACAGAATTCAAGTGCAGATTGTAACGTTTAATTTGAAGGGTTGAACAAAAATATCTGATAGAAAATGTAGGAATTGTACACATTTCTTTACAAACACTCCACATTTTAGGAGGTCAAAAGTAATTGGACAAATAAACATAACCCAAACAAAATATTTTTATTTTCAATATTTTGTTGCAAATCCTTTGGAGGCAATCACTGCCTTAAGTCTGGAACCCATGGACATCACCAAACGCTGGGTTTCCTCCTTCTTAATGCTTTGCCAGGCCTTTACAGCCGCAGCCTTCAGGTCTTGCTTGTTTGTGGGTCTTTCCGTCTTAAGTCTGGATTTGAGCAAGTGAAATGCATGCTCAATTGGGTTTAGATCTGGAGATTGACTTGGCCATTGCAGAATGTTCCACTTTTTGGCACTCATGAACTCCTGGGTAGCTTTGGCTGTATGCTTGGGGTCATTGTCCATCTGTACTATGAAGCGCCGTCCAATCAACTTTGCAGCATTTGGCTGAATCTGGCCTGAAAGTATATCCCGGTACACTTCAGAATTCATCCAGCTACTCTTGTCTGCTCTTATGTCATCAATAAACACAAGTGACCCAGTGCCATTGAAAGCCATGCATGCCCATGCCATCACGTTGCCTCCACCATGTTTTACAGAGGATGTGGTGTGCCTTGGATCATGTGCTGTTCCCTTTCTTCTCCAAACTTTTTTCTTCCCATCATTCTGGTACAGGTTGATCTTTGTTTCATCTGTCCATAGAATACTTTTCCAGAACTGAGCTGGCTTCTTGAGGTGTTTTTCTGCAAATTTAACTCTGGCCTGTCTATTTTTGGTATTGATGAATGGTTTGCATCTAGATGTGAACCCTTTGTATTTACTGTCATGGAGTCTTCTCTTTACTGTTGACTTAGAGACAGATACACCTACTTCACTGAGAGTGTTCTGGACTTCAGTTGATGTTGTGAACGGGTTCTTCTTCACCAAATTAAGTATGCGGCGATCATCCACCACTGTTGTCATCCGTGGACGCCCAGGCCTTTTTGAGTTCCCAAGCTCACCAGTCAATTCCTTTTTTCTCAGAATGTACCCAGCTGTTGATTTTGCTACTCCAAGCATGTCTGCTATCTCTCTGATGGATTTTTTCTTTTTTTTCAGCCTCAGGATGTTCTGCTTCACCTCAATTGAGAGTTCCTTTGACCGCATGTTGTCTGCTCACAGCAACAGCTTCCAAATGCAAAACCACACACCCTGGAATCCACCCCTGACCTTTTAACTACTTCATTGATTACAGGTTAACGAGGGAGACGTCTTCAGAGTTAATTGCAGCCCTTAGAGTCCATTGTCCAATTACTTTTGGTCCCTTGAAAAAGAGGACGCTATGCATTACAGAGCTATGATTCCTAAACCCTTTCTCCGATTTGGATGTGGAAACTATCATATTGCAGCTGGGAGTGTGCACTTTCAGCCCATATTATATATATAATTGTATTTCTGAACATGTTTTTGTAAACAGCTAAAATAACAAAACTTGTGTCACTGTCCAAATATTTCTGGCCCTAACTGTATTTATTATTTTCACGGCTCTGCGTTATAAACTTCTGTGAAGCACTTGGGGGTTGAAAGTGCTCACCACATACCTAGATAAGTTCCTTTCGGGGTCTATTTTCCAAAATGGGGTCACTTGTGGGGGGTTTCTACTGTTTAGCCACATCAGGGGCTCTGCAAACGCAACGTGGCGCCCGTAGAGCATTCCATCAAAGTCTGCATTTCAAAACGTCACTACTTTGCTTCCGAGCCCCGGCATGTGCCCAAACAGTAGTTTACCCCCACATATGGGGTATCACCATACTCAGGAGACACTGGACAACAAATATTGGGGTCAAATTTCTCCTGTTACCCTTGGGAAAATTAAAAAATTCTGGGCTAAAAAATTATTTTTGAGGAAAGAAAACGTATTTATTATTTTCACTGCTCTGTGTTATAAACTTCTGTGAAGCACTTGGGGGTTCAAAGTGATCACCTCACATCTAGATAAGTTCCTTTCGGGGTCTAGTTTCCAAAATGGGGTCACTTGTGGGGGGTTTCTACTGTTCAGCCACATCAGGGGCTCTGCAAACGCAACGTGACGCCCGCAGAGCATTCCATCAAAGTCTGCATTTCAAAACGTCACTACTTCACTTCCGAGCCCCAGCATGTGCCCAAACAGTGTTTTACCCCCACATATGGGGTATCAGCGTACTCAGGAGAAACTGGACAACAACTTTTAGGGTCAAATTTCTCCTGTTACCCTTGGGAAAATAAAAAATTGTGGGCTAAAAAATCATTTTTGAGAAAAGAAATTTTTTTATTTTATTTTCATGGCTCTGCGTTATAAACTTCTGTGAAGCACTTGAGGGTTCAAAGTGCTCACCATACATCTAGATTAGTTCCTTTGGGGGTCTAGTTTCCAAAATGGGGTCATTTGTGGGGGATCTCCAATGTTTAGGCACACAGGGGCTTTCCAAACGCGACATGGTGTCCGCTAATGATTGGAACTAATTTTAAATTTAAAAAAGCCAAATGGCGTGCCTTCCCTTCTGAGCCCTGCCGTGTGCCCAAACAGTGGTTTACCCCCACATATGGGGTGTCTGCGTACTCAGGACAAACTGGACAACAAAATTTGTGGTCCAATTTTTCCTATTACCGTTGGCAAAATAGGAAATTCCAGGCTAAAAAATCATTTTTGAGGAAAGAAAAATTATTTTTTATTTTAATGGCTCTGCGTTATAAACTTCTGTGAAGCACCTGGGGGTTTAAAGTGCTCAGTATGCATCTAGATAAGTTCCTTGGGGGGTCTAGTTTCCAAAATGGGGTCACTTGTGGGGGAGCTCCAATGCATAGGCACACAGGGGCTCTCCAAACGCGACATGGTGTCCGCTAACAATTGGAGCTAATTTTCCATTCAAAAAGTCAAAAGCCGCGCCTTCCCTTCTGAGCCCTGCCGTGTGACCAAACAGTGGTTTACCCCCACATATCAGGTATCGGCGTACTCGGGAGAAATTGCCCAACAAATTTTAGGATCTATTTAATCCTATTGCCCATGTGAAAATGAAAAAATTGAGGTGAAAATAAATTTTTTGTGAAAAAAAAGTACTTTTTCATTTTTACGGATCAATTTGTGAAGCACCTGAGAGTTTAAAGTGCTCACTAGGCATCTAGATAAGTTCCTTGGGGGGTCCAGTTTCCAAAATGGGGTCACTTGTGGGGGAGCTCCAATGTTTAGGCACAC
Source organism: Ranitomeya imitator (assembly GCF_032444005.1). Lineage (NCBI taxonomy): Eukaryota > Metazoa > Chordata > Amphibia > Anura > Dendrobatidae > Ranitomeya > Ranitomeya imitator. The sequence continues at coordinate 564,427,302 of NC_091283.1, read as the reverse complement.
AGGGTCTTTCCAAACGCGACATGGTGTCCGCTAACGATGGAGATAATTTTTCATTCAAAAAGTCAAATGGCACTCCTTCCCTCTCGAGCCTTACCATGTGCCCAAACAGTGGTACCCCCACATGTGAGGTATCGGTGTACTCAGGAGAAATTGCCCAACAAATTTTAGGATCCATTTATCCTGTTGCCCATGTGAAAATGAAAAAATTGAGGCTAAAAGAATTTTTTTGTGAAAAAAAAGTACTTTTTCATTTTTACGGATCAATTTGTGAAGCACCTGGGGGTTTAAAGTGCTCACTATGCATCTAGATAAGTTCCTTGGGGCGTCTAGTTTCCAAAATGGGGTCACTTGTGGGGGAGCTCCAATTTTTAGGCACACGGGGGCTTTCCAAATGTGACATGGTGTCCGCTAAAGAGTGCAGCCAATTTTTCATTCAAAAAGTCAAATGGCGCTCCTTCCCTTCCAAGCCCTGCCATGCGCCCAAACAGTGGTTTACCCCCACATATGAGGTATCAGCGTACTCAGGACAAATTGGACAACAACTTTCGTGGTTCAGTTTCTCCTTTTACCATTGGGAAAATAAAAAAATTGTTGCTGAAAGATCATTTTTGTGACTAAAAAGTTAAATGTTCATTTTTTACTTCCATGTTGCTTCTGCTGCTGTGAAGCACCTGAAGGGTTAATAAACTTCTGGAATGTGGTTTTGTGCACCTTGAGGGGTGAAGTTTTTAGAATGGTGTCACTTTTGGGTATTTTCAGCCATATAGACCCCTCAAACTGACTTCAAATGTGAGGTGGTCCCTAAAAAAAATGGTTTTGTAAATTTCGTTGTAAAAATGAGAAATCGCTGGTCAAATTTTAACCCTTATAACTTCCTAGCAAAAAAAAAATTTGTTTCCAAAATTGTGCTGATGTAAAGTAGACGTGTGGGAAATGTTATTTATTAACTATTTTGTGTCACATAACTCTCTGGTTTAACAGAATAAAAATTCAAAATGTGAAAATTGCTAAATTTTCAAAATTTTCGCCAAATTTCCATTTTTATCACAAATAAACACAGAATTTATTGACCTAAATTTACCACTATCATGAAGCCCAATATTTTCCGAGAAAACAATCTCAGAATCGCTAGGATCCGTTAAAGCGTTCCTGAGTTATTACCTCATAAAGGGACACTGGTCAGAATTGCAAAAAACGGCAAGGTCTTTAGGGTCAAAATAGGCTGGGTCATGAAGGGGTTAACTTGCAATAAACTGATTGCTTAGGCTATATACTACAATATTGGAGTATTACAACATATAGGACAAATCACAGTCACCTATGAAGCTTTACAGGGGAGCCAAAATGTCAGCAATAGGGACCTCTAGAAGACCCCGATTTTAATGGTGGTAACCCATCAGTACCCCATGAATGTGCACACATTATCAACCACTCCATTTAGTGTATTGTGTCTCTGTCAGTGGTCACCAGGCAGCTCTAAAATGGCTGCTATGCACAGTCTTAGCAGAAGCCACTCACCTTACCAGATCCCAAGGGTTGCCCTGACCTTTACCGTTCAAGCCTTGTACATGAATCTGGACTTAAACAGTGCCCCTGGGATGAATAAGCAGCTGTACGGGGTGCAGGTTGGCAGGAGTGCTCAGGTAGCCAAGTCAGAACCAAGAGGGCAGGAACAGAACATGAATAAGACTATATAAAATGCTATAATGCTATATAAAAATAAAGATTATTATTATTTATTATTATTATTTATTATTATTATACATTTTTATAGCGCCATTTATTCCATGGCGCTTTACATGTGAATACGGGGCAAATATAGACAAATACATTAAACATGAGCAGATAACAAGGCACACGAGTACATAAGGAGGGAGGACCCTGCCCGCGAGGGCTCACAGTCTGCAGGGGGTGGGTGAGGATACACTAGGAGAGGGAAGAGCTGGCTGTGCGGCTGTTCAGTAGGTTGAGGAGCACTGCAGCCTTTAGGCTTGTCGGAAGAGATGAGTCTTCAGGTTCTTTTTGAAGGTTTCTATGGTAGGCGCGAGTCTGATGTGTTGGGGTAGAGAGTTCCAGAGTATGGGGGAAGCACGGGAGAAGTCTTGGATGCGGTTATGGGAAGAAGAGATGAGAGGGGAGTAGAGAAGGAGGTCTTGGGAGGATCGGAGGTTGCGTGTAGGTAGGTACCGGGAGACCATGTCACAGATGTATGGAGGAGACAGGTTGTGGATGGCTTTGTATGTCAGTGTGAGGGTTTTGAACTGGAGTCTCTGGGCGATAGGAAGCCAGTGAAGGGCTTGACACAGGGGAGAGGCTGGGGAATAGCGGGGGGACAGGTAGATTAGTCGGGCAGCAGAGTGTAGGATGGATTGGAGCGGTGCCAGAGTGCTAGAGGGGAGTCCAGAGAGTAGGAGGTTGCAATAGTCGAGGTGGGAGATGATAAGGGCATGCACTAGCGTTTTTGCAGTGTTGCGGTCAAGGAAAGCACGGATCCGGGAAATATTTTTGAGTTTGAGACGACAGGAGGAGGCAAGGGCTTGGATATGTGGCTTGAAAGAGAGTGCAGAGTCGAGGATCACCCCGAGGCACCGGGCGTGTGGGACTGGGGATAGTGAGCAGCCATTGACATTGATGGATAGGTCTGGTGGAGGGGTAGAGTGAGATGGGGGAAAGATGATGAATTCTGTTTTGTCCATGTTCAGTTGTAGAAAGCGAGCAGAAAAGAAGGCTGAAATGGCAGACAGACAGTGCGGGATTTTGGTAAGCAAGGAGGAGAGGTCAGGTCCGGAGAGGTAGATCTGCGTGTCATCAGCGTAGAGATGGTACTGCAAACCGTGGGATTCTATGAGCTGTCCCAGGCCGAAAGTGTAGATGGAGAAGAGTAGGGGTCCTAGAACAGAGCCTTGAGGAACACCATTATTAAGACATATGTCGAAACGCGTTGGTCCTAACTTTAATCTGCACTACTTGCCAGATGTATTTGGAGCACTCTTTATAATGGTTAATTAAAAGCTAAGTTTTACATTTGTATACCTAAGCCCTTTTCTTCGCTGGATCGCCACCTGTCTTTTCCTGTGTTAATTTAAGCTGCTCTGACTTGATCCATGCCAGGTGGCTAATGCTCCACACCCTGGAAGGTGAGCGGACTATTTTTTTTTAATCAAGAGGGCAGGAAAGGTACAAAATCAAAATACACAAGAATAGTCAATAAAACAAGCTGAGGTCAAAAACAGAAAACAAACACACTAAACTGGAGCTGAACTAACAGGACTGAACCAGAAGAGCACAAGGCTATATCTGGCAGCTTCCAGCAGTAAACTTGAAGCTTAAGTAGGGTGTGGTGCTTTCCAATTGGCTGCAACAGGGAGCTGATAACTCCAGATGGACATCTCACACAACCATACTGTCAGAATTGATGGCACTACAGGTCCACGCCTCCCTAAACTTAGTGGCTGGACAAAGCCTGTACCATCCAGAGCTTCTGGTTCCAATATCTCTTCAATCACTGGCATCATCACCAACAGAATGAATGCGGTGGCGCCTGGCAACAAAAGCAGATGTCGCAAGATCAGGTCCTGTTGGAGATGTGACAGTACTGTTCCTTTTAAAAGGGGCTATCAATTCCCCAACATTGGAGGAATTGAAAGCTAAAATTAATAATATCATATGCTTGGACAGAGGTACTTACATTAAAAGGAACTCAAGAACAAAGTTCATAAATATATGGGAACGATGGCTGGGGTGGCATCTGTGGACCTACTCAGAATAACTGTACTACACCGGTTTGCTATTTTGGCTTTTTAAATATTGTATGTTGAGGACATATAGATACCAATTATTTTATAATGTTATAGATAAACTCGCGCAAATTGAGACTTAGGAAACAGCACACACATTTACTGGAGGTAATAGATAGAGCATGGACACACTGAAAAAAAATATACATGAATATATATTGCACTTAGCATCTTACTGGGCTTTGCGTAGCCCTGTGTGGATGGTAGCAATCTAAAAGATTATCAATACATTCAGTGCAAGATTATGGTAAAACACAGACAGACTGCTAGTGCAGACCCTAAAATGCACTTTGCCCGAAAGATGGCCACCTGAAAGCAATATGATAAGTTAAATACCTACAATATAAGGTGATTGATTACACCATGCATATGAAACAATCGCAAGTGGGTTAAATAAATACTGAGTATTTAAAAATAGTTCCTTGAGGGTTCACAGTCTGGGTAAAAAAACCAAAAAGAGTTCACAATCCTTGTTGGGTATAAGTTCCTCTGGATCTAGTAGAAAGCTTGTATTGTCAGTTGTAAGACATGCATGTATTTGTAGGAGGAAAAGTGGTAGCAAAACTTCTATTGATGAGGTGATGCGACGTGCTTCAGACAGATTAACCGGGTCGGAAATCTACTGGGTGCACGCCGCTTGTTACCTTTGTTGGAGCTCTTGTCTTGATCAGGCCACTTCTTCTTCCTTGGTGATGCAAGCGGTGAGGTTGTCCGGTGTCCTGTGATGCGTCGAGAGTCCCGGCTTCTGGCTGTGTTCACTGCTTCCTCGCGGTGCGCGATGAATGGAGCAGGACCTGCCGTGACATAATCGGTCACATGGGACCGCAGTATAGTCTGTGGATTCAGAAGGTACGGATAGCAAAAAGGACCAATATCCTACACTTTTCGGAAACAATGCTTTCCTTCATCAGGGAACCCTGATGAAGGAAAGCGTTCTTTCCGAAATGAAAGACCGGACACCGGAGTCCGTGGTTGTGTGGCAACTGCAGGCCCAGCAACTAAAACCGGAGGGCAGGAGATTGCAGGTCTCCTGGCCTCAGCTTACGCCCTGGGGCACAGAAGCATATGAGAGCCTGGAGTCACCTCGAGGGAGTGACACCTGGAACAGGCTCAAGCTGCCTGCCATGAGGGAAATGTTCCATTTCATGGACAGACTGTAACAGGGACTTGTGAGGAGCTTAAGGCACCAAGGACCTAGGGAGCAGCGCAGAGGGTAGGCCTCCAAATCTACCTGGTTAGGTGGACAGTGAAATGCTTCCAGGCTGCCCAGATCTCCATGACCACCTGTCACTAGTGCCTCGGACAGCAGCTGCCATTAAAGGTAAAAGAAACTACAGTCTTGGGTCCTCTGGTCCTTTTCCCACACCCTCAATCCTGCACCCCAATGTCCACGATCCTTAATAGACTGTACTTGTAACCCTGGGGCCTTGCTCCACCTCTGGGAAGCAGAACCATCTCAGCTGCGACACCATTGGCCCCAGCAGTCCCCTTAAGCAGCATCAGCTACCTATTGCCGAACACCACAGGTGGCATCACATGAAATCCCCTACCAATATTCCCTCATCACTTTTATTGCGTGCCCAGGGCCTCGGACTGGGTCACTGCTGCCATGACCACCCCTTTAAGAATCGTCTGACCCGGTTCCGAGTACCCCACGTCCCTAGCAGGTGTTACAGAGACACATAAAATGCATTGGGTACCTTAAAAGAAGAAAGTTTCAGGCGGAAAGCATTGGGGTTAATGGCCTCAATTATTCCATAAGGACTAGTGATAAGCAAAAGTACTCGGATAAGGTGTTATGTGAACACGCTCTGGTGCTAACCGAGTGCCTTCGGTGTGCTTGAAAAATATGTTCAAGTCCCTTTGGCTGCATGACTTGAAGCTGTTCAACAGCTACAACACATACAGGGATTGCCTGTTCGTTAGGCAGTCCCTTCATGTGTTGCAGCTGTCGAATAGCCATGCAGGCTCTGGGACTTGAACATATTATTCGAGCATGTCGAAGTCACTCGGTTAGCACCTGAGCATGCTTTGATAACACCTTATCAGAGTATGCTTGCTCATCACTAATAAGGACTAATAAATCAGCGACCCAGCTTGGCAGAAGATCTTAAGCTTGATATTTTTCATGTACAACCATGCCATGTCTCCAGCTCCAAAGCTTGGGTCTCTAGAACATCTCTTTTATTAGCAGCAGGGATCTGACCACCCGGCGCCTTCCTCAAGTTCTCACTAATTTCAGACGAGATAACATTTTATTTATTCACAGATTTTTCAATCTCTGGAGTATTCATCACAGTGGTTGAAAAGGAACCAAAACTAGGATGAAATCCAAGATTCCAGAAAAATTGAGAAGTTTTAATGGATCATTGATGTTGATTATCAATAGCAAATTCAGCTAACAAAAGATGTTCCACACAGTCAGACTAATGATTAGACACACAACATGAAAATACTGCTCGAGTGTTTGATTAGTACCTTCTATCTGACCATTAGTCTCTGGATGGTAGGCAGAGGAAAAAGACAACTCAATTTTGACCTTTTAACATAATCCCCTCCAAAATTTGGAGATGAACTGAGTTCCCCGGTCGGAAACAATATTTTCCAGAATAGAATGTAAATGCACAATATGATTATTGAACAACTTACTTAGGGTATCGTCACACTATACCATTTCGATCGCTACGACGGCACGATTCGTGACGTTCCAGCGATATCGTTACGATATCGCTGTGTCTGACACGCAGCAGCGATCAGAGATCCTGCTGAGAATCGTACGTCGTAGCAGATCGTTTAGAACTTTCTTTCATCGCTGGATCTCCCGCTGTCATCGCTAGATCGGTGTGTGTGACGCCGATCTAGCGATCTAGCGATGCGATCCAGCGATGCGTTCGCTTGTAACCAGGGTAAACATCGGGTAACTAAGCGCAGGACCGCGCTTAGTAACCCGATGTTTACCCTGGTTACAAGCGTAAAACTAAAAAAAAACAAACAGCACATACTTACATTCTGGTGTCCGTCAGGTCCCTTGCCGTCTGCTTCCCGCACTGTGACTGCCGGCCGTAAAGTGAAAGCAGAGCACAGCGGCTGTGCTTTCACTTTCACTTTACGGCCGGCAGTCACAGTGCGGGAAGCAGACGGCAAGGGACCTGACGGACACCAGAATGTAAGTATGTGCTGTTTGTTTTTTTTTTAGTTTTACGCTTGTAACCAGGGTAAACATCGGGTTACTAAGCTCGGTCCTGCGGTTAGTTACCCGATGTTTACCCTGGTTACCCAGGGACCTCGGCATCGTTGGTCGCTGGAGAGCTGTCTGTGTGACAGCTCCCCAGCGACCACACTACGATTTACCTACGATCACGGCCAGGTCATATCGCTGGTCGTGATCGTAGGTAAATCGTATAGTGTGACGGTACCCTTAGGGTTTCGGTGTTATGCAATCCAGACAGAAGGACAAAATAACGCTGTAAACTGAACCTAAAACCACCACCAAGATAACAGTCTTCCCTTCTAAGGATGGGAAGTCAGAAATGAATTCCATTGAGAGGTGGGTCCAAGGACTCCTGGGAGCATGTAGCACCACGAGAAAACTGCTGAGACAGGTTCACGGTGTTGGGCACAAATTTCAAATGCGCATGCATTCCCTACATTCCTTAACTATGGTTGCGCAAAAATTCCTGATTACCAGTCTGATGTTATTATTAATACCAGGGTGAAAAGCAAGCAGAGAATCATGAGCCTCATGGAGAATGTGTAGGCAAAACTAGGGAGGAACAAATAGCTTTTGGGTAGGAGTTTTGTCAGGGACTAGCTATTGGGTTCTCTTCTACAAGATCTAAGGAAACAAAAGGCTAAACTATACCTTCAGCTAGACTAGGAGGTGGTTCAGAGTTTTCAGAATGACACGAGCAAAAACTTTGAGAGAGTGTACCTGCCTTTATGTTTAAGTACAAGGTCTGAACATCACAAAAAAATCAAATCTAGAAAAGAACAACACCCATCTAGCTTGCCTGGGGTTGACTCCTTTAGTTCATTCTAAATAAGATAGAATTTTGTGGTCGATAACAGTAATTTTATGTTTGCCACCTTCGAAGAAGTGGCATTATTTTTTTTTTTAATTGTCAACAATTCGCGATCACTGAACTCAAAATTTCTCTTGGCAGATGCAAATTTTCATGAAAAGTTGGAGCATGGATGCAGTTGAGTGAGAGACGGGGTACCCAGCCATAGCATTGCTCCGACTGAAAGTTTATCAAATAAGGAATTGTCTCTGAGTCTTTGGAGTACAGTAAATACGTGTCGAACGTGTGAATTAATATCAGTAGAATACACCAAGATGTCATACAGATAGACAACCACATATTGACTATTAATATCTCAGAATGTGTAATTAAAAACATTTTTAAAAATGGCAGGCACACTGCTTAGCCTAAAAGGTATCACAATATTCTCATAGTGACCTTCAGGTGTGGTAAATACCGTCTTCCACTCATCTCCTTCTCCTATATGAATTGGGTGATAAGCACAACTGAGATCAATGTTGGAAGACCAATGGGCTTCCAACAGCTAATTACGGAAACCAGGGATGAGTGGCAGAGGATACTGATTCTTCACAGTAAAGATGTTAAGGGCCCAAGAGTCAATGCATGGCTTGAGACCATCATCTTTTTTATCATCAAAAATGAAGGTCACAGCAGCAGTAGTGACCAGGCTCGTGGCCCCGGAATAAAGCAATGTATTTGTGGTAAATGGAAAATGGGAATCAATTTTATGGGGAGAAGGGGAAATGTTTGTGATGCCAACCGTGGTGTTCAGCAATGAGGTGGTGGCCGATGCTGCAGTTCAGATCCTCTGGGGCAGATGGTGATGCAGCAGAGTTGGTGCAGCTCTCCACGGGTGGAGCTAACCCCATGGCAGATGTTGTGTAGTGGATATAAGATGGCAGTGGTGGCTATGCCAGACAGGTGCGATTGGAATAATGCAAAGGACACAGCAAGGTGCAGTTTCCAGACTTTTACTTACAGTTCTTTAAGGCATCCAACTGGGTCTGCTGTGTCCTCTGGGTCTGCTGACCAGAAAACTCCCAGGTAGATTGGAATGCACCTTTCCCGGACTCCTTTCATATGCCTTTCTCTAGCCATCTCTCTATGCTGGCTTCCACTTCTCCAGCCCAGCGCCTTGCCCACAGTGTCCCAAGCCAGCAGCTACGAACCTGATTGGGTGACGTCTGCTGCATCCCCTGAATTCTCTCCGGCTGCCTTTTTTGGCGAAGTATGGGTGTGGATGTGGCTGTAACTCTTGCAGAAGCCACAGCCTTTGGTTTCTTAGCTAGAATTGCAGTTTCTCACTAAGTTGGGGCCGGTTTGCTTAAAGCGACTTGATCCCTCCACGTTTGGATAGGTCCCCACAGGTGGTTTCTGCACTTCCCGTGCCCCTAGGAACCCTTCTGTCCTTCAGGAGCTTCTTTCTGTCTCTATTTCACTCTTCTTCCGTTCTGTCTGTCAGGAGCTGCAGACCTACACGTCTGCTCAGCTCCACTTCCTCCCTCCTTCTCCTCACTTTTCCTCCTAATTAGCTCCTCCCCTACTCTACCAACTCCACCCACTCCCAACACCCATTCCTATCCAGCCTGGGAATAGGCCTTAATCCTTAAGGGTACGCCCAGGTGCCCCGACTGATCTGGTGTGTGTTGGATGTGAATGTTAGAGTCCTTGGTAAGTGCTCCCTCCTTACCTGAAAGTGCGATACCACACCTCTGGATGAGGTGCCATATCTTTGTGGCGACTGGACCCCAGGGGTGCCACATTGTCCCCCCCCCCCCCCCCGTTAAATACATCACGTCCGCGAGCTGGAACACATTAATTAACAGGTGTTAACTAGGAAACTGTCAATAATTTTGGACATGCATTTTGGTCAACAGGTAAAACAAGTAAAAAAAAACAATTCTTCCCTTTATGGAAGGCTCTCCAAATTTAAACGTTGCATTTTAAATAACATAACCATTTAGCAAAGTACAAAACATTAGCATCCTTTCAGTAAAATAGCAACATACTAAACTTTCCTTTAAGTTCACCAGTCCATTCCCGGTCAAAGACAGGACAACATCAGTAAAAGATTTTCAAAGTGCAATTAAAACATCTTTATATCAAGTGCAATTCCCACAGTCTTAAATGAGTTCAACAAGCTTTAGTGAGATCCCCAGCCGTGGCATCCCTCCAGTCAGTTTACTATGGGGGAAACGTCCCAAACCTCCACATAGGACTGCGTCTTGCCAGACAGGTTTAGTTCTGTGGTACAAAGTTAAACAAGGAAGGTTCCACCAACACTAAACAGGTATAGTAAAACCAATAAGGGGCACTTTAAGAAGTGCTAACTATGTACAATAATAGTTTCTGGGTTACTCATCGTTCATGATCCTATTGTCCTTTAAACTGGTTAGCAATAAAGGCAACGTTCAAACTTTTTACATTTTGCTCATTAATCTCTGGAACAATTTACTTCTTTTTCCAAGGCTGCACTTGGTGACAGCCGCTCCCTGGCCGGGGAAGTTCAAGATCACAGCTTTCCACAGGTACATCATACAATGCCAGAATGGTTGATTCCACCATAGGTGTCTGGGTGGCTTGTGTGCACTGAGTGACTGATTGGGCCACACCTGCAGGGATCTGCAGCTGCTGATTTTCTTGGCGCAGGTATACACTTTCTGATATCCAGGGCATACCACCCCTTATCACCGATGTGGCGGGTGTACAGTACAGACCAAAAGTTTGGACACGCCTTCTCATTTAAAGATTTTTCTGTATTTTCATGGCTATTAAAATTGTACATTCACACTGAAGGTATCAAAACTATGAATTAACACATCTGGAATTATATACTTAACAAAAAAGTGTGAAACAACTGAAATTTTGTCTTATATTCTAGGTTCCTCAAAGTAGCCACCTTTTGCTTTGATGACTGTTTTGCACACTCTTGGCATTCTCTTGATGAGCTTCAAGAGGTAGTCACCAGGAATGGTTTTCACTTCACAGGTGTGCCCTGTCAGGTTTAATAAGTGTGATTTCTTGCCTTATAAATGGGGTTGGGACCATCAGTTGTGTTGTGCAGAAGTCTGGTGGATACACAGCTGATAGTCCTACTGAATAGACTGTTAGAATTTGTATTATGGCAAGAAAAAAGCAGCTAAGTAAAGAAAAACGAGTGGCCATCATTACTTTAAGAAATGAAGGTCAGTCAGTCCGAAAAATTGGGAAAACTTTGAAAGTGTCCCCAAGTGCAGTGGCAAAAACCCTCAAGCGCTACAAAGAAACTGGCTCACATGAGGATCACCCCCGGAAAGGAAGACTAAGAGTAACTTCTGCTTCTGAGAATAAGTTTATCTGAGTCACCAGCCTTAGAAATCGCAGGTTAACAGCAGCTTAGATTAGAGACCAGGTCAATGCCACACAGAGTTCTAGCAGCGGACATATCTCTACAACAACGGTTAAGAGGAGACTTTGTGCAGCAGGCCTTCATGGTAAAATAGCTGCTAGGAAACCACTGCTAAGGGCAGGAAACAAGCAGAAGAGACTTGTTTGGACCAAAGAACACAAGGAATGGACATTAGACCAGTGGAAATCTGTGCTTTGGTCTGATGAGTCCAAATTTGAGATCTTTGGTTCCAACCACCGTGTCTTTGTGCGACGCAGAAAAGGTGAACGGATGGACTCTGCATGCCTGGTTCCCACTGTGAAGCATGGAGGAGGAGGTGTGATGGTGTGGGGATGCTTTGCTGGTGACACTGTTGGAGATTTATTCAAAGTTGAAGGCATACTGAACCAGCATGGCTACCACAGCATCTTGCAGCGGCATGCTATTTCATCCGGTTTGCGTTTAGTTGGCCCATCATTTATTTTTCAACAGGACAATGACTCCAAACACACCTCCAGGTTTAGTAAGGGCTATTTGACCAAGAAGGAGAGTGATGGGGTGCTACGCCAGATGACCTGGTCTCCACAGTCACCAGACCTGAACCCAATCTAGATGGTTTGGGGTGAGCTGGACTGCAGAGTGAAGGCAAAAGGGCCAACAAGTGCTAAGCATCTCTGGGAACTCCTTCAAGATTGTTGGAAGACCATTCCCGGTGACTACCTCTTGAAGCTCATCAAGAGAATGCCAAGAGTGTGCAAAGCAGTCATCCAAGGAAAAGGTGGCTACTTTGAAGAACCTAGAATATAAGACATAATTTCAGTTGTTTCAAACTTTTTTGTTAAGTATATAATTCTACATGTGTTAATTCATAGTTTTGATGCCTTCAATGTGAATGTACAATTTTCATAGTCATGAAAATGCAGAAAAATCTTTAAATGAGAAGGTGTGTCCAAACTTTTGGTCTGTACTGTAGGTTACCCAATCCCATGGGTATATCTCTCTGTGTGCATGACCATCTATCAAGTAGGATTTGGCATCCCGACGGGTGACAAAGACATCGTTAATCATTCCAGGCTCCGCAATGATGCCCCATCCTTTTTCCTAGTGGAAGGTGACCACCATTCCCTGCCGCTGTGATCCCCTGTCAGCACATTTGGTCTTTCAAGCCTGGGCCTTAGCCTGCAGATTCCATTTTTCACAGGCCTCCTGCCGAGCCCTGCTTCCTGCAGCATATTTTGCTGCCCGCTGCCTGCGATATTCTTCCCGCGTGATGGCCGGGTTTCCCCCTGGAGCTCGATCATATCAGCCCCCTGGGGTCCCCCTTTAATTACCACCGGCTCAGCATGCACCTCCTGAGGCCCACTCGTTGGTGTTAGTGGGGTTGCCATCCTATCCAGGATACCACTTTCCTGTTCCCAGTGGAGTAATTGGGACAACTGCCCGAATACCACAGGTGGCGTCATGAATACAAACTCTATCCCTTTAAGACTTTACCCTTTAATACGGACGTCCCAGGGCCACAGACCGGGTCAGCCACCGTGACATTCCCCCGTGAACCGAAGGACCCGGTACCGAGTACCCCGCTGCCCATGGGGGCGATCCATCTTTTGGTGTCACGAACAGTATCTACTTAAGCCTGAAAAATCGGGTCATGTGCACCTAGAGACTGTGCCAGAATTGTACTTGAACTGTGATTTATTGAAGGATTGTGTATTGGAAAAGACCGCCAAAAATTCCCACCAAAACCGCCGCCATTACCACGCCATGCGACGTGCAGGAGGAGTGGGGCATGTCATCGTGGGCGTAGCCTGGAAGAACAACACGAAAATGGAACCAGCCCCTCACAGATACTACTATGTCAGAAAAATATGCCCATCAACGAAAGGGATCCGCCTCCTAGTCTGGGATGGTGGAGGAAGAAGGAACCACCCTCCAGAAGAGGAGGAGCAGGAATCGGAGGAGGAAGCAGACACTACCCTGGTTGGCAAGATGGTGAGCGGCCAGGACTCGGAGCGTGGGGTGGAAGCCGAGGACTCCCCCAGCTACTGGGATGGAAGCCGCAGCAAGCCATCACCAGAGGTCCTGGAGTTCCCGAAAGAGGAGGTGGAAGAGCTCAGCGACCAACTCCTGCGGCTGAGTACCGTGGCCGAGTGGAAGGAGACCTTCATCGGGAGCCTCCCCAGACGTCTGTCGGCAGCCTCGTCTGGTCCGGAGCAAGAAAGAAGTTCCGGCGCTCCGAAGCCAGAAAGCAAGGCCCTGCCGGAAAGCGAGATGCTGCAAACAGAGATGACAACGCCGCAGCACAAGGCCCTGCAGCCAGCGTTCCAGACCCCAGCGGAAGCGGAGCAGACCAGCACCGGAGGGACTGCATCTGAAGCAGGTATGAAGAATGACCCTGCCCCGGTGACTGACCCCACTCCAGCGACTGCTCGTGCCACAGCTACTGACCCCGTTCCAGTGACTGACCTTACCACAGCCACCGACTGTGCCACGCTGCAGACCGACAAATCACTGATAGGCCCGCTCCCAGCACCATCAGCTCCCCAACCTGGTTGGGGCCGTTACAGTGTTCCCTGGGACCAGGGATCTGAGATAGAGAAGCACATGAGAGCACTGCTAAAACTCACAGGCACACCGCTGGAGGTGAGCACAGAGGAGGACATAATCCTGCTCCAAGGGGAAATCCCCATGATAACCTGGCAAGAGCGCTGTAAATGTCAGGAGAAGCAGGGAAGGCAACCATCCATGGCCAGACAAGCATAAGAGAAAATAAAAAGAAAGAATGTGACTGACTGTACAAAGTTAAAAGTTAACTGCTGCAAGTTCCTGAATTGACTGTTGCTGTTTTCAAGTTTATATAACCTGAACAGGGTTATTTCTTAAAGGGGTCCCGTGTTAAAGGGATCCTTAGTTTACACAGTTGCCTTCCTGGAGTCATGGACAGTGAGTGGCTCACAAACTTTGCTGTAAATAGTTTACACCTTCTTAAGGGTGCTTCCTACTGGTTTTATAATGGAGGCTTTTACACAGACTGCCTCCAACAGAGCCTGTTGCTGATCTTGTTGTGAGAACTGCTTTGTTTTCAGAGACCTGAAGGAAAACCTGTTGGTGTGGCAGAATTCCGGGTCAGAATACATGCCTTGTAGCCCACCCAATCCAATGTTGGGGGTTGATGACAGGTCCCTCGCTTCGTTCCTGCTGTTATAATGTTATTAGCGATTTGAGTATTAATTATTTGCACTACCTCAGGAAAGACTTGAGTTCGCCCTTAAAGGGAATGTTTAAACTGTTGTATTTGAAAGAGTATATTAGAGAGTTAATATGATAGTTTGCACTTTAAGGTTTTAAGATAGTATACCTGTATGGGTAATTGCGTTTCATAGTCAGTTAATGTACTGTTATGCTAAATTGTTCTATTTCCCAAAGTAGGCCTACCATGAACAAATGTTTTTGTTATGCAACGTTCAAGTGTTCTCTCCTCTCAAAAAGGGACGCATCACATTTCACACTCCAGGCCGCCAGGGGGAGCTCTGCTCCTATTTATTGGGGCACTCCTCACACTTACGTAAAAACTGGTTGCCTGGGGAGGAAGTGAGTTAGTTGCTGGCTGAGCTTCGCTCAGGTAGTTGGTCCCTGACAGGGGTGGGATCCTGTCAGAGATCGAGACAGAAGGACACGGAGCTGTGCATGCCCTGAGAGCTGCAGCTTCTAGAAAGAGACACCAAAGGAGAACTGTGTTGCAGAGAAGGTGAGAGAAATCGTAGCAAAGGAGTGGATACCAGAGGGAGCCCAGCCCTACACAGGCTGCCTCCTTCTGAGGCGCAGGATCCCGGTAGCCGGAACACCGAGGGAGCAACGATCCTTTATGCCTTGCTCCAGAGACCGGCAGGACAGCTAATTTCACGTTACCTGCCCGCCCTATACCCAGGAGACAAGGTGGCACCCCTTAGAGGCTGGGGCATGATAGAGTCCCTGTAAAACACCTCAAGCCACTGGTCATACGGGTTTGTCCTATCCATTTGGGGGACAGAGAGAGAGACATAACATGTATAGCATCTGTGAGGACCTTATGAGAAGCTTAGCAGTAAGGGACTACAACACCACAGCGCTAGAGGAAGGCTACTGATTTCTACCTGGACAAGGGGACTCTGGACTTGCCTCCAAACCGGCTGGACTCTGCCTGCCCTGTGATCTGGTGCTCTGGACTGTGGATGCTGAAGCCTTCAGTAAAGGTAAAGAGACTGCAACCTTGTGTCCTCGTTCTTCACTGCGCCATTCATCATTCACCATCTACACACCAGGAAGCCCTGGGGATATGCTTCACCTGTGGGAAGGTATACCATCTAGCTGCCATAACATCACCCCAGCGGACCCCTTAAAGCAGCGTCGGTCACCCTGACCGAATACCACAGGTGGCGTCACGAACACAAACTCTATCCCTTTAAAGACATTTCCCGGGTAAGCCACCGTGACATTCCCCCATGAACCGAAGGACCCGGTACCGAGTACCCCATGGCCCATGGGGTGATCCACCTGCGCTGTAAAGAAATTATTTAAAAAAAAACCCGCCATGGTGAAGTCCTGGTGAAGTCCATGTTCGGTGTCCGTGCCCAAACAGTAGGTGTTTGGTACCGATGCCAAACTTTACTGTTCAGTTCGCCCATCTCTATTGATGAGTCCAATCCTACAACCTTGCCACAAATTGTTAACAGAACACAGCCCTTAGATTTGGGTAACTTTGGTTTAGTCTACATTTCCAGTGGACCGTAAAGGTTATTCAGGTATTCTTGGTTAGAAGATTGCTCTGCACTGTATGGATGACTTGGCCTGTCATCTCTTTACCTGCTAAGGTTAGCAAAATTCTGAGTTTTGCTGATAACAAATGTTCCCGCATACTGTCAGCAATTTACTATACCATTAACCCTGTATATTTTGGTTGTATTATTTAAAGAAAAATTAGTCAAAATAGTAATTGGGGGGAAGTAGAATAGGTTAGACTAAAATAAAAAGTCACAGGCGATGGCATGGCCATGCCATGTATAGGCATACATGAGATGTGGGTTGAACCTGCCAAACGGACTTGCTGGGCTTATGAGGCTTATATGTAAGGGGGCTTACATACATCATATATTGGAGTAGAGTGGATGTTTTTGGCAGTGGCATATCTCTTGCAGGTGAAACAGTTGGGTATGTTTTATAGTGGAGTTCATGAAAGCAAAAATAGCAATTCAACCTACAGCTATCTCTTGTGTATGTCAGGCTTTAGAATTAAATAAGTTCTCTACGTCTCCATTTACTAGGTTGGCAGACAAATTTAGGTTTTATGGATTCTTAGGCAATGCCTGACTGTATTCAAAGTACCAATTTGTTCTGCTGTAGCCAATGATAGGTCGACTTGGCCTTGCGTTTTGGATCGTTGTCATATTGGAACATCCAAGTACATCCCATGCGCAGCTTCCGGGATGAAGATTGCAAATTTGCCTCCAGTATTTGCTGATAACATGCTGCATTCATCTTTCCTTCAACTTTGACCAAGTTTCCTGTGCCTTTGTAGCTCACACATCCCCAAAACATCAGCGATCCACCTCCGTGCTTTACAGTAGGAATGGTGTTCCTTTCATCATAGTCCTTGTTGACCTCTCGCCAAATGTAACATTTATGGTTGTGGCCAAAAAGCTCAATTTTGGTCTCATCACTCCAAATAACCTTGTTCCAGAAGTTTTTAGGCTTATCTCTGTGCTGTTTTGCATTTTGTAGACAAGATACTTTGTGGCATTTGCACAGTAATGGCTTTCATTTTGCATCTCAACCATACAGCCCATTTTTCTTCAAGTGCCTCCTTATTGTGCATCTTGAAACAGCCACACCGCTAGTTTTCAGAGAGTCATGTATTTCAGCTGATGGTATTTGTGGGTTTTTGCTTGCATCCCGAACAATTTTCCTGGGAGTTGTGGACGACATTTTTGTTGGTCTACCTGACCGTGGTTTTGTTTTTACAGAGCCCTGATTTTCTATTTGTTAATCACAGTTTGAATGCTGCTGACTGGCATTATCAATTCCTTGGATATCTTTTTGTATTCCTTACTTGTTTTATACAGTTCAACTACCTTTTTCCGTAGATCCGTTGACAATTCTTTTGCTTTCCCCATGACTCACAATCCAGAAATGTCAGTGGCTGGATGAAAGATGCAAGAGTCTGTCTGGATCCTAGAAAATCACTCAGCTTTTATGCACACACTGATTACAAGCAAACAGATCACAGTTGAGGATGCTACCTTTAGTAGCCATTCAAACCAATTTGTGTCAACTTCTGTGCATGTTATCAGGCCAAAATCACCAGGGTATGTGAACTTTTCATCAGAGTCATTTGGATGTTTTGGGTTGTCATTATGATTTAAAAAGAGAAAACACAGTAGTTTGACAATAAATGGCTTCACCCAACCACTAACCATGAGTGGTGAAAAAGTTTTGATGCTATCATTCATATTCTCTGTAAAAAGGCCAAGAAAACAAAAATTCTGCCGGGGTATGTAAATTTTTGAGCACAACTGTAAATATCTCGTTCTCAGTAAAAAAAAAAAGTAAATATATATATTATTAGAGGTATGGGGAGGCCCAAACAGAACTTTTGCTATGGTGCCCTGTGAACTTTATGTACACCGCTGCTTGCGGTGATAATGAGGGCAATCTGGCCTGTTATACACAGCCCAAGGCAACGGGGGTCCCATGTCCAGATTGTCCTCATCATAAGCAGCATGACTGGCAAGGAGGGGGGCTCACACAGACATATTTCTTGCACAGAGGCCCCAAGCTGTCAGTGTGCACCCCTGGTAGGTGTAAAAATAATAATAATAATAATAATAATAATAATATTAGCAAATATCTCCAATTAGAAATGTAGTATAGTTCTTCTGATTCGCTATGTCTCTTTCCTCATGTGCAGGCATTGCAGAAGTTTAGGTATCCATGGAGGTATTTGCTAATATTATTATTATTAGACCTACTACATATTAGGATAGGATGTTGGAGAAGGGAATACCCATTTAACTCTAGGGTGTGGAATACAAATGGTCACGCTATAAGAAAACAGTTTATTTGCCGACTTTGTGGACTCCAGCTAAACACTGGAAACTCAAAGACCTAAATAAATATATTATTGAGTTTTCATTCTCAAACAAATAGAAGTGCTTTATTTTTTTAGCTTTAAAGAAAAGAAATTTACACTACTGATTTATGTAAAAGTAAATTGAATAGTGCAAATATGGCAATATACGGACACAAGATAGATAGAATGGTATTGGATAGATATGTGATAGATAGATAGATAGATAGATAGATAGATAGATAGATAGATAGATAGATAGATAGATAGATAGATAGATAGATAGATATGGGATAGATAGATATGTGATGGATAGATATGTGGTATATACATAGATATGTGATAGATAGATAGATAGATAGATAGATAGATAGATAGATAGATAGATAGATAGATATGGGATAGATAGATAGATAGATAGATAGATAGATATAGGATAGATAGATATAGGATAGATAGATAGATAGATAGATAGATAGATAGATAGATAGATAGATAGATAGATATGCGATAGATAGATAGATAGATAGATAGATAGATAGATATGTGATAGATAGATATGTGATAGATAGATAGATAAATAGATAAATAGATATGTGCTAGATAGATAGATAGATAGATATGGGATAGATAGATAGATAGATAATAGATTGATAGATAGATAGATAGATAGATAGATAGATAGATAGATAGATAGATAGATAGATAGATATGGGATAGATAGATAGATAGATAGATAGATAGATAGATAGATAGATAGATATGAGATGGATAGATATGTGGTATATACATAGATATGTGATAGATAGATAGATAGATAGATAGATAGATAGATAGATAGATAGATATGGGATAGATAGATAGATAGATAGATAGATAGATAGATAGATAGATATAGGATAGATAGATAGATAGATAGATATGTGATAGATAGATAGATAGGTAGATAGATAGATAGATAAATAGATAAATAGATATGTGATAGATAGATAGATAGATAGATAGATATGGGATAGATAGATAGATAGATATGGGATTGATAGATAGATACGTGATAGATAGATAGATAGATAGATAGATAGATATGTGATAGATGGATAGATAGATATGTGATAGATAGATAAATAGATAGATATGTGATAGATAGATAGATCTAATATATAAAGCTAAATGTGTGTGTGTATGTGTGTGTGTGTGTATGTATGTCCGGGATTGGCATCTGTACTGTTGCAGCTACAGCCACAAAATTTTGCACAGTCACACGTCTGGACCCCGAGAGCGTCATAGGCTATGTTGTGAGGCGAAATTTTAACCACGCGCGTTCCAATTCACCAAACAATTTTGCCCCTATCTACATAATGGGGAAAAAAGTGAAAGGAAAAGTGTTGGAGGCGTCGCAGCTACAGCCACAAAATTTTGCACAGTCACACGTCTGGACTCCGAGAGCGTCATAGGCTATGTTGTGAGGTGAAATTTTAACCCCGCGCTTTCCAATTCACCAAACAATTTTGCCCCTATCTACATAATGGGGAAAAAGTGAAAGGAAAAGTGTTGGAGGCGTCGCAGCTACAGCCACATAATTTTGCAGTCACACGTCTGGACCCTGAGAGCGTCATAGGCTATATTGTGAGGTGAAATTTTAACCCCGCGCTTTCCAATTCACCAAACAATTTTGCCCCTATCTACATAATGGGGAAAAGTGAAAGGAAAAGTGTTGGAGGCAAATTGACAGCTGCCAGATGTGAACAAGCGGGACTTAAAGAGTGAGAGCGATGGCGCCAAAGAGTATATACCGATCAGTTGCTAAGGTGGGGCCCCGACATGGGATACTCACCACATACGGGGATATGAACACACACACAAAATGCGCCACACACTACCACGTGCTTGAACACATATTACCCTCAGTACACATTACACCACACATACATCAACCTCGCCACATAAAAGTCGAAACACAAAAGTCGCCGCTCAAAACTCGCCACGCGCAAAACTCGCCACATGCAAAAACTAGGCTCACGCAAAACTCGCCACAAGTGCAAAACTCACCTCATGGAAAACTCGCCACACGCAAAACTTGCACACGCGGAAAAATTGCCACATGCACAAAAGTTGCAACACATGCAAAAGTTGCCTCACACAAAACTTGCACATACTCAAAAGGCACCACACATAAAACTCACCACGAGCAAAACTCGCCATGCGCGAAACTTGCTGCACACAACTTGCTACACTAACCTGTCACATGCAACTCGACACACAAAAAGTTGCTACACGCATGTTGCCACAAAACTCATCTCACAAAAGTCGCTACATGCATGTCACCACACGCAACTCAACACACACAACGTGACAAACGAAACTCGCCCTAAAACACACACAAGTCTGGTATTATCCTTCAAAAATAAAAATCTCATTAATAAGCAGACAAACTACAAGAGCAACAAATGTACCATATAGGAAATACGGCAGCTGTCAGTCACATGACCTGTCTATTATGGGTATGTGTGAGCTAATATATACTGCCAGGGGGAGGGCTTCCTGTTGGCTGGGGATTTATCAGGCTGCCAATTTAGCTTACAAATACTGAGGTAAAAATACTGAGATAATAACGTGTGAACAAGGTCTAATACAGGAGGAGATGACATATAGATATATACTATATACGGGGAGATGACACACAGGTATATACTATATACAGGAGAGATGACACACAGGTATATACTTTATAGAGGAGGAGATGACATACAGGTACATACTATATACAGGAAGAGATGACATACAGGTATATACTATATACAGGAGGCGATGACACACAGATATATACTATATACAGGGGAGATAACACACAGGTATATACTATATACAGGAGGAGTGTTGTGAATTCCGCTCTTGGGCTCCCTCCGGTGGTTGTAAGTGGCACTTTTGTGAGTTCTGCTCTTGGGCTCCCTCCGGTGGTTTTAAATGGAGTGGCTGCTCCTTGGATTTAGCTGTCAGCAGCTGCTTCCACTGATTGTCTATTCTGCTCGGCTACTTAGCCTGGCTCTTTCCTTCAGCTTGTGCCACTTGTCAATGGTTCCTGGTTGGATTCACATCTCTTTGGATTTCCCTGTTTTCCTGACCATTTCAGCAAAGCTAAGTCCTTGCTTGCTCTTTTCTGTCCACAGGTTGTGGACTTATCTCTTCTGTGCTTTCTATGTTTGTCCAGCTTGTCAGTATGAATTAATTCAGTTATGCTGGAAGCTCTGGGAAGCAGATTTACCCTCCACACCTTTAGTCAGGTGTGGAGATTTTTGTAAACTCTGTGTGGATTTTTTGTAGTGTTTTATACTGACCGCACAGTATTCCATCCTGTCCTATCTATTTAGCTAGACTGGCCTCCTGTGCTCATCCTGGTTTCATTCTGTGTATGTCTTTTCCCTCTCCACTCACAGTCATTACTTGTGGGGGGGCTATCTATCCTTTGGGGATTTTCTCTGAGGCAAGATAGTTTTCCTGTTTCTCTCTTTAGGGGTAGTTAGTTCTCAGGCTGTGACGAGGTGCCTAGGGAGTGTTAGGAGCATCCCACGGCTACTTCTAGTGTTGTGTTGAGCTTAGGGACTGCGGTCAGTACAGGTACCACCTCCTTCAGAGCTCGTCCCATGTTGCTCCTAAACCACCAGATCATAACAGTACAAGTGGCCAAAAATGAATTAAATGCATCTCAAAAGAAGGAAAAAATTCTGAGCCATTTTTTTTTCTGTGCTCTCTTTTGTCTTTTTTTTCCTCTTGATCTTTGTGTGGTTCAGGATTTATGCTCTGGCATGGATGTTCAGGGTTTGTTTTCTCGTGTGGATCAACTTGCTGCAAGAGTACAGAGTATCCAAGATTATGTTGTCCAGACTCCGGCTTTGGAGCCTAGAATTCCTACTCCTGATTTGTTTTTTGGAGACAGATCCAAGTTTTTGAACTTTAAAAATAACTGCAAATTGTTTTTTGCTTTGAAATTCCGTTCTTCTGGTGATCCCATTCAGCAAGTTAAAATCATCATATCCTTGCTGTGTGGTGACCCTCAGGACTGGGCATTCTCCCTTGAATCAGGGGATCCGGCATTGCTGAATGTAGACGCATTTTTTCAAGCGCTCGGATTATTGTATGACGAACCTAATTCTGTGGATCATGCAGAAAAAACCCTGTTGGCCTTGTGTCAAGGTCAGGAAGCGGCAGAATTATACTGCCAGAAATTTAGGAAATGGTCTGTGCTCACTAAATGGAATGAGGATGCTCTGGCTGCTATTTTCAGAAAAGGTCTTTCTGAAGCCCTTAAAGATGTTATGGTGGGCTTCCCTACGCCTACTGCTTTGAACGAATCTATGTCTCTAGCCATTCAGATTGATCGGCGTTTGCGCGAGCGCAAAGCTATGCACCATATGGCAGTGTCCTCTGAGCAGAGTCCTGAACCTATGCAATGTGATAGGATTTTGACTAGAACAGAACGGCAGGAATTCAGACGTCAGAATAGGCTGTGTTTTTACTGTGGTGATTCTGCTCATGTTATTTCTGATTGCCCTAAACGTACTAGGAGGGTCGCTAGGTCTGTTACCATTAGTACTGTACAGCCTAAATTTCTTTTATCTGTGACCCTGATTTGCTCATTGTCGTCCTTTTCTGTCATGGCGTTTGTGGATTCGGGCGCTGCCCTGAACTTGATGGACTTAGAATTCGCCAGGCGCTGTGGTTTTTCCTTGCAGCCTTTGCAGAGCCCTATTCCTTTGAGGGGCATTGATGCTACTCCATTGGCCAAGGATAAACCTCAGTACTGGACGCAGATGACCATGTACATGGCTCCTGCACATCAGGAAAATTGCCGTTTTCTGGTGTTGCATAACCTGCATGATGTTGTTGTACTGGGTTTTCCATGGTTACAGGAACATAATCCGGTGCTGGATTGGAAAACTATGTCTGTGACTAGTTGGGGTTGTCAAGGGGTACATGGTCATGTTCCTTTGATGTCAATTTCCTCTTCCCCCTCTTCTGAGGTCCGAGTTTTTGTCGGATTTACATGATGTATTTGATGAGCCCAAGTCCAGTTCCCTTCCTCCACATAGGGACTGTGATTGTGCTATTAACTTGATTCCAGGTTGTAAGTTCCCTAAGGGCCGACTTTTCAATCTGTCTGTGCCAGAGCATGCTGCCATGCGGAGCTATGTTAAGGAATCTTTGGCGAAAGGGCATATTCGGCCGTCTTCGTCACCATTGGGAGCGGGTTTCTCTTTTGTTGCTAAGAAGGATGGCTCCTTGAGACCCTGTATAGATTATCGTCTTCTTAATAAGATCATGGTCAAATTCCAATACCCCTTGCCTTTGCTTTCTGATTTGTTTGCTCAGATTAAGGGGGCTAGTTGGTTTACTAAGATTGACCTCCGAGGGGCATATAATCTTGTTCGTATTAAACAGGGTGACGAATGGAAAACTGCATTTAATACGCCGAAGGCCATTTTGAATACCTTGTGATGCCATTCGGGCTCTCTAATGCTCCATCTGTGTTCCAATCCTTCATGCATGATATTTTCCGCAATTATCTTGATAAATTCATGGTTGTATATTTGGATGATATTTTGATTTTTTCCGATGATTGGGAGTCTCATGTGAAGCAGGTCAGGATGGTGTTCCAGATCCTTCGTGATAATGCTTTATTTGTGAAGGGGTCTAAGTGCCTATTCGGAGTTCAGAAGGTCTCTTTTTTGGGTTTTATTTTTTCTCCCTCGTCTATGGAAATGGATCCTGTTAAGGTCCAAGCTATTCATGACTGGATTCAACCCACATCTGTGAAGAGCCTTCAAAAATTTTTGGGCTTTGCTAATTTCTATCGCCGTTTCATTGCCAACTTTTCCAGTGTGGTTAAGCCCCTTACTGATTTGACGAAGAAAGGCGCTGATGTGATGAATTGTTCCTCTGCGGCTGTTGAGGCCTTTCGGGAGCTTAAACGCCGATTTACTTCTGCGCCTGTGTTGCGTCAGCCAGATGTTTCTCTTCCTTTTCAGGTTGAGGTTGACGCTTCTGAGATTGGGGCAGGGGCCGTTTTGTCTCAGAGGGATTCTGATGGTTCTTTGATGAAACCTTGTGCTTTTTTTTCCAGAAAGCTTTCACCTGCGGAACGCAATTATGATGTCGGCAATCGGGAGTTGTTGGCTATGAAGTGGGCGTTTGAGGAGTGGCGACTTTGGCTTGAGGGAGCTAAGCACCGCGTTGTGGTTTTGACTGATCATAAGAATCTGATTTAACTCGAGTCGGCCAAGCGGCTGAATCCTAGACAGGCTCGATGGTCTCTGTTTTTCTCCCGTTTTGATTTTGTGGTCTCGTATCTTCCGGGATCTAAGAATGTTAAGGCTGATGCCCTCTCTAGGAGTTTTTCGCCTGATTCTCCTGGAGTCCTTGAGCCGGTTGGCATTCTTAAGGAAGGGGTGATTCTTTCTGCCATCTCCCCTGATTTGTGGCGGGTGCTTCGGGAATTTCAGGCTGATAGGCCTGACCGCTGTCCAGTGGGGAAGCTGTTTGTTCCGGATGGATGGACAAGTAATGTGATTTCTGAGGTTCATTGTTCAGTGTTGGCTGGTCATCCTGCGATTTTTGGTACCAGAGATTTAGTTGCTAGGTCCTTTTGGTGGCCTTCCTTGTCGCGCGATGTGCGTGCTTTTGTGCAGTCCTGTGGGACTTGCGCCCGAGCCAAGCCTTGCTGTTCCCGCGCTAGTGGGTTGCTTTTGCCTTTGCCGGTCCCTGAGAGGCCCTGGACGCATATTTCCATGGATTTTATTTCGGATCTTCCTGTTTCCCAGAAGATGTCTGTTATCTGGGTTGTTTGTGACCGGTTCTCTAAAATGGTCCATCTGGTACCTTTGCCTAAGTTGCCTTCCTCCTCAGATTTGGTTCCATTGTTTTTTCAGCATGTGGTTCGTTTGCATGGCATTCCGGAGAATATTGTGTCTGACAGAGGTTCTCAGTTTGTCTCTAGGTTTTGGCGGGCCTTTTGTGCTAGGATGGGCATTGATTTGTCTTTTTCTTCGGCATTTCATCCTCAGACTAATGGCCAAACTGAGCGAACTAATCAGACCTTGGAGACCTATTTGAGATGCTTTGTGTCTGCTGATCAGCTGATCAGGATGATTGGGTGGCTTTCTTGCCGTTGGCCGAGTTTGCCCTTAATAATCGGGCTAGTTCGGCTACTTTGGTTTCACCTTTCTTTTGTAATTTTGGTTTTCATCCTCATAACATAGTAACATAGTAACATAGTTAGTAAGGCCGAAAAAAGACATTTGTCCATCCAGTTCAGCCTATATTCCATCATAATAAATCCCCAGATCTACGTCCTTCTACAGAACCTAATTGTATGATACAATATTGTTCTGCTCCAGGAAGACATCCAGGCCTCTCTTGAACCCCTCGACTGAGTTTGCCATCACCACCTCCTCAGGCAAGCAATTCCAGATTCTCACTGCCCTAACAGTAAAGAATCCTCTTCTATGTTGGTGGAAAAACCTTTTCTCCTCCAGACGCAAAGAATGCCCCCTTGTGCCCGTCACCTTCCTTGGTATAAACAGATCCTCAGCGAGATATTTGTATTGTCCCCTTATATACTTATACATGGTTATTAGATCGCCCCTCAGTCGTCTTTTTTCTAGACTAAATAATCCTAATTTCGCTAATCTATCTGGGTATTGTAGTTCTCCCATCCCCTTTATTAATTTTGTTGCCCTCCTTTGTACTCTCTCTAGTTCCATTATATCCTTCCTGAGCACCGGTGCCCAAAACTGGACACAGTACTCCATGTGCTGTCTAACTAGGGATTTGTACAGAGGCAGTATAATGCTCTCATCATGTGTATCCAGACCTCTTTTAATGCACCCCATGATCCTGTTTGCCTTGGCAGCTGCTGCCTGGCACTGGCTGCTCCAGGTAAGTTTATCATTAACTAGGATCCCCAAGTCCTTCTCCCTGTCAGATTTACCCAGTGGTTTACCATTCAGTGGGAATGTGGGAGTGGGAAGTTTTTCTTCTCGGCAGGTTGAGCCTTCTGATTGTCCTGGTGTGGATTCTGTGGTGAACAGGCTGCAGCAGATTTGGACTCATGTGGTGGACAATTTGACGTTGTCTCAGGAAAGGGCTCAACGTTTTGCTAACCGCCGTCGGTGTGTTGGTCCCCGGCTTCGTGTGGGGGATTTGGTTTGGTTGTCTTCTCGTCATGTTCCTATGAAGGTTTCTTCCCCTAAGTTTAAGCCTCGGTTTATTGGTCCTTATAAAATTTCTGAAATTATTAATCCGTTGTCTTTTCATTTGGCTCTTCCAGCCTCTTTTGCCATTCATAATGTTTTCCATAGATCTTTGTTGCGGAGATATGTGGTGCCTGTTGTTCCCTCAGTTGATCCTCCTGCCCTGGTGTTGGTTGAGGGAGAGTTGGAATATGAGGTTGAGAAAATTTTGGATTCTCGTTTTTCGAGGCGGAGGCTTCAGTATCTTGTCAAGTGGAAGGGTTATGGCCAGGAGGATAATTCTTGGGTTGTTGCCTCCGATGTCCATGCCACTGATTTGGTTCGTGCTTTTCACTTGGCTCGTCCTGATCGGCCTGAGGGCTCTGGTGAGGGTTCGGTGACCCCTCCTCAAGGGGGGGGGGTACTGTTGTGAATTCCGCTCTTGGGCTCCCTCCGGTGGTTGTAAGTGGCACTTTTGTGAGTTCTGCTCTTGGGCTCCCTCCAGTGGTTTTAAGTGGAGTGGCTGCTCCTTGGATTTAGCTGTCAGCAGCTGCTTCCACTGATTGTCTATTCTGCTCGGCTACGTAGCCTGGCTCTTTCCTTCAGCTTGTGCCACTTGTCAATGGTTCCTGGTTGGATTCACATCTCTTTGGATTTCCCTGTTTTCCTGACCAGTTTAGCAAAGCTAAGTCCTTGCTTGCTCTTTTCTGTCCACAGGTTGTGGACTTATCCGTTCTGTGCTTTCTATGTTTGTCCAGCTTGTCAGTATGAATTAATTCAGTTATGCTGGAAGCTCTGGGAAGCAGATTTACCCTCCACACCTTTAGTCAGGTATGAAGATTTTTGTAAACTCTGTGTGGATTTTTTGTAGTGTTTTATACTGACCACACAGTATTCCATCCTGTCCTATCTATTTAGCTAGACTGGCCTCCTGTGCTCATCCTGGTTTCATTCTGTGTATGTCTTTTCCCTCTCCACTCACAGTCATTACTTGTTGGGGGCTATCTATCCTTTGGGGATTTTCTCTGAGGCAAGATAGTTTTCCTGTTTCTCTCTTTAGGGGTAGTTAGTTCTCAGGCTGTGACGAGGTGCCTAGGGAGTGTTAGGAGCATCCCACGGCTACTTCTAGTGTTGTGTTGAGCTTAGGGACTGCGGTCAGTACAGGTACCACCTCCTTCAGAGCTCGTCTCATGTTGCTCCTAAACCACCAGATCATAACAGAGGAGATGACATACAGGTATATACTATATATAGGAGGAGATGACATGCAGGTATATACTATATACAGGGGAGATGACACACAGCAGGTATATATATATATATACAGGAGCAGATGACACACAGGTATATACTATATACAGGAGGAGATGACATACAGGTATATACTATATACAGGAGGAGATGACACACAGGTATATACTATATACAGGGGAGATGACACACGTATATACTATATACAGGAGGAGATGACACACAGATATATACTATATACAGGGGAGATGACACACAGATATATACTATATACAGGAGAGATGACACACAGGTATATACTATATAGAGGAGGAGATGACATACAGGTACATACTATATACAGGAGGAGATGACATACAGGTATATGCTATATATAGATGACATACAGGTATATACTATATACAGGAGGAGATGACACACAGATATATACTATATACAGGTGAGATAACACACAGGTATATACTATATACAGGAGGAGATGACATACAGGTATAAACTATATATAGGAGATGACATACAGGTATATTCTGTATATAGGAGGAGATGACATACAGGTATATACTATATACAGGGGAGATGACACACAGCAGGTATATACTATATACAGGGGAGATGACATACAGGTATATACTATATACAGGAGATGACATACAGGTGTATACTACATATAAGGGAGATGACAAACATGTATATACTGAGGTGAAAATGAGAGGTGTGAGGTGAAAATGAAAAGGTGTGAGTGCAAAATGAGAGGAGTGAGGGAAAATAGTGAAGTGATCGGAAAATGACAGATGTGAGGTCGAAATGACAAGTGTTAGGGGGGAATGAGAGGAGTGAGGGAGAAAATGAGAGGTGTGAGGGAGAAAATGAGAGATGTGAGGGGGAAAGTGAAAGATGTGATTGGGAAAATGAGAGGTGTGATGGGAAAATAAGAGAAGTGAGGTGCTATAACTAACCACAGATATTTACTATGCCCAGGCAACGCCGGGCTCTTCAGCTAGTAGATAGATACATAGATATGTGATAGATAGAAAGATATGTGATAGATAGCTATGTGATATATATGAGATAGATAGATAGATAGATAGATAGATAGATAGATAGATAGATAGATAGATAGATAGATAAAAAAAGAAAAAAACGAGGCTTTATTAGCCCATATGGTGTGACCAGCCTTCCTCAAGCCAAAACATCACCATATGGGCTAATAAAGTCCACTTTTTTCATCATTTATTGGAGTGCTGCCTCCTGTTTTATTTTTTATTGTTTATACAAATGGATATTTCTATGAAGGGCCCTGCACCCTGCTGTTCCATTTTTTTCTTCTAGATAGATAGACACTGGATGAACAGATAGATAGATAGATTTGATAGATAGATAGATAGATAGATAGATAGATAGATAGATAGATAGATAGATAGATAGATAGATAGATAGATAGATAGAACCCTCAACCTTGAAATTGCAAAACCAAGAATAAGTGGAATTATGGAAATCACCGAAATGGATAGACATGTTAATGATATGCAAATGATGAAAAAATGGAAACAAAATTTTCAAAACATCTTGATTTATTCAGAAATGAGTATGAGCACGACGTGCAGAAATTCCTGCACTTACCTTGGCTACTATCAATGATTATCTGAGGAATATTCTGCCATGCTGAATACACTTGGGCATGCAAACCATCAAGATCCTCTGCTGGCAGGTCTCGTTGCAGTTGACAACCAATGACGTCCCAGATGTGCTCAATGGGAGACAAGTTTATAGATACTGCAGGTCATGGTGGCATATTTAGGCCACGCAGGCTACACTCAGTAGCATGAGCAATATTCAGTATGATGTTGTTATGTTGAAAAACCCTGTGTACTCCCACGGCGTATGTGTTGGCCCCTTGTGTCCATGGGGGCTAGCATGATTGCCATAAGACCAGGTACAGTGTATCTGACCACTGACCTCTAATATATATATATATATATATATATATATATATATATATATATATATAGTGGGCCCTCTGAGCAGGTTGTAAAAGGGTTTCTGTCAACCCATAAGAGCATTTTTAGCTAATATTATGGGTACACAGGTTGTATAAAGCTGAAACTAGCCTCACCTTTATGCCTCCTTGTTGATGCCTTGTTCATTAAAAATCTTTTTTTCATTTTGATCTTGCAGGCTATGAGACATATGCTGCCCGGAAGATTGCCTCCACTCTCATTATACTATATTTCCCCTCCCCCCTCTTCTCTGGTTGCCTTTGACCTCATTCATTTATTCATTCTTCCTGCCATCTCTCCTATGCACTGTTCCACCCTTCTCAGGGGATTGACTTCAAATTTCCTGTGCGCAGGCGAGGCAGAGTGACTGTCACTTCCTATCCCAGTGTTCTCCAGTGCTCTGAAAAGTTGCAAGTCAGGTGCTTGCCATGGAAATGCGAAGGCGCTGGATTTCCAATAATGCACCTGAAGTCAAAGGCAAGCAGGGAAAAGGCGGAAGGAGAAATCTAGCCCACATAGCCTGGAAGATCAAAACAAAAAAAATTATTTTTATTGAGCAAGGCATCATCAAAGAGGCATAAAGGTATGAAAAGTTTCAGCTCTATACAACCTGTATGTCCATATTATTAGCTAACAATTCTCAAGTGGGGTGACAGATACCATTTAATATGTTTTACTGTGGTAGTCTGTTTATTCTATACAGAGTGTTTATGTGTTGCATTAATTATAATGAACCATGTCCCTGACATCCTTATAAAGCTCTTTGGTCTTGCCCATGTTGGTCTTGCCCAAACACTGACAGCGGTATTTAGCTGGGATGGCTGATTGCTGATGTTCTTAGCCTTATTAATATAGGTTAGGAAGGAGCCAATATCCATTGCCCCTTTGTAGCCTATTGATCTTAGCCTGCAGCTGTTTGTCTAGCCTTTGCTGGTAATTAATTATAAGGGGGAATCCCACATAATTTTTTTGGAGAGGGTCCCATTTTAATAACCAATAAAAGGATAAGTAGACATCTGTGACCTGATATTAACAGCCCGGGAAGCTCCATGTTTATTACCCTCTTCCCAGGCTATAAACATTAGCCCCAGCTGTCGGCTTTCGCTCAGCTGGTTATTAAAAATTCAGGGAACCACATGCCATTTTTTTTACGTATGTAATTCTGAGCTAAATACATGTACAGTAAGCTTCACTGCACTGATTATATATCTCAATTATATCTATCTATAGCTAAGATTGTTTTATTAGTCACTAAACTAGATTGAAATGACAGAGAGAATTCCAGCATGTGAAAGCTGATGTTAAAAACACATTGCATATGGATTTCACATGGATACTAGATGAGAAAAATCACACTGTATTGGCATGACACTCGCAGGACATTTGTCCGACCTTTTGGGGCCAACATTGGACCGCTTTTCGAAACGCAGATGAAAATAAACCCTTAAAACTATTCCGTCACCAGGTTTTTGCCACCTTATCTGAAAGCCCCAAACACAAAAGGAACAGCATCCAGTCCGGGTGAGGAAAAAAATCAATACAGTTATTCTGCCATGAAGCAACGTTTCGACCTAAAAAGGTCTTTGCGTTTCGACCTAAAAAGGTCTTTGTCGTTGACAAAGACCTTTTTAGGTTGAAACGTTGCATCATGGCAGAATAAATGTATTGATTTTTTCCCTCACCCGGACTGGATGCTGTTCCTTTTGTGTTTGGACTGTTTAACTCCAATTGGGTCGTTGGACTGGAGCGTGTATCTGAATATTGATGTACTGTCGGCTGCTCTCTTTTACACTGGACCTTATCTGAAAGCAGCATAATGTAGGGGCAGAGACGCTGATTCCAGCGATATGTCACTTACTGGGCTGTTTACTGTAGTTTTAATAAAATAACTGTTTTATGCACACAATGGTATCACTAGAGGACTAGTAAACCAGCTAACATGGAATGAAAATATAATTTTTACATTTTGGAAGAGCTGCTTATTTTTGGATTAGATACATAGATATGAGATAGATAGATAGATAGATAGATAGATAGATAGATAGATAGATAGATAGATAGATAGATATGCGATAGATAGATAGATAGATAGATAGATACGAGATAGATAGATAGATAGATAGATAGATAGATACGAGATAGATAGATAGATAGATAGATAGATAGATAGATAGATAGATATGGGATAGATAGATAGATAGATAGATAGATAGATAGATATGGGATAGATAGATAGATAGATAGATATGGGATAGATAGATAGATAGATAGATAGATATATAGATAGATAGATAGATAAATAGATAGGTAGATAGATAATTCTATCACTATCTAACACAAACCATAATTTATATGTTGTTGATATGTTGTGTATTTGTATTGTATTTAGTGTAGAGGCAACTGAAGTTTATTTGGAAAACGGAGCCACTCCACAGTTCCAGGATCATGTAAAGCCCACTGAAGATACGTTATCTGTCACTGCAAAAAGCAGTGGACAACCTGGGAATATGGGCTTGGAAATTCAGCTAAGAGATACAGCAAAATCCAGTAGATCTACGATAGCAAACCATAAGCTGATCTATCAATCTGAATCCAAATCAAACCAAACACGGCTGGATATTCGCTATCAATCTGAATCCAAATCAAACCAAACACGGTTGGATGTTCGGTCAACAACTTTTGAACAAACCACTTGGAAATCTCTGAGGGTAGCTGACTTTACTGCTGAGCCACAGTGGAAAACTGAAGAGCATTATATTCTGGTTCCTTCCTCCCATCAGACTGTAAGTGCTTGTCAAATATCTAGTGCTATATAGTCCAATGTACATCGCTTGTAGAAGTGTCATAGCAGCCAAGCTATACCAGTTCTAGTTTCTTTCCAGGTAGCATCTTGGTGCCTAATGAGCCTTTATGGACCAGTATTATCCACTTTTAATTCTACAGCAAGGATTTAATTGCTGATGTAACTCTGTAGCTGAATTACCTGGTTGATGAAGAGTGACAAGTTAGTACCACCCTGGTATGCAGCACTGAGAGCACTTGCCCTGCCAACCTTCACGCTAGCTATGTCAATGGGGGTTGGTTTGCCTGAGCACTCAGGACCACTATCTAAAATTGTTGGGCCTCATTTGGTTAAAAGTATTCCTTATGTTACAAATTTTGCTGCATATACTTGGAGGAAAATAAGTGGCAAAACAATGTGGGCCTGATTCAGCAAAGCTTTTATGCCAGAATTCTGTCGTACAAAGCTTTGAAGTGTTGCAAAATTTTGTTGCATTGCAAGGCTGTGCTATAAACTAGCGACTTTTGCCATTTTCACACAGCTCGAAAAAAGTGGGCACAGCATGTCAAATTCAGGAGCGGCTGCGTTCCTTATGACATAAATTATGTTCTAGTCCTTGACTGGAGTAAAATCTGTGGTAAGGTTCACAATAAGCAGGTGCATGCCTCTTAATGAATCGACAAGTCTGAAAGGTGGCGTCCGCCTGTTTGTTGTGCGCCGTGCCACAAATTTTACTCCAGTCAAGGACTAGAATATAATTTGCAGTATAAGGAATGCCACTGCATCCTAATGAATCAGGATTATCTGAATCCAGCCCGCCCCCTCATCAAGACCCGAGTGGAAAAACCCAGATTTTGATGAAAGTGGATACATTTGGGGCTTATTTGTATGTATATATAGATGATCTCAAAATATTGTGAATATGATAAAAAAAAATCAAATGCGGTATAATTCATTACATTTTTTGTTGTGCCAACATTGTCAATAGTGCTATATACAAAATGTCACTGCTCCATAGTCCCTGTTAGTAATGCTCACTATCCGTTAATGCCATCTCAGCTCTAATAAGCCCACTCACATGAATGGGAGCCCATAGCGTCCTCCAAATCTGTCATCCAGCCCTGATGATATACTAGGACTAATTTCTTAAAAACATAAACTCCATACAGATGTTGGTCTAGCCAAATTTGAGTTTAGAGATTTGCAATAAAGTTAAACATTGTTCCACTGTGCTCAATATTAGATTGTTGGTGGGATAATAAGGAGTCGGATAGGGAGAGACAAGTGATAAAAGAAGTCTCTATCAAGATGAAGGTCAATAAAGTCTGGGGTGCCCAACTCTAGACCAGACCTTGAATGGTCACACTTTGGTGGGTTGATTTTTAAATGTGCATCTTATTTATTTTCCCAGACGTGTCCAATGTCTATAAAAATTAAATCTCGTAATGTTTCATGGCTGCAACAAAAGTTCCTACGTGATATCACCATATTTATGGATGCCCGCCATTTCACTGATAAGGAGTGGAAAAGACTGGGGCACTTTATTCCTCCATTTGGCTGGATGGAGTTACAGTATCCAGGTAAGCCATGTGGTGCTGACATGTTTTTCTTGTAGTTCAACTAACACAGGTGCCAAAAAGTTAACTAATATGCCTGATCTTCCTGCTGTTACCGACAGAACAACCACCAGGAAAATACTAACTATCCAATTATACATTTTCTCTATACTTGGCCCCTATACAGTGACGTAACTAGAGTCGCATCGGCCCTGGTACAAAATTTGGACCTGGGTCCCCACCTCCATTGTTGATTAGATGTAAGAGCCTTTGTAGCTTTTTAGATACTATAGAGACATACAAGTAATAGTGTCCCCATCATGGAACCTTTCTGCAATAATGTCCCCCACCTTGGCCCCTTTCTGTAATAATGCCACCCACCCTGGTATAATATCTGGCTTCCTGGAATAATGCCCTCCCTAATGGGCCCCTTCCTGTAATAAAGTCCCCAATCCTGAGCACCTTCTAGTATTAATGTCTAGCATTCTGGACCCCTTACTGTAAAAATGTCCCCCATCCTTGCATAATGTCCCCCATCTTGGGCCCCTTCCTGGTACAGTTATTCCTATCCTTGACCCCATTCTGTTATAATGACCTTCATCATGGGCCCCTTCCTGGTATAAAACCCCAATCCTCTAATAATGTCCACCATCGTGGGCTCCTTCCTGGTATAATGTCCCCCATCTTGGACCTCATTCTGGTATAATGACCACCATCTTGTGCCACTTTCTTGTATAAAGACCTCCATCTGAACCCCTTCCTTGTATAATGACGCCTATCCTGGGTCCCTTCCTTGTATAATGACCGACTGTCCTGGATCCTATTCTGGTATAAAGGCATCAATACTGGGCTCCTTCCTTGTATAATGACCCCCAACCTCGCATAATGACCCCTCTCCTGGTATAATTCTTGCACTATTTTCCAAAACATAAAAAAATTACAATTCTTCTTTCCTTCTTCCGCTCCCACGACATGCGACATCCTCTACTGCAGCTGGTAGCTGACTTAAGTATGACGGCAATGGCAGCACATGATGTCACTGCCATGCACCGCTTGTCACTGGCACACCGACATGAGATGCCAACCTCTGATTGCCTGGCAGCATGTATTGCAGCTCAGGGAGCCTTAGACACACATCCAGCTGAATTGGTTGCTGGCATCAGCGGGCACTACCTGAGCACATGCCTGGTTGTGGTCGTACCCTCTGTGACCGTGATCTTTTAATTTTTATAAGGGCTAATAGGAGAAATTGCACAACAAACTGAGAGGTCAGTGAAAGGCACAGTGCAAAACACAGAAGAGAAGGAGAGCCATAATTAAGTGCAGATTTTGCTGTTATGGTGTGTAGGTGCCATAAACCACTGGAAGAGTCCCTGAGATGCCAGAACAGCAGAACCCCCCATAAGTGACCCCATTTTACACAGTACACTTCTCAGTGAATTCATATTGGGTGTTATGATCAGGCAATTCAGCACCACAATGGACATAGAAGTCAGGGCACATACAGTGACCTGACAATAACCCAAAAACATAGAACGAGCTCTGAGACGTGGGAACTCTGCTGACCGCAATCCCTAATCCTCTCCAACCACACTAGAAGCAGCCGTGGATTGCGCCTAACGCTCCCTATGCAACTTGGCACAGCCTGAGAAACTAGCTAGCCTGAAGATAGAAAATAAGCCTACCTTGCCTCAGAGAAATACCCCAAAGGTAAAGGCAGCCCCCCACATATAATGACTGTGAGATAAGATGAAAAGACAAACGTAGAGATGAAATAGATTTAGCAAAGTGAGGCCCGACTTTCTGAACAGAGCGAGGATAGGAAAGGTAACTTTGCGGTCAACACAAAACCCTACAAATAACCACGAAAAGGGGGCAAAAAGACCCTCCGTACCGACTAACGGCACGGAGGTACACCCTCTGCGTCCCAGAGCTTCCAGCAAGCAAGAAAAATTAAACAAGCAAGCTGGACAGAAAAAAACAGCAAACAAAAATAACAAAAGCGGAACTTAGCTATGCAGAGCAGCAGGCCACAGGAACGATCCAGGAGGAAGCAAGTCCTATACTAGAACATTGACTGGAGGCCAGGATCAAAGCACTAGGTGGAGTTAAATAGAGCAGCACCTAACGACTTCACCACATCACCTGCGGAAGGAAACTCAGAAGCCGCAGTACCACTTGTGACCACAGGAGGGAGCTCTGCCACAGAATTCACAACAGTACCCCCCCCTTGAGGAGGGGTCACCGAACCCTCACCAGAGCCCCCAGGATGACAAGGATGAGCCATATGAAAGGCACGAACAAGATCGGGAGCATGGACATCAGAGGCAAAGACCCAGGAATTATCTTCCTGAGCATAACCCTTCCACTTAACGAGATACTGGAGTTTCCGTCTTGAAACACGAGAATCCAAAATCTTCTCCACAATATACTCCAACTCCCCCTCCACCAAAACCGGGGCAGGAGGATCAACAGATGGAACCATAGGTGCCACGTATCTCCGCAACAATGACCTATGGAATACGTTATGGATGGAGAAAGAATCAGGAAGGGTCAAACGAAAAGACACAGGATTAAGAACCTCAGAAATCCTATACGGACCAATGAAACGAGGTTTAAACTTAGGAGAGGAAACCTTCATAGGAATATGACGAGAAGATAACCAAACCAAATCCCCAACACGAAGTCGGGGACCCACACAGCGTCTGCGATTAGCGAAACGTTGAGCCTTCTCCTGGGACAAGGTCAAACTGTCCACTACATGAGTCCAAATCTGCTGCAACCTGTCCACCACAGTATCCACACCAGGACAGTCCGAAGACTCAACCTGCCCTGAAGAGAAACGAGGATGGAACCCAGAGTTGCAGAAAAACGGCGAAACCAAGGTAGCCGAGCTGGCCCGATTATTAAGAGCGAACTCAGCCAAAGGCAAAAAGGACACCCAGTCATCCTGATCAGCAGAAACAAAGCATCTCAGATATGTTTCCAAGGTCTGATTGGTTCGTTCGGTCTGGCCATTAGTCTGAGGATGGAAAGCCGAGGAAAAAGACAAGTCAATGCCCATCCTAGCACAAAAGGCTCGCCAAAACCTCGAAACAAACTGGGAACCTCTGTCAGAAACGATATTCTCTGGAATGCCATGTAAACGAACCACATGCTGGAAGAACAATGGCACCAAATCAGAGGAGGAAGGTAATTTAGACAAGGGTACCAAATGGACCATCTTAGAGAAACGATCACAAACCACCCAAATGACTGACATTTTTTGAGAGACGGGAAGATCTGAAATAAAATCCATAGAGATATGTGTCCAAGGCCTCTTCGGGACCGGCAAGGGCAAAAGCAACCCACTGGCACGAGAACAGCAGGGCTTAGCCCGAGCACAAATCTCACAGGACTGAACAAAAGAACGCACATCCCGCGACAGAGATGGCCACCAAAAGGATCTAGCCACTAACTCTCTGGTACCAAAGATACCAGGATGACCAGCCAACACCGAACAATGAACCTCAGAGATAACTTTATTCGTCCACCTATCAGGGAAAAACAGTTTCTCCGCTGGGCAACGATCAGGTTTATTAGCCTGAAATTTTTGCAGCACCCGCCGCAAATCAGGGGAGATGGCAGACACAATTACTCCCTCTTTGAGAATACCCGCCGGCTCAGATAAACCCGGAGAGTCGGGCACAAAACTCCTAGACAGGGCATCCGCCTTCACATTTTTAGAGCCCGGAAGGTATGAAACCACAAAGTCAAAACGGGCAAAAAACAGTGACCAACGAGCCTGTCTAGGATTCAACCACTTGGCAGACTCGAGATAAGTCAAGTTCTTATGATCAGTCAAGACCACCACGCGATGCTTAGCTCCTTCAAGCCAATGACGCCACTCCTCGAATGCCCACTTCATGGCCAGCAACTCTCGATTGCCAACATCATAATTTCGCTCAGCAGGCAAAAACTTCCTGGAAAAGAAGGCGCATGGTTTCATCACCGAGCAACCAGAACTTCTCTGCGACAAAACAGCCCCTGCTCCAATCTCAGAAGCATCAACCTCGACCTGGAATGGAAGCGAAACATCTGGTTGACACAACACAGGGGCAGAAGTAAAACGACGCTTCAACTCTTGAAAAGCTTCCACAGCAGCAGAAGACCAATTGACCACATCAGCACCCTTCTTGGTCAAATCGGTCAATGGTTTATCAATACTAGAAAAATTGCAGATGAAGCGACGATAAAAATTAGCAAAGCCCAGGAACTTTTGCAGACTTTTCAGAGATGTCGGCTGAGTCCAATCATGGATGGCTTGGACCTTAACAGGGTCCATCTCGATAGTAGAAGGGGAAAAAATGAACCCCAAAAATGAAACCTTCTGTACACCAAAGAGACATTTTGATCCCTTCACAAACAAAGAATTAGCACGCAGGACCTGAAACACCATTCTGACCTGCTTCACATGCGACTCCCAATCATCCGAGAAGACCAAAATGTCATCCAAGTATACAATCAGGAATTTATCCAGGTACTCTCGGAAGATGTCATGCATAAAGGACTGAAACACTGATGGAGCATTGGCAAGTCCGAATGGCATAACTAGGTACTCAAAATGGCCCTCGGGCGTATTAAATGCAGTTTTCCATTCATCGCCTCGCTTAATACGCACTAGATTATACGCACCACGAAGATCTATCTTGGTGAACCAACTAGCCCCCTTAATCCGAGCAAACAAATCAGATAACAGCGGCAAGGGGTACTGAAATTTAACCGTGATCTTATTTAGAAGGCGGTAATCTATACAAGGTCTCAGCGAACCATCCTTCTTGGCCACAAAAAAGAACCCCACTCCTAATGGCGACGATGACGGGCGAATATGCCCCTTCTCCAAGGACTCCTTCACGAAACTCCGCATAGCGGCGTGCTCAGGCACAGATAAATTAAACAGTCGACCTTTTGGGAATTTACTACCAGGAATCAAATCGATAGCACAATCACAATCCCTATGCGGAGGTAGGGTATCGGACTTGGGCTCATCAAATACATCCCGGTAATCAGACAAGAACTCTGGGACCTCAGAAGGGGTGGATGACGAAATAGACAGAAATGGGACATCACCATGTACCCCCTGACAACCCCAGCTGGACACAGACATGGATTTCCAATCTAATACTGGATTATGGACTTGTAGCCATGGCAACCCCAACACGACCACATCATGCAGATTATGAAACACCAGAAAGCGAATAACCTCCTGATGTGCAGGAGCCATGCACATGGTCAGCTGGGTCCAGTACTGAGGCTTATTCTTGGCCAAAGGCGTAGCATCAATTCCTCTCAATGGAATAGGACACTGCAAGGGCTCCAAGAAAAACCCACAACGCCTAGCATACTCCAAGTCCATCAAATTCAGGGCAGCGCCTGAATCCACAAATGCCATGACAGAATAAGATGACAAAGAGCAAATCAAGGTTACGGACAAAAGAAATTTTGACTGTACCGTACCAATGGTGGCAGAGCTAGCGAGCCGCTTAGTGCGCTTAGGACAATCAGAGATAGCATGAGTGGAATCACCACAGTAGAAACACAGCCCATTCTGACGTCTGTGTTCTTGCTGTTCAACTCTGGTCAAAGTCCTATCGCACTGCATAGGCTCAGGTTTATGCTCAGATAATACCGCCAAATGGTGCACAGATTTACGCTCACGCAAGCGTCGACCGATCTGAATGGCCAAAGACATAGACTCATTCAGACCAGCAGGCATAGGAAATCCCACCATGACATCCTTAAGGGCTTCAGAGAGACCCTTTCTGAAAATAGCTGCGAGCGCACCTTCATTCCATTGAGTGAGTACGGACCACTTTCTAAATTTCTGACAATATACCTCTATCTCATCCTGACCCTGACACAGAGCCAGCAAATTTTTCTCTGCCTGATCCACTGAATTAGGTTCATCGTACAGCAATCCGAGTGCCAGGAAAAACGCATCAATATTACTTAATGCAGGATCTCCTGGCGCAAGAGAAAATGCCCAGTCCTGAGGGTCGCCACGTAAAAAAGAAATAACGATCCTAACTTGTTGAAATGGGTCACCAGAGGAGAGAGGTTTCAAAGCCAGAAATAGTTTACAATTATTTTTGAAACTCAGAAATTTAGTTCTATCTCCAAAAAACAAATCAGGAATAGGAATTCTTGGTTCTAACATAGAATTCTGAACCACAAAGTCTTGAATATTTTGTACTCTTGCCGTGAGCTGATCCACATATGAAGACAGACCTTTAATGTCCATCGCTACACCTGTGTCCTGAACCACCCAAATGTCTAGGGGAAAAAAAGGGCAAAACACAGTGCAGAGAAAAAAAATGGCCTCAGAACTTCTTTTTTCCCTCTATTGAGAATCATTAGTACTTTGGGCCTCCTGTACTGTTATGATCAGGCAATTCAGCACCACAATGGACATAGAAGTCAGGGCACATACAGTGACCTGACAATAACCCAAAAACATAGAACGAGCTCTGAGACGTGGGAACTCTGCTGACCGCAATCCCTAATCCTCTCCAACCACACTAGAAGCAGCCGTGGATTGCGCCTAACGCTCCCTATGCAACTCGGCACAGCCTGACAAACTAGCTAGCCTGAAGATAGAAAATAAGCCTACCTTGCCTCAGAGAAATACCCCAAAGGAAAAGGCAGCCCCCCACATATAATGACTGTGAGATAAGATGAAAAGACAAACGTAGAGATGAAATAGATTTAGCAAAGTGAGGCCCGACTTTCTGAACAGAGCGAGGATAGGAAAGGTAACTTTGCGGTCAACGCAAAACCCTACAAATAACCACGCAAAGGGGGGCAAAAAGACCCTCCGTACCGACTAACGGCACGGAGGTACACCCTCTGCGTCCCAGAGCTTCCAGCAAGCAAGAAAAATCAAACAAGCAAGCTGGACAGAAAAAAACAGCAAACAAAAATAACAAAAGCGGAACTTAGCTATGCAGAGCAGCAGGCCACAGGAACGATCCAGGAGGAAACAAGTCCTATACTAGAACATTGACAGGAGGCCAGACTCAAAGCACTAGGTGGAGTTAAATAGAGCAGCACCTAACGACTTCACCACATCACCTGCGGAAGGAAACTCAGAAGCCGCAGTACCACTTGTGACCACAGGAGGGAGCTCTGCCACAGAATTCACAACAATTGGGGTGCTGTGATCATATTGACACTACAGGTGTGTCACCAAATTTTATACCGTTGGGCAGTGAAGAACAATTACATTTTTACCACAACACTTTTGTTTTAGTTCCAGATTTTACATTTTCACACAGGGAAATGGGTAAAAATGGCACCAAAATTTGTCACACTTTTTCTGCTGAACATAGAAATACCCCTTATGTGGCTGTACAGTACTGCTTAGCCATACGGCGAGACTTGGAAAGGATGGAGTGCTATTTGACTATTGGAGAACAAATTATGGTAGAATAGTTTGTGGACTCCATATACAGAGCCTCTAAGTGCTAGAAAAGCAGAATATCCACCTCAAGTAACCCCATTTTGGAAATTACATCCCTATGGGACCTTATCTACACATGTAGTGGCAATTTGACTCCATGGGTGTTTTCCAGAAATAAACAGCAGTGGATCTTGTTGAATAAAAATTAAGAATCTACTATTGCTATAGAAATGCCACACATGTGGGGCTCAGAAGTGAGGAGGGCATTAGGATTTGGGAGCGCAGAACTCGCTGACTTTCTTTGGGGATCAAGCAACCATGGAGCCATTTTGCTTTTCCAGAGCCTTTGTGCTACTAGTAACGTTGAAGGCTCCTATATTTTCGTTAACAGATGATGGACCTGAGTGGGGACTTGTTTTTATTGTGGATGAAGATGAAGCTTTTATTGGGAACATTTTACATAACATTTTGGAATACATTTATCCAGCGCTCTATGCTGAGCACTTAAATCAAGGTATCCATCTAAATCTCCAAATTATGTGGTTCAGATGAAACCCCTGAGGGATCCATTCACTATAATAAGTGTTGTGAATTCTGTGGCAGAGCTCCCTCCTGTGGTCACAAGTGGTACTGCGGCTTCTGAGTTTCCTTCCGCAGGTGATGTGGTGAAGTCGTTAGGTGCTGCTCTATTTAACTCCACCTAGTGCTTTGATCCTGGCCTCCAGTCAATGTTCTAGTATAAGACTTGCTTCCTCCTGGATCATTCCTGTGGCCTGCTGCTCTGCATAGCTAAGTTCCGCTTTTGTTATTTTTGTTTGCTGTTTTTTTCTGTCCAGCTTGCTTGTTTGATTTTTCTTGCTTGCTGGAAGCTCTGGGACGCAGAGGGTGTACCTCCTTGCCGTTAGTTGGTACGGAGGGTCTTTTTGCCCCCTTTGCGTGGTTATTTGTAGGGTTTTGTGTTGACCGCAAAGTTACCTTTCCTATCCTCGCTCTGTTCAGAAAGTCGGGCCTCACTTTGCTAAATCTATTTCATCTCTACGTTTGTCTTTTCATCTTATCTCACAGTCATTATATGTGGGGGGCTGCCTTTTCCTTTGGGGTATTTCTCTGAGGCAAGGTAGGCTTATTTTCTATCTTCAGGCTAGCTAGTTTCTCAGGCTGTGCCGAGTTGCATAGGGAGCGTTAGGCACAATCCACGGCTGCTTCTAGTGTGGTTGGAGAGGATTAGGGATTGCGGTCAGCAGAGTTCCCACGTCTCAGAGCTCGTTCTATGTTTTTGGGTTATTGTCAGGTCACTGTATGTGCTCTGTAGTTAGAAACACGTGTGCACAACCGTATGAGGTGCACGGGTAGGTTCCCAAACCGTAATCAGCAAATAATACAAAACCCGGCACTCAACTTTGTGGTGTGAAGAAACGAAAGATTTATTATCCCAAATCAGAAAACATTTCGGTCCCACAACTGGACCTTCATCAGTAACGTTTACTGGGACAATATATAGATTCAAGTGGCTATATGGCCTGCCCGGAGGTAGCTACCAATATAGTATTGGATATCCAGAGAGAAAAGTTACAGCCTATATGGGTGCTGTCATCGCGGCGTCCACCGCTGAATAGCTATTCAGCGGTGGACGCCGCGATGACAGCACCCATATAGGCTGTAACTTTTCTCTCTGGATATCCAATACTATATTGGTAGCTACCTCCGGGCAGGCCATATAGCCACTTGAATCTATATATTGTCCCAGTAAACGTTACTGATGAAGGTCCAGTTGTGGGACCGAAACGTTTTCTGATTTGGGATAATAAATCTTTCGTTTCTTCACACCACTGTATGTGCTCTGACTTCTATGTCCATTGTGGTGCTGAATTGCCTGATCATAACAAATAAGGCTTACTCTGGACTCCTTCTGGCCTCTGTTCAGCAGTGTCATTTTCAGAAGTGCACAAAACTGTGGTCGACCGCACTTTTATGCATGAATAAAGATGGATAGCGTCCACAGTGCCTCCATCTGCCTCATTATAGTGAATCTTCTGTCGAGGGTTCTGTCTGAGTTACATATTTCAGAGATTTACACGGAAACCCTGTTGTAAGCGCTCAGTGTAGAGCGCAGGTAAATGTAAGCCAACCATTACTGCGATCTTTGAGAAGAAGAATGAACAAATCAATAGTAGGTCAAGAATTTGTTTTAATTATTTTGTTCATCATTCCTCGTGTGGTATAAGTAGTTAGATGACTTTATTCTTTGAATGGTGCAATTACAGTGATACCAGATTTATATGGGGTTTTTATGTTTGGCTGCTGTCACAGGCTAAAAGACTTTTTGCATTGCAAAAACAAGTTTTTGCATGACCATATTTGAGAGCGTTTTTTGATTGCTTTCTATTCCGATATTTGGAAGGCATAATGAACAAAAATAAAAAACAGAAATTCAGGAATTTTATTATTTTTTCATGATGTTCTGCTAGTTGTAAAACTGATAAGGCAGCTTTATTCTTTGAGTCAGTAGGATTACAGTGATTTCACATTCATAGCTTTTTTATGTTTATGCTTTTACACAATATAAACTATTTTATAGAAAAAATGTTATTTTTGTATCGCTGCATTCTGAGAGCTATAGCTTTTTTATCTTTACACTGATCGAACTGTATGGCGGCTCGTTTTTTAGGTGGGACAAGATGACAATGGCGACAAGATTAAATTTTTATTTACATTCGTCTTTTTGATTGCGTTTTATTCCACTTTTTGTTTAGCGGAATGATTAAAAAGCATAGTTTTTTACTTCATTTTTTATTTATTTTTTTACGGGGTTCACTGAAGGGGTTAACTAGTGTGATTGTTTTTTAGGTTGGGTTGCTCCGGATGTTGCGATATCAAATATATGTGCTTTAACCCCTTT
This sequence comes from Ranitomeya imitator, assembly GCF_032444005.1. Taxonomy (NCBI): domain Eukaryota; kingdom Metazoa; phylum Chordata; class Amphibia; order Anura; family Dendrobatidae; genus Ranitomeya; species Ranitomeya imitator. The sequence continues at coordinate 564,382,845 of NC_091283.1, read as the reverse complement.
ACCCCCAAGGGTGGTTTGCACGTTAATGACTGGGCCAATTTTTACAATTCTGACCACTGTCCCTTTATGAGGTTATAACTCTGGAACACTTCAACGGATCCCAGTGATTCTGACATTGTTTTCTCGTGACATATTGTACTTCATGACAATGGTAAAAATTCTTTGATAGTACCTGCGTTTATTTGTGAAAAAAACGGAAATTTGGCGAAAATTATGAAAATTTCGCAATTTTCCAACTTTGAATTTTTATGCAATTAAATCACAGAGATATGTCACACAAAATACTTAATAAATAACATTTCCCACATGTCTACTTTACATCAGCACAATTTTGGAAACAAAATTTTTTTTTGTAAGGGAGTTATAAGGGTTAAAAGTTGACCAGCAATTTCTCATTTCTACAACACCATTTTTTTTTAGGGACCACATCTCATTTGAAGTCATTTTGAGGGGTCTATATGATAGAAAATACCCAAGTGTGACACCATTCTAAAAACTACACCCCTCAAGGTGCTCAAAACCATATTCAAGAAGTTTATCAACCCTTCTGGTGCTTCACAGGAATTTTTTGAATGTTTAAATAAAAATGAACATTTAACTTTTTTTCACAAAAAATGTAATTCAGCTCCAATTTGTTTTATTTTACCAAGGGTAACAGGAGAAATTGGACCCCAAAAGTTGTTGTACAATTTGTCCTGAGTATGCTGATACCCCATATGTGGGGGTAAACCACTGTTTGGGCGCATGGCAGAGCTCGGAAGCGAAGGAGCGCCATTTGACTTTTCAATGCAAAATTGACTGGAATTGAGATGGGACGCCATGTTTCGTTTGGAGAGCCCCTGATGTGCCTAAACATTGAAACCTCCCACAAGTGACACCATTTTGGAAAGTAGACCCCCTAAGGAACTTATCTAGAGGTGTGGTGAGCACTTTGACCCACCAAGTGCTTCACAGAAGTTTATAATGTAGAACCGTAAAAATAAAAAATCATATTTTTTCACAAAAATTATCTTTTCGCCCCCAATTTTTATTTTCCCAAGGGTAAGAGAAGAAATTGGACCCCAAAAGTTGTTGTACAATTTGTCCTGAGTACGCTGATAGCCCATATGTGGGGGTAAGCCACTGTTTGGGCGGATGGGAGAGCTCGGAAGGGAAGGAGCGCCGTTTGACTTTTCAATGCAAAATTGACAGGAATTGAGATGGGACGCCATGTTGCGTTTGAAGAGCCACTGATGTGCCTAAACATTGAAACCCCCCACAAGTGACACCATTTTGGAAAGTAGACCCCCTAAGGAACTTATCTAGATGTGTGGTGAGCACTTTGACCCACCAAGTGCTTCACAGAAGTTTATAATGCAGAGCCGTAAAAATAAAATAAAAATTTTTTCCCACAAAAATTATTTTTTTAGCCCCCAGTTTTGTATTTTCCAGAGGGTAACAGGAGAAATTGGACCCCAAAATTTGTTGCCCAATTTGTCCTGAGTGCGATGATACACCATATGTGGGGGGAACCACTGTTTGGGCACATGGGAGGGCTCGGAAGGGAAGGAGTGCCATTTGAATGCAGACTTAGATGGAATGGTCTGCAGGTGTCACATTGCGTTTGCAGAGCCCCTAATGTACCTAAACAGTAGAAACCCCCGACAAGTGACACCATTTTGGAAAGTAGACCCCCTTAGGAACTTATCTAGATGTGTGCTGAGCGCTTTGACCCACCAAGGGCTTCACAGAAGTTTATAATGGAGAGCCGTAAAAATAAAACAAAAATTTTTTCCCACAAAAATTATTTTTTAGCCCCCAGTTTTGTATTTTCCCGAGGGTAACAGGAGAAATTCGACCCCACAATTTGTTGTCCAATTTGTCCTGAGTGCGCTGATACCCAATATGTGGGGGGGAACCACTGTTTGGGCGCATGGGAGGGCTCGCAAGGGAAGGAGCTCCATTTGGAATGAGGACTTAGATGGAATGGTCTGCAGGTGTCACATTGCATTTGCAGAGCCCCTAATGTACCTAAACAGTAGAAACCTCCCACAAGTGACACCATTTTGGAAACTAGACCCCCTAAGGAACTCATCTAGATGTGTTGTGATAGCTTTGAACCCCCAAGTGTTTCACTACAGTTTGTAATGCAGAGCCGTGAAAATTAAAAAAAAAAATCTTTCCCCCCAAAATTATTTTTTAGCCCCCAGTTTTGTATTTTCCCGAGGGTAAGAGGAGAAATTCGACCACAAAAGTTGTTGTCCAATTTGTCCTGAGTACGCTGATACCCCGTATGTTGGGGGGAACCACCGTTTGAGCGCATGGCAGAGCTCGGAAGGGAAGGAGCCCCATTTGGAATGCAGACTTAGATGGAATGGTCTGCAGGCGTCACATTGCGTTTGCAGAACCCCTAATGTACCTAAACAGTAGAAACCCCCCACAAGTGACCCCATATTGGAAACTAGACCCCCCAGGGAACTAATCTAGATGTGTTGTGAGAACTTTGAACCCCCAAGTGTTTCACTACAGTTTATAACGCAGAGCCGTGAAAATAAAAAATCCTTTTTTTTCCCACAAAAAATATTTTTTAGCCCCCAGTTTTGTATTTTCCCAAGGGTAACAGGAGAAATTGGACCCCAAAAGTTGTTGTCCTATTTGTCCTGAGTACGCTGATACCCCATATGTTGGGGTAAACCCCTGTTTGGGCACACGGGAGAGCTCGGAAGGGAAGAAGCACTGTTTTACTTTTTCAACGCAGCGCAGAATTGGCTGGAATTGAGATCGGACGCCATGTCGCGTTTGGAGAGCCCCTGATGTGCCTAAACAGTGGAAACCCCACAATTATAACTGAAACCCTAATCCAAACACACCCCTAACCCTAATTCCAACGGTAACCCTAACCACACCCCTAACCCTGACACACCCCTAACCCCAATCCCAACCCTATTCCCAACTGTAAATGTAATCTAAACCCTAACTGTAACTTTAGCCCCAACCCGAACCATAACTTTAGCCCCAACCCAAACTGTAGCCCTAACCCTAGCCCTAACCCTAGCCCTAACCCTAGCCCTAACCCTAACCCTAGCCCTAACCCTAGCCCTAGCCCTAACCCTAGCCCTAACCCTAACCCTAGCCCTAACCCTAGCCCTAACCCTAGCCCTAACCCTAGCCCTAACCTTAGCCCTAACCCTAACCCTAGCCCTAATGGGAAAATGGAAATAAATACATTTTTTTAATTTTTCCCTAACTAAGGGGGTGATGAAGGGGGGTTTGATTTACTTTTATAGCGGGTTTTTTAGCGGATTTTTATGATTGGCAGCCGTCACACACTGAAAGACGCTTTTTATTGCAAAAAATATTTTTTGCGTTACCACATTTTGAGAGCTATAATTTTTCCATATTTTTGTCCACAGAGTCATGTGAGGTCTTGTTTTTTGCGGGACGAGTTGACGTTTTTATTGGTAACATTTTCGGGCACGTGACATTTTTTGATCGCTTTTTATTCCGATTTTTGTGAGGCAGAATGACCAAAAACCAGCTATTTGTGAATTTCTTTTGGGGGAGGGGTTTATACCGTTCCGCGTTTGGTAAAATTGATAAAGCAGTTTTATTCTTCGGGTCAGTACCATTACAGCGACACCTCATTTATATCATTTTTTTATGTTTTGGCGCTTTTATACGATAAAAACTATTTTATAGAAAAAATAATTATTTTTGCATCGCTTTATTCTCAGGACTATAACTTTTTATTTTTTTGCTGATGATGCAATATGGCAGCTCGTTTTTTGAGGGACAAGATGACGTTTTCAGCGGTACCATGATTATTTATATCTGTCTTTTTGATCGCGTGTTATTCCACTTTTTGTTCGGCGGTATGATAATAAAGCGTTGTTTTCTGCCTCGTTTTTTTTTTTTCCCTTACGGTGTTTACTGAAGGGGTTAACTAGTGGGCCAGTTTTATAGGTCGGGCCGTTACGGACGCGGCGATACTAAATATGTGTACTTTTATTGTTTTTTTTTTTTTTATTTAGATAAAGAAATGTATTTATGGGAATAATATTTTTTTTTTTTTCATTATTTTGGAATATTTTTTTTTATTTTTTTTTACACATTTGAAAAATTTTTTTTTAACTTTTTTACTTTGTCCCAGGGGGGGACATCACAGATCGGTGATCTGACAGTTTGCACAGCACTCTGTCAGATCACCGATCTGATAGCAGTGCAGGCTGCTTCACAGTGCCTGCTCTGAGCAGGCTCTGTGAAGCCACCTCCCTCCCTGCAGGACCCGGATCCGCGGCCATCTTGGATCCGGGCCTGGAGCAGGGAGGGAGGGAGGTAAGACCCTTGCAGCAACGCGATCACATCGCGTTGCTGCGGGGGGCTCAGGGAAGCACGCAGGGAGCCCCCTCCCTGCGCGATGCTTCCCTGCACCGCCGGCACATCGCGATCATCTTTGATCGCGGTGTGCCAGGGGTTAATGTGCCGGGGGCGGTCCGTGACCGCTCCTGGCACATAGTGCCGGATGTCAGCTGCGATAGGTGAGCGCCGCCGATCGCGCTGGACGTACTATCCCATCCATGGTCATAGGGGCCCACCCCACATGGACGGGATAGTACGTCCGATGTCAGAAAGGGGTTAAAAAAAACAAAACTTATTTAACAGTTTAATACATATATTTTTTATAATTATTTTGTGATTTTTTTTTTACAATTTTTTAAAAATATTTTTACAATTTAAAAAAAAAAAATTGTATTTTTTTACTTAGTCCCTCTATGGGACTTTAACGTTTCTCTTGTCGCTGGTATAATGCATTGCTTTGCGCTGTGACTAGCAGAAGCCTCTTGGTTATGCTCTAAGCATAGTTTAACAGGCTTTTAGTAGCTGGGCGACCCCGGGTTCGTCATGATGACCTCAGGTTGCCATGACAACGATCGGGGCCCTCACAATGATGTCTCGAGGGCGCCGTTCATTCTCACAGCCTCCTAAATGTTGCAATCAATATCGATGGCTAACAAACAGCCAATCCCTGCATATGTTACGGCTGTTGAACAGCCGTGAGACATGCAGGAGCGGGGACTCAAACATATTTTTCGAGGACGCCGAAGTCACTTGGTTTGCATGTGAGCATGCTCAGATAACACCTTATCCCAGCAGGTTCTCTCATCCCTAAAGACAAGCTAATCTTCATAAGAACACAGCTTAAGGCATGTGGAATCCGCTCTAAACAGCAAGTTATTTCTGCCAAGGAAACTGTAAACACAGCAAAGTGCGCGGGACAATATAGATGTAATAATGGGAGTAATCACACAACTGAAGTCAGTGGGTGAGGATATAAAAGATAGCCATGTTACAAACATATTGTTACGCAGTTTCCTTGACACGTACAGTGCACTGATTAATACACTGGAGACGAAGACTGAGATTTTGTAAAGACTGAAGAAGTTGTAAAGATTAGGGCAGTAGATGAAGAAAAACAAACAGTGCAGGACTCCACCGATATTGACAGCAGAGTAGCTCTTAAAGGGAATGTGTCATCAGAAAATGGCCTACTGTTTAAATCAGATTTTTATGTTATTCCCTGTTCTGTCAAGAAATCTGCATGTACATTAGCAGCAATAGACTGACTCAGGCCCTCTCTATTGTATTGAGCAGGTGCATTGTGAAGGAAGGGGAGCAGAGGAAGCAGGGTGAATGGTGTTGATGTAAATGATGGATTATCTTCTGTGTATAGAGGTGTTATTTGTAATACTGCCTGTGATGATAGCAAGGTTGCTGAAACGTATTCTGTAAAAAAAAATAGAAAGTCTGAGTCTAAAATAGCATTAGCAGCCAGTATTAAAATTGTAAGATTAGCATTTTTTATTATGCTATGAAAAAAAGCTAATTAATAAAAAAATGTACAATCAGCACAAAAATTTGATTTAAACAATAGGTCAGTTTATACATTCCCTTTAAAGTGACAAGTACAAGGTCATGCAAAAAGGTCACTAGAGTATGTTTCAAAGGCCACAAACACGGTCACTTAAAGACTTTAACAATATGGAAAGCAGAACAGCAGAAACAATTTCCAAAAGTGATTGAACAAAAGGTCAAAACTCCTAATCTCTGATGCACGCGCAGATAATTGGCTTGGCGTCTTTAAAGAGACACATAATCAGACAAGGATGGTGCTTTCAACAAGTTACATGGCAAGTGACAGATTTTTCACAGAACTCAGGAAACAATATCGTGTTGATAGAAAAAGGACACATGCAGAAGATTCTGAACATAATATCCTCGTGACATCCAGCAAAAAGTTATTAACCAAGGAGAGAGAGAGAAAGAGAGCGAGGGTCCAACAAGCTACTAGGTGGGTATCTCTCAGGCTACGTTCACACTAGCGTTCGGCTAGTGTGCGTCGCGCTAGCGTCGGGCGACGCAGCGGCGACGCACGCGTCATGCGCCCCTATGTTTAACATGGGGGACGCATGCGTTTTTGCTTGTTGCGTTTTCCGACACGTGCGTTTTTTTTTACGCTAGCGTCGGACCAAGAAAACGCAGCAAGTTGCATTTTTCTTGCGTCCGATTTTCGTCAAAAAACGACGCACGCGTCGAAAAACGCAGCGTTTTTGCGTGCGTTTGCACGCGTTTTTCGGTGCGTTGTGCGTCGCGTCGCGCACAACGCTAGTGTGAACGTAGCCTCATAAAGTGACCATTTACTGTATATCCCTTTAGAGCAGGATTTTTCTTTATTAACTACAATGGAAAGCTCCTACATAGAGCAGCCAATATACTGTATTAAATAAAAATAAACTACCATATATTATACTATATTATACAGCCAGACATTCAGATTACAGAGAATATGTCAGCAGGTTTTTGCTATGTAATCTGAAGACAACAGGAGATAGAGGCTTGAAACACAGATTTCAGCGGTGTGTCACTTTTTTGGCAGTGTGCTGTTGTTAACTTACAATGAAGGTTTTATCACAAGGAGATTATAACTGCCTGGAATAGGTTTCACCGCAAATGCTAGACTGACCACTCCCACTCCTGTGATAAGCGACTCACTGTCATTAGACAATGTACATACAGAGCCTGGTGTGGGCGGGGTTAGCTTTCTGAACTCTGCTTCATACTACATCTAAAAACTCTGATTGTATAATAAACACTGCCCCCAGTAAACTAAATGATACATCGCTGGAATCAGGGTCTCTTTTCCTATATTATGTTGCTCTCATATGAGTAGCAAAAACCTTGTGACAGATTCTCTTTAATAGGTCATAGATGAACAACATATTCAATCAACATGTCACAGCTGTAAAACAGGAATGAAAGGGTTTTAGAACATACAGGTGAAATGAGCAGGTTACAATATGTTTACGGCACTGAACACCTAGTTTAAGTGCAGTGTGGGCATATTTATTGTTAGGCTAAGGGCAGACTAAATTTGTGCACTAGGTTTAAGGCATACTACCGGGACACGGACGTATACACTAAATGGAAGCCTGTGCCAGTTGTCATACATTTCTATCTGTATCTCCACAGCCTACTGTTGTTGCATTTATTAAATGTACATCGTTAAAGGGAATCTGTCGGTAGGATCAAACCTCGTAAGCCATCTAAATGGACATGTAAATCATAGGAAGGTGAATAAAATGATACATTAATATCTGCTATCCAATGTCTTATTGCAGAGAAATCCAAGGTTTCCTAATATGTAAATGAGTGTGATATGTAATGACCGCTCTCTGCTCTCCTGATCTCACTGCGGAGTTGTGTGTGGCTATGTAGGATGCTAGCAGGTGCGTAGGATGCAGTGACACACAGGAGGCAGAGCAAGAGTTAACAGGTTCTTTATCTATACGAACAGTAATTATACAAGCAGAGGGGTAAAGGATGTGATTGGAGGATAGAGGAAAGTCAAATGCACTAGAATATAACAGGTTAAATTATCAGTCTCTGTGCGCTGGAGGAAGGTGGCTGGAAGATCCCTAGGCGGCGCCACAGGCGGCGCCGATGTTTCCGATCCGGTCCCGCAGATGAGAGATGCACTTTCTCCTGGCGACGACTAATCCTTCGGGTTTTTTGGCACACGAGCTCCTGATCCGTGCGCACGGTGAGGCAGGGGTGATGGTCGGCGGCACAGAAGAAGAAGCAGAAAGTTCAGTAGGCAAGGCCGCAGTAAAAGCACACAGTCACAGGCACAGGCCGGTCCTTAGCAGGCACTGCAAGGATGGGACTCCATGGTGGTGAGCGGAGGCAAGGTACGTACTCTATTCTGGTCACTATCTGGTGCAGAAGTCTCTCTGGGCTGAGGGTAGGATGTGTCGGCAGTGTGGCTAGCTGGGGGTATAGGCACAGTTAGCGGGCGTGGGTCTATGAACAGGGAGTTAACCATCTTACTACTCACAAGCTCGGTCCCCGCCAAGTGTTCCATCTTCCCGCTCAAACTGCTATTTATGTCAGACCCACCACCATCAGTCAGGAGCCCTGAACTGCTCCAGTCAGCAATCTCTTCCCCCTGCAACACTGATGACAGCCCTGTCGGCTCTGGCCCAGACACGCAGGAGAGACCGTTAGCCTGGCTCTCCTTCCTACAGCTATAACTGACACATCTGTAGGTTCCTCTCAGCTTCCTTCTCACAGGCAGACAGTGTTATAATACTGTTGCACTACAGCAGAGCTGTGAGAGCTGCAGCAAATAAGTTTGTAAGGAAACAAAGTTCACTTTTACTGTTCTGCTTTACATGTCTCACTAGGAACGCCCCTTCTTATTAAAAATTATCTCTGGAGGCAGATTCTCATGCAGATCAGTGACCTGCCCATAGTTCTGAACAGCTCATTTACATATAAGAAACACATGGATAGCTCTGAAATAAGACATTTGAATGCAGATATCAAGGTATCATTTTATTCACCTTCTTATGACCTACATGCCCATATATAAATGGCTTAGGAGGATTGATCATACTGACAGATTCCCTTTAATGAAATAGCATTCTATGGTAGTGAGCCAATTTCTTAAAGGGTCAGCATCAGTCATAACTTTCATACAATAAAATCTATCTATACATCATGAATTTTTAACCATTATCTCTCTCTGTTTGGCTTAGTGGTGAAAGAAGTTGTGTCTGTTCTACCTGTTATAGCTGATCAGCAACTGCTCCTTGCAGAAAAGAGTGGAAAGGTTCCACACTGCGTTAACTGTGCCGTGGTTGGAAATGGAGGCATTCTCAATGGATCTCGAATGGGAAAAGAGATTGATTCACATGACTATGTTTTTCGGTAAGTTCCATGAAATAAATGAAGCATGAAAATAAATTAAGCTTTTTTCCAGCACTCAGCAACTCAGCTGTATAATAAAGTTTTCTTGTGCGTAAAGTGTGTATAGTTATTGGATATACAGTTGTGTGAAAAAGTGTTTGCCCCCTTCCTGATTTCCTGTTCTTTTGCATGTTTGTCACACTTAAATTTTCAGATCACCAAACAAATTTAAATATTAGACAGATAACACAAGTAAACATAAAATGCAGTTTATAAATGAATGTCTTTTTTATTAAAGGAAAAATAAATCAAAACCTACAGGGCCCTGTGTGAAAAAGTGTTTGCCCCACCCTTAGCAGCAATTGGTTGGGCTACCCTTGGCAGCAACAACTGCAATCAAGCGCTTGTGATAACCGGCAATGAGTCTTTTACAATGCTCTGGAGGAATTTTGGTCCACTCATCTCTGCAGAATTCTTGTCATTTAGCCACATTGAAGGGTTTCTGAACATGAACCGCCTTTTTAAGGTCATGTCACAGCACCTCAATCAGATGAAGGTCAGGACTTTGACAAGGCCACTCCAAAGTCTTAATTTTGTTTTACTTAAGCCATTCAGAGGTGGACTTGCTGGTGTGTTTTGGATTATTGTTCTGCTGCATAACCCAAGTGTGGTTCAGCTTGAAGTCACAAATAGATGGCCAGACATTCTAATTTAGGGTTTTTTGGTAGACAGCAGAATTCATGGTTCCATTTACAACCGCAAGTCTTCCAGGTCCTGAAGCAACAAAACAGCCTCAGGCCATCACACTACCGCTACCGCCACTATATTTTACTATAGATATCATGTTCCTTTTCTGAAATGCTGTGTTACTTCTATGCCAATGGGACATACACCTTCCAAAAAGTTTAACTTTTGGCTCCTCAGTCCACAGAGTATTCTCCCAAAAGTCTTGGCGATCATCAAGATGTTTTCTGGCAAAACTGAGATGAGTGTTTACATTCTTTTTGCTCAGCAGTGGTTTTCATCTTGGAATTCTGCCATGTAGGTCATTTTGCCCAGTTTCTTTCTTATGGTGGAATCATGAACACTTACCTTAATTAAGGTAAGTGATGCCTGTAGTTTTTTAGTGTGATAGGTAGAAGCTGCACTGTTGATTTATCCAGAAACTAGGGGCTAAAATGGTTATAGCAGACATGGAGTGGTTAGCTCAGCCCCAGAGGATACTGGGAAAGTTGTTATTGTGTCCTGGATATCCAAGAGTAAGGTGTGTGCTAGAGAGTCTCCTGCCAGACTGAAATCAGACAAGCTGCATAGACCAGTTCTTCCTGGGAAGCAATTAGTATATTCATAGAAGCAGTCAGGACAGTCAGGAGCATCTTTATTACCCCAAGATAGAATTGAGAGAACTAGAACACCAGACTCACCCCCCTCCCCCTCACCTCACATGCAAAGATATCGAGAGGTTTGTGACCAGAGAGTGTGGTTGCTTGAAAAATAAGCAACCTAACACACCAACCCGAGTACCTATGGGCAACATCCAAATTACATACCCATTTGAGATCGTTTCAACAGTCTTCCTGCATCTCGAGACATGAAAAGGCGGATATGAATATATCTTAGTGGTGATGGACCATTTTACTCAATTTGCTCAAGCATATGCTACCACTAGTAATTCTGGTAAAACAGTGGCAGAGAAGATTTTCAATCACTTCGTTCTGAAGTTTGTATTCCCATCAAGCCTACACCATGGCCAGGGAAGGGTATTTGAGAACCAGCTCTTTGTCATGTTAGGAAAATACTGTAGGATCCAGAGATCTCACACTACACCTTATCATTCTGAAGGCAATTGACAAGTGGAACGTTTCAACCTCTCGATGTTGAGAACTTTAACAGCCGATGAGAAGAAGGATTGGAAGAATTTTGTATCAGAAGTGGTACATTTCTACAATTGTACCAATAGCGAAGCAACAGGTAATTCACCAGTCATGCTGTTGTTTGGTCTATCTCCAAGACTACCAATCGATATAATGTTCGATACTCCAATTTCAGAGACTTAAAAAAAGTACCCTGACTATGTTCGGAAATGGAAAGAACGTATGGCAGAAGCATACAACATAGCATCAAAAGTGGTCACGGAAGGGTAAAACAAGAGCAAAGAATACTATGATCGAAAATGTCATGGAGCGGAAATGATACCTGGAAGTTGCGTGCTAGTCAAAAATGTACATGAGAAAGGTGGTCCAGGAAAACTTTGTTCTTACTGGGAGCACAAGGTGTATGTGGTCAAAAAGAGGAAGTCCAACGAAAGCCCAGTTTATGAAATCAGACTGGAGACCGAGACAACAAAACAAGAATAATCCATCGGAACTTGCTACTACCATGTGATTACCTCCCACCACAACAAGACATTCCACATGTGGATCAACGTTGACCAAGACCAACTGAGAGACTACCACAGACTGAAGCTTTTGAGGTGGACAGTGACTTTGAGAGTCCAGATGAAGAGAAGACCAGACATTTGTACTTTGCATGCTGACAAGTGAAAATGACCATCCTCATGAAAGTGAACTAAGCCCTGAAGCTTCATAGTTCGTATCAAGAAACAAAATTAAGGTTAATTTCAGAACTGATGGATTAAACACCACTTGACGAAGATATCGATAGGAACCTAGGGTTAGAGGAATCACTAGACCATACAGAGATGGATGATACAACAGAAGAACAAGAACCTATGGATGTAGTTCCAAGAGCATCTGATGGAGTACTCGAAATGAATGCGGAGGAAGAAGCCGTTGTAATGGAAGAATCAGTAGTATCCGAGGAAGAACCCTACAGAAGGACTTCGACCCAAGATGTAAGAAGACCGTGACACTGACCTATGATGCACTTGGTGAACCAAGTAGAGTACCAAGTACTGTCGAATTGAATCAGGTATTGCTGCCTATGGGCCAGGTAAGCCAACCTGAGTGGTATCTCCCAGTGATGTACTTTACAAAAGACTTTACCTGAGTGAATACACTCTTTGCCTTAACTTAAACTAAAAGGCTTTGCAATAACAAAAAAGGATTAAAGTACTTGATACTAGTAAAGGTACCTTCACACATAACGATATTGTTAACGATATCGTTGCTTTTTGTGACGTAGCAACGATATCGTTAATGAAATCGTTATGTGTGACAGCGACCAACGATCAGGCCCCTGCTGGGAGATCGTTGGTCGCTGAATAAAGTCCAGAACTTTATTTCGTCGCTGGACTCCTCCTGACATTGCTGGATCGGCGTGTGTGACACCGATCCAGCGATGTCTTCACTGGTAACCAGGGTAAACATCGGGTAACTAAGCGCAGGGCCACGCTTATTAACCCGATGTTTACCCTGGTTACCATCCTAAAAGTAAAAAAAAACAAACGCTACATACTTACCTACCGCTGTCTGTCCTCCAGCGCTGTGCTCTGCACTCCTCCTGTACTGGCTGTGAGCACAGCGGCCGGAAAGCAGAGCGGTGACGTCACCGCTCTGCTTTCCGGCTGACCGACGCTCACAGCCAGAGCAGGAGGAGAGCAGAGCACAGCGCTGGAGGACAGACAGCGGTAGGTAAGTATGTAGCGTTTGTTTTTTTTTACTTTTAGGATGGTAACCAGGGTAAACATCGGGTTACTAAGCGCGGCCCTGCGCTTAGTTACCCGATGTTTACCCTGGTTACCGGCATCGTTGGTCGCTGGAGAGCTGTCAGTGTGACAGCTCTCCAGTGACCAAACAGCGACGCTGCAGCGATCCGGATCGTTGTCGGTATCGCTGCAGCGTCGCTTAATGTGAAGGGGCCTTAAGCCTTAACTGGTTGAAGACAGATGTAAAGTTTCAGCTGAAGAGATGCTGGTTGATTAAGTTGTTTTACTTCTTGCAGGAGATCTACAACCAAGAGTAAGGGTACCGTCACACTATACGATTTACCTACGATCACGACCAGCGATATGACCTGGCCGAGATCGTAGGTAAATCGTAGTGTGGTCGCTGGAGAGCTGTCACACAGACCGCTCTCCAGCGACCAACGATGCCGAGGTCCCAGGGTAACCAGGGTAAACATCGGGTAACTAAGCGCAGGACCGCGCTTAGTAACCCGATGTTTACCCTGGTTACAAGCGTAAAACTAAAAAAAAACAAAGAGCACATACTTACATTCTGGTGTCCGTCAGGTCCCTTGCCGTCTGCTTCCCGCACTGTGACTGCCGGCCGTAAAGTGAAAGTGAAAGCACAGCCGCTGTGCTCTGCTTTCACTTTACGGCCGGCAGTCACAGTGCGGGAAGCAGACGGCAAGGGACCTGACGGACACCAGAATGTAAGTATGTGCTTTTTTTTTTTTTTTTTAGTTTTATGCTTGTAACCAGGGTAAACATCGGGTTACTAAGCGCGGTCCTGCGCTTAGTTACCCGATGTTTACCCTGGTTACAAGCGAACGCATCGCTAGATCGCTAGATCGGTGTCACACACACCGATCTAGCGATGACAGCGGGAGATCCAGCGATGAAAGAAAGTTCTAAACGATCTGCTACGACGTACGATTCTCAGCAGGATCCCTGATCGCTGCTGCGTGTCAGACACAGCGATATCATAACGATATCGCTGGAACATCACGAATCGTACCGTCGTAGCGATCGAAATGGTATAGTGTGACGGTACCCTTAGTTAGGGTAAGATTGTTGTTAATATTTTAAATTGAATGCTAAATGAGCAATGTTTAACATACACACAGTGTTACATGACTTTCACCACGTCTTTCAAAAGTACAATTAAGGGAGAATAGTTACTAGGGTTGGTAAGACCAACTACAAAGAAAACAAATGTAAGGGACGACATTAAATTAGGAGGGAAGAGTGTGACAAATAGAAGCTGCATTGTTCATTTAAAATAATCCAGCAACTATAGGGGTTAAAATGGTTATAGCAGACATGGAGTGGCTAGCTCAGCCCTATGGGATACTGGGAAAGTTGTTATTGTGTCCTGGACATCCAAGAGCAAGGCGTGTGCTAGAGAGTCTCCTGCCAGACTGAAATCAGACAAGCTGTATAGACCAGATCTTCCTGGGAAATAATTGCCGTAATCATACAAGCACTCAGGACAGCCAGGAGCATCTTTATTACCTCAAGATATAAGTGAGAGAGCTACAGCATCGAACTCATCCCCCTCCCAACTAACTGCTCGAAAAAGGTACAGTTCTGCTTGGGATCATAATAATAATAATAATCTTTATTTTTATATAGCGCTAACCTATTCCGCAGCGCTTTACAGTTTGCACACATTATCATCGCTGTCCCCAATTGGGCTCACAATTAGTGTTGAGCATTCCGATACCGCAAGTATCGGGTATCGGCCGATATTTGCGGTATCGGAATTCCGATACCGAATTCCGATACTTCCCGCGTATCGAATACCGGAATCGGAAGTTCCCAGAATTCAAACTGAACGCAGCAGCCAATGAGGAATGAATGGAAGTGTGGGCACATCCTGTTTAGCATGGTGGGCATGTAAGTACTGGCAAGGCTGTGATTGGCTGCTGAAATGATGTCACTCTGCACTATAAAAAACGCTGCCGCCATTTTGCACTCACTCTGCTGTGATTTCAGTTAGGGACAGGATGCTGTGTTCTAACTGAGGGCCAGTTGAGATAGCTAATTGCTTTATTTTCCTTTCCCAAAGCTAATTTAGCAAAACGCTGTGTGTTCTTCACTGTTCACCTTGCTCTTGCCTTGCAGCGCTGTTTTAACAGCGTTCTGCAAGGTCTCTGTGTGTGTGTGTGCAGCTCACTCTGTAGTCTGTGTGCAGCCATATACCCGGTTGTATTCAGCTCAGGGGGGGTTCACACTGCCTCACACAGTTGTCCTTTTTTGCTCATACTGCAGCCTGCTGCACATTTTTTCTCAAATTTCCTATTAGTGTTTTTCCACCCGTCTCCAGCTAAATTGTGGAAAAACACTACATAGGATAACCTAGAGGGGGGTTTTTGGGCCTTGCAGCGCCGTTTACGGCTGTCTGCACGGTCTCCGTGTGAGCGCAGCTCGCCCTGTAGTCTGTGTGCAGCCACAGCCGGTTGGATTCAGCTCAGGGTTCATTACTGCCTCATACCTTGAAAAAATTTTTCCTTTTTTTCAAATAGTGCAGCCTGTTTAAAATTTCAAAAAAAATTTCCTATTAGTGTTTTTCCACCCGTCTCCAGCTAAATTGTGGAAAAACACTACATAGGATAACCTAGAGGGGTTTTTTTGGGCCTTGCAGTGCCGTTTACGGCTGTCTGCACGGTCTCCGTGTGAGCACAGCTCGCCCTGTAGTCTGTGTGCAGCCATAGCCGGTTGGATTCAGCTCAGGGTTCGTTACTGCCTCATACCTTGAAAAAAATTTTCCTTTTTTTCAAATAGTGCAGCCTGTTTAAAATTTAAAAAAAATTTTCCTATTAGTGTTTTTCCACCCGTCTCCAGCTAAATTGTGGAAAAACACTACATAGGATAACCTAGAGGGTTTTTTTTGGGCCTTGCAGCGCCGTTTACGGCTGTCTGCACGATCTCTGTGTGAGCGCAGCTCGCCCTGTAGTCTGTGTGCAGCCATAGCCGGTTGGATTCAGCTCAGGGTGCGTTACTGCCTCATACCTTGAAAAAATTTTTCCTTTTTTTCAAATAGTGCAGCCTGTTTAAAATTTTTTTAAAAAATTTCCTATTAGTGTTTTTCCACCCGTCTCCAGCTAAATTGTGGAAAAACACTACATAGGATAACCTAGAGGGTTTTTTTTGGGCCTTGCAGCGCCGTTTACGGCTGTCTGCACGGTCTCTGTGTGAGCGCAGCTCGCCCTGTAGTCTGTGTGCAGCCATAGCCGGTTGGATTCAGCTCAGGGTGCGTTACTGCCTCATACCTTGAAAAATTTTTTCCTTTTTTTCAAATAGTGCAGCCTGTTTAAAATTTTAAAAAAAAAATTTCCTATTAGTGTCTTTCCACCCGTCTCCAGCTAAATAGTGGAAAAACACTACATAGGATAACCTAGAGGAGGGTTTTTGGGCCTTGCAGCGTCGTTTACGGCTGTCTGCACGGTCCCCGTGTGAGTTAAACTTGCTCTGTAGTCCGATCTGCAGAAAAAAAAAAAGGAAAGTTCACCAAACACAACTTAACACTTGTGTAGGCCACATTTGAAAAATAATAAAGTTTAGTCCACACTTTACAACATTAGTGTTTCTTACACCTGTTAGGAGGAGCATTTCAGGAATAAGCACACTAAGGCCTTAGTACTTTTCTGCTTATCTTTATCTGTCAACCAAGATGAAGAGGGCAGGAAGTAAGGCACGTGGGCGTGGGCGCGGAGCAGGGAGAGGAGCAGGGAGAGGACGTGGTGATTCTGTGCCTGCTGCGGGCACCGGTGACTCGTCGTCACTCAGTTTCAGCAGGGAACAGTCCTTCATGCGCAGCTTTGTCAGAGAGCGCCGTGCACCGCTGCTGCGTGAAGACCAAATTGAAGCCGTTGTCGGGTGGATGGCAGCTAACGCCTCGGCATCGACTTCAGTTAGTGCCACATCCTCTCAGGCACAGCGCACTGGAGAGCAGCCATCTGTCTCTTCACCACCTGCCAAATTGGCCAGGCAGTCAGAGAGCCCAGGACAGGAGCCGTCTCTACTTCTGTCCTCTGAATCTCTTGGCTTGGAAACAGGGGGCCAGCCAAGCAGCATTGGAGAAATGGAAGAAGAGGCAGTGTGCAGTGATGCCCAACAGCTTTGTCTCTCTGACTCTGAAGAGGCGGGTGGGCCAGTGGCTCCGGTGACCACAGCGCAGTACGCATCTGATGATGAAACTCAGGTGCCGCTTTTTGGTGCGTACTGTGCTGCCGAGACTACCCAGGAGGAGCAGTTGGTGGCAGAGGGTAGTGGAGATGATGAGGTCGTTGACCCATCGTGGCGTGAGGAACAGGAAGATGGTGGGAGCAGCTCTGAGGAAGAGATTCCCCTAACGGGCCAAAGAGGGAGAGGGAGGGGGAAGACTGCGGAGCCTGTAGCCTCCACTTTGGCACCCGTTAGGAGCCTGTCTCTTTCCAAAGCCAAAAAGGGCGCTCCCAAGACTTGCAGTGCCTGGTCCTTTTTTGACACAGTTGCAGATGACATTTGTTTTGTCAAATGCAAGCTGTGTCATCAGAAAGTAAAAAGAGGGAAAAATGTCAGCAACCTCAATACCACAAATATGTGGAAACATGTGCGGACCAGGCACGCGGTGGAGTTACAGAAACACACTGAAGATGTAGGCCAACCAACAGCGGCAGCTACCACCTCTTCAGCTCGTGTTGCCTCTTCCTCCAGCTCACGCACAGCTGGTTTGGCTTCCTCCCAGGATCGCCATGGAAGAACCTCTGGCACTGTTGTCCAGAGACCTTGTGTAATTCCACCCACAGCACCACCTTCCCAGTCATCCTCACACTCCCAGTCTACTCTACAGCCATCGGTAGTACAGGCATGGGAGAAAAGGCGGGCATTCTCGGGCATTCTCGGCCAACCACCCCCGAGCACAGGCTCTGAATGCAGGCATTGCCAAACTGTCCCTGGAAATGCTCTCATTCAGGCTGGTGGAGACTGACAGCTTCCGTGACTTGATGGCATTGGCAGTCCCACAGTACAAGGTGCCCAGCCGCTTTTACTTCAGCAGGCAAGCTGTCCCTGCCCTGCACAGGCATGTTGAGGGAAACATAAAACATGCGCTACTGAACGCCGTCAGTAGCAAGGTCCACCTCACCACTGATGCGTGGACCAGTCAGCATGGACAGGGGCGATACGTTTCCCTCACTGCCCATTGGGTTAATGTTGTTGAGCCAGGTACAGATCGTGCGAGTGGCGCAAGACGTGTCCTGCCCACTCCAAGGATTGCAGGAATCCAGTCTGTACGCATTGACTCCTCCTCTTACACAAGTTCCTCAGAATCATCTCTGCAGGAGCCGTCACAGTCCACCTCCACATGGACCCGTGAACGTTTACCTATGACCGACATGAGCACAGCCGTGGCCAAACGTCAGCAGGCCGTCTTGAAACTAGTTTCATTGGGGAATCGAAGCCACACAGCGCAGGAGCTCTGGAATGCCATCAAGCAGGAGAGCGATGTGTGGTTACTGCCAGCGAATCTCCAGCCAGGCATGGTAGTGTGTGACAATGGCCGAAATCTGGTGGCAGCTTTGGCCCTTGGCAACCTCACTCACATCCCATGTCTGGCACATGTGCTCAATTTGGTTGTGCAGAGTTTTCTGAGGGACTATCCGGATCTTGATGCCCTGCTGCACAAGGTCCGCCTAGAGTGTGCTCACTTGCGGCGTTCCAGCTTGGCCAGATCCCGCATTGCTGCTCTGCAGCGCCGATTCCGCCTTCCGGAACACCGCATCATATGTGACCTACCTACCCGGTGGAATTCCACGTTACATATGATGGAGCGGTTGTGTGAGCAGCAGCAAGCAGTTATGGAGTACCAGCTGCATCAGGCGCAAAGAAGTCGCAGTCAGCGCCGATCAGACTTCACAACCACAGAGTGGGCCACTATGAAGGACGTCTGCCAGGTTTTGCGTCCTTTTGATTATTCCACGCGGATGGCAAGTGCAGATGATGCACTAGTCAGCATGACTGTCCCCCTTATCTGCCTGCTTCAGCAAACTTTGCAAGGGTTAAGGGATGATGTTGTGGAAGAGGTGGAGGATGAGGAGTCACCTTTTCCATCAGCTTCTGGAGAGTCAGCGCCACGTGGTTCCTCACAAAGGGGTACGCAGGGGCCACTTTGTGAGGAGGATGAGGAGGAGTTAATGGAGGAGGAAGAGCTCCGTCCAGAGGAGGGAGCGACACAATTGTCCAGTGGTCAGTGTGTACAGCGAGGGTGGGGTGATGACGAGCGGGCAGAAACCATGTCTCAAGCAGGGGACAGCGTTTCTGGGCCAGTTGGCAGTCTGCAGCACATGGTGGATTTCATGCTGCAGTGCCTGAGAAACGACCGCCGCATCGACCACATTCTCAACATGCCTGATTATTGGGTGTTCACCCTCCTCGATCCTCGCTACCGGGACAACGTCCAAAACCTCATCCCAGCGTTGACCCGGGAGCGTAAATTGCGGGAGTACCACGACACACTGGTGAATTCCATCATCTTCTCCAGTCCAACTGAGAGGAGTGCTGCTAGTGTTTTACAAAGCAGCTCAGTGCGTCGAGGCAGTGGGGGAGGCTCTGCCCAAAGAGGGAGCAGAAGCAGTGCCTCTGCCCAAGGCAAGCCCAGTATGGCACAACTCTGGCACACTTTTGTGTGCCCGCCCCAAATGTCTACACCATCACCGGCGGCTCCAGTCAGCAGGAGGCAACGGTTCCGTCAGATGGTGACAGACTACATGGCTTGCCCTCTTACTGTACTTCCAGACGGCTCTTCCCCGTTCAAGTTTTGGGTCTCTAAGCTGGATACATGGCCAGAGCTAAGCCAGTATGCATTGGAGGTGCTGGCTTGCCCTGCGGCTAGTGTCTTATCGGAACGTGTCTTTAGTGCCGCAGGTGGTGTACTAACAGACCGTCGCATGCGACTATCCTCCGATAACGTTGACCGGCTTACTTTCCTGAAAATGAACCAGGCCTGGATCTCGCAGGAATTTGCCACTCCTCTGCCTGATTAAGTAATTGGGTGTCATCCAGGTCTCCTGCTGTGTTCATCTTTCTACCACCTGAACTGCTATTCCTGGGCTCCAACACCGCCAGTTGCGGCTCAGAAGTGCAGGCTGCACAGTAAAAACATACGACCCAGTGTTATTGGGTTTCAGTAACGTCAACTGATCCCCAGCTGTGTAGCCGGCAATGTGTCCTGCGACCGCCACGCTGGCACAACAACCTAAATGTAAGGGAACCTGTCCCCCCCCCCCGTCGTTTATTACTGAAAGAGCCATCTTGTGCAGCAGTAATGCTGCACAAGGAAAAGGTAGCTCTTTTAGTTTAGCTCCTTGCACACGCCGAACTTAACACTTATAAAATGTGTTCACTGATACCGTTATACCGTCCCGGAGCTGGGACTTTCCTTCGTAATGTGACGCAGCACAGCCGTCATTCCTACCCCCTTGGTGCCATGCGCTGCCTCCTCAGCGTTGTTTTAAGCTGTCACGGAGCCTGCGCTGTTCTGTTATCCCTTGGGCATGCCCTATTTGCGCTGCCTGTCTTCTGACATAATTTGGTGTCAGGCTGGCTGCGCCTGTGCGGCCGCGCTGCCCGAGATCCCGCCTCGCAGTGTCTTCTGATTGAGTCACACTGCGGGCCTGGGATCCATGGGCATGCGCAGTGCATATCTTCCCCTCGGGCTCTCGCTCATCTCCCTCCGCCTTCTTTAGACTGTGCGCCGTCAGCTGATCCCTAATAGCATGCCACGGCCGTGACACCGCACAGTCTGAAGAAGAGGGAAGGAGGGGAGTGAGAGTCGAGGATATGCACTGTGCATGCCCATGGATCCAAGGCCCGCAGTGGGATTACGTTAGACGACACTGCGAGGTGGGATCTGGAGCAGCGTGGACGCACAGTCACTGACAGCCTGACACCAAATTATGTCAGAAGACAGGCAGCGCTAATTGGGCATGGCCAAGGGATAACAGAACAGCGCAGGCTCCGTGACAGCTTAAAACAACGCTGAGGAGGCAGCGCACGGCACCAAGGGGATAGGAATGACAGCTGTGCTGTGTCCCATTACGAAGGAAATTTGCACCTCCAGGACGGTTTTACGGTATAAGGGGACACATTTTTAGTGTTTACTTCTGTGTTTGCAAGGAGCATAATTAAAAGAGCAACCTTTTCCTTTTGCATCCTTAGTGCTGCACAAGATGGCTCTTTCAGCTACAAACGTCTTGGGGGGGGGGGTTAAAGGTTCCCTTTCAACTTGCTCCAATCAGGCTTCGGCCTACACTCTGTTCCTCTGCTCCTCCTGCTGTCCCTGGGCTCTAACACCGCCAGTTGGTGCCTGGAAGTGCTGTCTGCACAGTCAACAGTCGCTCCTCTGTTATTGGGGTTCAGTAACGTCAGCTGATCCCCAGCTGTGTGTGCGGCAATACCTCCAATCTGCTCCTCCTGCTGTCCCTGGGCTCTAACACCACCAGTTGGTGCCTGGAAGTGCTGTCTGCACAGTCAACAGTCGTTCCTCTGTTATTGGGGTTCAGTAACGTCAGCTGATCCCCAGCTGTGTGTGCGGCAATACCTCCAATCTGCTCCTCCTGCTGTCCCTGGGCTCTAACACCGCCAGTTGGTGCCTGGAAGTGCTGTCTGCACAGTCAACAGTCGCTCCTCTGTTATTGGGGTTCAGTAACGTCAGCTGATCCCCAGCTGTGTATCCGGCAACGTGTCATGCGACCGCCACGCTAGCACAACTAAAATGTAAGGGGACCTGTCCCCCCCCCCCCCCTAGGCGTTTGTTACTGAAAGAGCCACCTTGTGCAGCACTAATACTGCAGAAGGAAAAGGTCGCTCTTGAAATTATGCTCCTTGCAAACGCTGAACTACACACTCATGTAATGTGTCCCCTCACACCGTCCAACCGTCCCGGAGGTGGGACTTTCCTTTGTAATGTGACTCAGCACAGCCGTCATTGCTACCCCCTTGGCACCGTGCGCTGCCTCCTTAGCGTTGTTTGATTCCGTCATGGACCCTGCGCTGTTATGTTATCCCTTGGCCATGCACAGTTTGCGCTGCCCGTCCTCTGACATCATTTGTTGTCGTCCTGGCTGCGCCTGTGCGTCCACGCTGCCCGAAATCCCACCTCGCAGTGTCGTCGAATGTGATCCCACAGTGGGCCTGGTATCCATGGCCATGCGCAGTGCATATACTAGCCTCTCACTCCCCTTCTTCACGCTTCTTCAGACTAGGCGGCGTCAGCTGATCCCTAATAGCATGCCACGGCCGTGACGCCGCACAGTCTGAAGAAGCAGGAAGGAGGTGAGTGAGAGGCGACGATATGCACTGCGCATGCCCATGGATCCCTGGCCCGCAGTGGGATTACAATAGATGACACTGCGAGGTTGGATCTCGGGCAGCTTGGACGCACAGGCACTGCCAGCCTGACACCTAAATGATGTCAGAAGACGGGCACCGCTAACTGTGCATGGCCAAGGGATAACATTACAGCGCGGGCTCCGTGACAGAACCAAACAACGTTGAGGAGGTGGCGCACGGCACCAAGGGGGTTGGAATGACGGCTGTGCTGTGTCACATTACAAAGGAAAGTCCCACTTCCGGGACAGTTTGACGGTGTGAGGGGACACATTATATGAGTGTGTACTTCAGCGTTTGCAAGGAGCATAATTTTCGGAGCCACCATTTTCCATGCTGTACAAGATGGCTCTTTCAGCAACAAATGCCTGGGGGGGTGGGGGGGGAAAAAAGGTTCCCTTTCAACTTGCTCCACTGCAGGCTTCGGCCTACACTCTGCTCCTCTTTGATTCCCTGGGTTTCAACACTGTCAGTTGCCACCTGGAAGTGTTGTCTACACAGAAAAAACACTAGCTGATGTGTCAGTGGGGTTCAGCACAGACAGCTGTTCCCCTGCTGTGTAGTCGGCAACGTGTCCAGCACAAGCCACGCTGGCACAACAGAACAAAAGCTGCCACCAGTGCAGGCTTCGGCCTACACTCTGCTCCTCTCCTCCTGCTGCTGCCCCTGGGCTCAAACACCGCTAGTTTTGGCCCGGAAGTGCTAGCTGCACAGAGAAAAACACCAGCCAATGTGTTAGTGGGGTTCAGCAACGCCAGCTGTTCCCCTGCTGTGTAGCCGGCAACGTGACCTGCAAACGCCACGCAGTCACATGAACTGTAATTAAAGGGACCCTGGCACCCACCCCAAGGTGTTTCTATGTATAACAGCTACCTTGTACAGCAGTAATGCTGCATTTGTACAAGGTGGCTGACTTTTTATCCTTGCCAACGTGGAACTCAACACGTACAAAATGTGTCTCATTGAGACCATTCCACTGTCCCTGAGGTGTGACTTTCCTTTCTAATGACACGCACCACCCCCCTTGGTAGCGCTGCCCGTCTTCTGACATCATTGGTTGGCTGCCTGTGCCTGTGCGTCCGCCCTGCCCGACACAACCCCCCTCGTTGTCTCATATATTTTGGCTGCGAGGGTGTGATTGATGGGCATGTGCAGTGCATATGTTCGCCTGTCTTAACTCATCTCCTTCCGCCTTCTTCAGACTGTGCGGCCTCATGGCCGTGGTAGGCGATAAGGGATCAGCTGAGGCCGCCCAGTCTGAAGCAGGTGTAAGGACATGTGTGAGCGGCAAACATATTTACTGCACAAGGCCATGAATCCCAGCCACGCAGTGTGATTTGTTGAAAACACACTGCGGGTCTGGGATTCATGGCCATTGCTAACCGCACCGGCAAACATGAAATAAGGTGAGAAGACAGGCAGCGCTCACAGCGCATGGCCAAGGGATCACAATAGCGCAGACTCCTGTACAGCAAATAACAACGCTCAGGAGGCTGCGCCCAGCAACAAGGCGTTATTTATGTGCACCTGTGCTGCATCTCCTTAAAAAGACAAGTCACGCCTCCAATACAGAACTGAACTACTGTTCAATGGGCTAAATTGTGTACGTCTTTCATTCTGCGTGTGCAATGAGCAAAACTTAAAGAGCAACCTTTAACTTGTGGAGCTTTACTGCTGCACAAGGTGTGGCTCTTCAACATTGTAACACCTGAGGGTGGGTTAAAGGTTACCTTTGAAATTGGTTCAAGTAGGCTTCCGCCTACACTCTGCTCCTCCTGCAGACCCTGGGCTCTAACTACGCCAGTTGGGGCCCGGAAGTGCTGGCTGCACAGAGAAAAACACCCACCATTGTGTCAGTGGGGTTCAGCACCGCCAGCTGTTCCCCTGCTGTGTAGCCGGCATCGTGTCCAGCACAAGCCACGCTGGCACAACAGACCAAAAGCTGCCACCAGTGCAGGCTTCGGCCTACACTCTGCTCCTCTCCTCCTCCTGCTGCCCCTGGGCTCAAACACCGCTAGTTTTTGCCCGGAAGTGCTAGCTGCACAGAGAAAAACAACAGCCAATGTGTTAGTGGGGTTCAGCAACGCCAGCTGTTCCCCTGCTGTGTAGCTGGCAACGTGTCCTGCAAACGCCATGCAGGCACCTGAACTGAAATTAAAGGGAACCTGGCCCCACCCCCCCAGGTCTTTCTATGTATAACAGCCACCTAGTACAGCAGTACTGCTGCATTTGTACAAGGTGGCTGATTTTTTTCTCATTGCCCACGTTGAATTAAACACGTAAAATATGTGTCTCATTACAGACCATTACAATGTCCCTGAGGTGTGACTTTCCTTTTTAATGACACGCACCACCCCCCTTGGTAGCGCTGCCCGTCTTCTGACATCATTGGTTGGCTGCCTGTGCCTGTGCGTCCGCCATGCCCGACACAACCCCCCTCGTTGTCTCAAATATTTTGGCTGCGAGGGTGTGATTGATGGGCATGTGCAGTGCATATGTTCGCCTGTCTTAACTCAACTCCTTCCGCCTTCTTCAGACTGTGCGGCCTCATGGCCGTGGTAGGCGATAAGGGATCAGCTGAGGCCGCCCAGTCTGAAGCAGGTGTAAGGACATGTGTGAGCGGCAAACATATTTACTGCACAAGGCCACGAATCCCAGACACGCAGTGTGATTTTTTGAAAACCCACTGCGGGCCTGGGATTCATGGCCATTGCTAACCGCACCGGCCAACATGAAATGAGGTGAGAAGACAGGCAGCGCTCACAGCGCATGGCCAAGGGATCAAAATAGCGCAGACTCCTGTACAGCAAATAACGCTCAGGAATCTGCGCCCAGCACCTAGGTGTAAATTTTGACATCTGTGCTGCGTCTCCTTAAAAAGACAAGTCACGCCTCCACTACTGTTTGACAGTATAATGGGCTAAATAGTGTACGTGTTTTATTCAGCGTGTGCAAGGAGCAAAATTAATAGAGCAACCTTTGACCTGTGCAGCATTAATGCTGCACAAGGTGTGGCTCTTGTACCTTGCAACACCTGAGGGGGGGGGTTAAAGGTAACTTTTGAAATTGGTTCAACTAGGCTTCGGCCTACACTCGGCTCCTCTTCTCCTCCTGCTGACCCTGGGCTCTAACACCGCTAGTTTTTGCCCTGAAGTGCTAGCTGCACAGAGAAAAACACCAGCCAATGTGTTAGTGGGGTTCAGCACCGCCAGCTGTTCCCCTGCTGTGTAGCCGGCATCGTGTCCAGCACAAGCCACGCTGGCACAACTGACCAAAAGCTGCCACCAGTGCAGGCCTCGGCCTACACTCTGCTCCTCTCCTCCTCCTGCTGCCCCTGGGCTCAAACACCGCTAGTTTTGGCCCGGAAGTGCTAGCTGCACAGAGAAAAACACCAGCCAATGTGTTAGTGGGGTTCAGCAACGCCAGCTGTTCCCCTGCTGTGTAGCCGGCATCGTGTCCAGCACAAGCCACGCTGGCACAACAGACCAAAAGCTGCCACCAGTGCAGGCTTCGGCCTACACTTTGCTCCTCTCCTCCTCCTGCTGACGCTGGGCTCTAACACCGCCAGTTTTTGCCCGGACGTGCTAGCTGCACAGAGAAAAACACCAGTCAATGTGTCAGTGGGGTTCAGCACCGCCAGCTGTTCCCCTGCTGTGTAGCTGGCAACGTGTCCTGCAAATGCCATGCAGGCACCTGAACTGAAATTAAAGGGAACCAGCCCCCACCCCCCCTGGTGTTTCTATGTATAACAGCCACCTTGTACAGCAGTACTGCTGCATTTGTACAAGGTGGCTGACTTTTTCTCTGTGTACTGAAATTGAAGGGAGCCTGCCCCCCACCCCCAGGTGTTTCTATGTATAATAGCCACCTTGTACAGCAGTACTGCTGCATTTGTACAAGGTGGCTGACTTTTTCTCCTTGCCCACGTTTAAGTAAACACGTACTAAATGTGTCTCATTGAGACCATTCCACTGTCCCTGAGGTGTGACTTTCCTTTTTAATGACACGCATCACCCCCATTGTTAGCGCTGCCCGTCTTCTGACATCATTGGTTGGCTGGCTGTGCCTGTGCATCCGCCCTGCCCGACACAACGCCCCTCATTGTCTCATATATTATGACTGCGAGGGTGTGATAGATGGGCACGAGCAGTGCATATATTCGCCTGTCTTCACTCCCCTCCTTCCGCCTTCTTCAGACTGTGCGGCCTCATGGCCGTGGCAGGCGATAAGGGATCAGCTGAGGCCGCCCAGTCTGAAGCAGGTGTAAGGACATGTGTGAGCGGCGAACATATTTACTGCACAAGGCCACGAATCCCAGCACCGCAGTGTGACTTTATGAAAAGGCACTGTGGTTCTGGGATTTATGGCCATCGTTAACCGCACCGGCCAACATGAAATGAGGTCATAAGACGGCCTGCACTAACAGGGTATTGCCAAGGGATAACACAAGAGCGCAGTCTCCTGTACTGCAAATAAGAACGCTAAGGAATCTGCGCCCAGCACTTAGGTGTAAATTTTGACACCTGTGCTGCGTCTTCTTAAAAAGAAAAGTCACGCCTCCACTACTGTTTGACAGTATAATGGGCTAAATAGTGTACGTGTTTTATTCTGCGTGTGCAAGGAGCAAAATTAATAGAGCAACCTTTGACTTGTGCAGCATTAATGCTGTTCAAGGTGTGGCTCTTGTACCTTGCAACACCTGAGGGGGGTTAAAGGTTACCTTTGAAATTGGTTCAACTAGGCTTCGGCCTACACTCTGCTCCTCTCCTCCTCCTGCTGACCCTGGGCTCTAACACTGCTAGTTTTTGCCTGGAAGTGCTAGCTGCACAGAGAAAAACACCAGCCAATGTGTTAGTGGGGTTCAGCACCGCCAGCTGTTCCCCTGCTGTGTAGCCGGCATCGTGTCCAGCACAAGCCACGCTGGCACAACCGACCAAAAGCTGCCACCAGTGCAGGCTTCGGCCTACACTCTGCTCCTCTCCTCCTGCTGCTGCCCCTGGGCTCAAACACCGCTAGTTTTGGCTCGGAAGTGCTAGCTGCACAGAGAAAAACACCAGCCAATGTGTTAGTGGGGTTCAGCACCGCCAGCTGTTCCCCTGCTGTGTAGCCGGCAACGTGACCTGCAAACGCCACGCAGGCACATGAACTGAAATTGAAGGAAGCCTGCCCACCACCCCCAGGTGTTTCTATGTATAACAGGTACCTTGTACAGCAGTACTGCTGCATTTGTACAAGGTGGCTGACTTTTTCTACTTGCCCACGTGGAACTCAACACGTACAAAATGTGTCTCATTGAGACCATTCCACTGTCCCTGAGGTGTGACTTTCCTTTCTAATGATACGCAGCACCAGCCTTGGTAGCGCTTCCCGTCTTTTGACATCATTGGTTAGCTGGCTGCGCCTGTGCGTCCGCCCTGCTCCAAACAACGCCCCTCGGTTTCTTATTTATTTTGTCAGCGAGGGTGTGGTTTATGGGCACGAGCAGTGCATATGTTCGCCTGTCGTCACTCATCTCCTTCCGCCTTCTTCAGACTGTGCAGCCTCATGGCCGCGGCATGCGAGAAGGGATCAGCAGAGGCCGCCCAGTCTGAAGCAGGTGTAAGGACGTGTGTGAGCGGCGAAAATATTTACTGCTCAAGGCCACGAACCCCAGCACCGCAGTGTGACTTTATGAAAAGGCACTGTGGGTCTGGGATTTATGGCCATCGTTAACCGCATTGGCCAAGATGAAATGAGGTCATAAGACGGGCAGCGCTAACAGGGCATTGCCAAGGGATAACACAAGAGCGCAGACTCCTGTACAGCAAATAACAACGCTCAGGAAGCTGCGCCAAGCACCAAGGCGTTATTTGGGACACCTGTGCTGCGTCTCCTTAAAAAGCCAAGTCACGCATCCACTACAGTTTGACTGTACAATGGGCTAAATTGTGTACGTCTTTCATTCAGCATGTGCAAGTAGACAAATTAATAGAGCAACCTTTCACTTGTGCAGCATTAATACTGCACAAGGTGTGTCTCTTGTACTTTGTAACACCTGAGGGGGGGTTAAAGGTTTCCTTTGAAATTGGTTCAACTAGGCTTCGGCCTACACTCTGCTCCTCTCCTCCTCCTCCTGCTTCACCACGGGCTCTAACATCGCTAGTTTTTGCCCGCAAGTGCTAGCTGCACAGAGAAAAACACCCGCCATTGTGTTAGTGGGGTTCAGCAACGCCAGCTGTTCCCCCACTGTGTAGCCGGCAAAGTGTCCTGCAAACGCAACGCAGACACAAAGCTGCCTCCAGTGCAGGCTTCGGCCTACACTCTGCTCCCCCTGCTTACCCTTTGCTCCAACACCGCTAGTTGGGGCTTTAGGAAGACAATCTTTAATAGGCAACGCATCTGGGTTCCAGCATCGCCAGCTGGTTATCGGCAGTGTTTTTGTCACGGGTACTCCCTCGTGCCCAGCCTGGTTCCAGCACCGTCAGCTGTTTCCGGGTACTGTCAAACTCACTGAGACACCTATGCTTGCCCCGTCGTGTTGCGGTCGGGTTAGCCAACTCCAGGGTGCCTCCAGTTTAGGAGCTTCCTATGTGGGCTGCATGAATTGGTAGTCAAGGCTGGTTCTGTAGTGCCAGTAGGCCCAGCTCCCCCTGTAGGACTGTTGGGGTTCGGTAACTGCGGCTGCCTCGCGGCCTAGCTGTTCTCTCCTCTCCTGTGGACCTTCGGGTCCACCACCTGGTTCCAGCACCGTCAGCTGGTTCCGGGCCGAGCCTTTGGCTTAGGTGCCTCCTCCTGGGTATATGAGTTCCGCCAACGCCAGGCGGTCCTTGGTAGTGCTTTTAAGCGCGGGCACCTACAGCTTAGTAACCAGGTTCCAGCACCGTTAGCTGGTCCTCGGTCGTGCCATTGGCTCTTGCACACTGGGGCAACGCATCTGGGTTCCAGCACCGCTAGCTGGTTCTCGGCAGTGTTTTTGTCACGGGTACTCCCTCGTGCCCAGCCTGGTTCCAGCACCGTCAGCTGTTTCCGGGTACTGTCAAACTCACTGAGACACCTATGCTTGCCCCGTCGTGTTGCGGTCGGGTTAGCCAACTCCAGGGTGCCTCCAGTTTAGGAGCTTCCTATGTGGGCTGCATGAATTGGTAGTCAAGGCTGGTTCTGTAGTGCCAGTAGGCCCAGCTCCCCCTGTAGGACTGTTGGGGTTCGGTAACTGCGGCTGCCTCGCGGCCTAGCTGTTCTCTCCTCTCCTGTGGACCTTCGGGTCCACTACCTGGTTCCAGCACCGTCAGCTGGTTCCGGGCCGAGCCTTTGGCTTAGGTGCCTCCTCCTGGGTATCCGAGTTCCGCCAATGCCAGGCGGTCCTTGGTAGTGCTTTTAAGCGCGGGCACCTACAGCTTAGTAACCGGGTTCCAGCACCGTCAGCTGGTCCTCGGTCGTGCCATTGGCTCTTGCACACTGGGGCAACGCATCTGGGTTCCAGCACCGCTAGCTGGTTCTCGGCAGTGTTTTTGTCACGGGTACTCCCTCGTGCCCAGCCTGGTTCCAGCACCGTCAGCTGTTTCCGGGTACTGTCAAACTCACTGAGACACCTATGCTTGCCCCGTCGTGTTGCGGTCGGGTTAGCCAACTCCAGGGTGCCTCTAGTTTAGGAGCTTCCTATGTGGGCTGCATGAATTGGTAGTCAAGGCTGGTTCTGTAGTGCCAGTAGGCCCAGCTCCCCCTGTAGGACTGTTGGGGTTCGGTAACTGCGGCTGCCTCGCGGCCTAGCTGTTCTCTCCTCTCCTGTGGACCTTCGGGTCCACCACCTGGTTCCAGCACCGTCAGCTGGTTCCGGGCCGAGCCTTTGGCTTAGGTGCCTCCTCCTGGGTATCCGAGTTCCGCCAACGCCAGGCGGTCCTTGGTAGTGCTTTTAAGCGCGGGCACCTACAGCTTAGTAACCGGGTTCCAGCACCGTCAGCTGGTCCTCGGTCGTGCCATTGGCTCGTGCACACTGGGGCAACGCATCTGGGTTCCAGCACCGCTAGCTGGTTCTCGGCAGTGTTTTTGTCACGGGTACTCCCTCGTGCCCAGCCTGGTTCCAGCACCGTCAGCTGTTTCTGGGTACTGTCAAACTCACTGAGACACCTATGCTTGCCCCGTTGTGTTGCGGTCGGGTTAGCCAACTCCAGGGTGCCTCCAGTTTAGGAGCTTCCTATGTGGGCTGCATGAATTGGTAGTCAAGGCTGGTTCTGTAGTGCCAGTAGGCCCAGCTCCCCCTGTAGGACTGTTGGGGTTCGGTAACTGCGGCTGCCTCGCGGCCTAGCTGTTCTCTCCTCTCCTGTGGACCTTCGGGTCCACCACCTGGTTCCAGCACCGTCAGCTGGTTCCGGGCAGAGCCTTTGGCTTAGGTGCCTCCTCCTGGGTATCCGAGTTCCGCCAACGTCAGGCGGTCCTTGGTAGTGCTTTTAAGCGCAGGCACCTACAGCTTAGTAACCGGGTTCCAGCACCGTCGGATGGTCCTCGGTCATGCCATTGGCTCTTGCACACTGGGGCAACGCATCCGGGTTCCAGCACCGCCAGCTGGTTCTCGGCAGTGTTTTTGTCACAGGTACTCCCTCGTGCCAAACCTGGTTTCAGCACCGTCAGCTGTTTCCGGGTTGTGTCAAGCTCGCTGAGACGCCTATGCTTGCCCCGTCGTGTTGCGGTCGGGTTAGCCAACTCCAGGGTGCCTCCAGTTTAGGAGCTTCCTATGTGGGCTGCATGAATTGGTAGTCAAGGCTGGTTCTGTAGTGCCAGTAGGCCCAGCTCCCCCTGTAGGACTGTTGGGGTTCGGTAACTGCGGCTGCCTCGCGGCCTAGCTGTTCTCTCCTCTCCTGTGGGCCTTTGGGTCCACCACCTGGTTCCAGCACCGTCAGCTGGTTCCAGGCCGTGTCTTTTGCTCTTGTACCTTCTGCTCCCCATCCTGGTTCCAGTACCGTCAGCTGGTTCCGGGCAGAGCCTTTGGCTTAGGTGCCTCCTTCTGGGTATCCAAGTTCCACCAACGTCAGGTGGTCCTTGGTAGTGCTTTCAGGCACGGGTACCTCCTGCTTAGTAACCGGGTTCCAGTAACGTCAGCTGGTCCTCGGTAGTTCCATTGGCTCTTGGACCTTCGGCTACCCATCCGGGTTCCAGTACCGTCAGCTGGTTCTCGGCAGTGTCTTTTGCTCTTGTACCTTCTGCTCCCCATCCTGGTTCCAGTACCGTCAGCTGGTTCCGGGCAGAGCCTTTGGCTTAGGTGCCTCCTTCTGGGTATCCGAGTTCCGCCAACCTCAGGCGGTCCTTGGTAGTGCTTTTTAGCACGGGTACCTCCTGCTTAGTAACCGGGTTCCAGTAACGTCAGCTGGTCCTCGGCAGTTCCATAGGCTCTTGAACCTTCGGGTAGCCATCCGAGTTCCAGTTCCATCAGCTGGTTCTTGGCATTTTCTCAGCCTTCTTGTACCTTCTGCTACATTTCCAAGTTGAAGACCCTAACGTCGACGACCCGGAAGACCACCCCGATGACGACGACGACGGCGGAGACGACGACGGCGGAGACGACGACGGCGGAGACGACGACACTGGAGACGACGACCCTGGAGACGACGACATGGAAGACCGAGAAGCAGAAGAACAAGAGGCTGCAGAACAAAGAGCAGAAGAACATTAAGCATAACACTTAATATCAGAGCAAAAGATATTATCTAAATTATATGCAGAAGAAGACTAAGCAGTGTATGGGGGTGAGTCCGTTCCTCCTCGTGGTGCCCCTGGATAAAGCCTGATGCTGCAGGCCAAACTGAACGCGGACAAATGTAACTTTTGTGACTGGCAGAACGGACGGTGTAATCTTCCAACTTTAATAGATAACAACCACGGGAATGCCTGTCACAAATGAGAATATGATGAAGAAGTAGAATAGGAAGAATAATAACAGTTGAATAAAATGAATATGTAGAATAGGAAGAATAATAATAGTTGAATAAAATGAATATGAAGAATGTAATCAAAAAAAAAAAAAGGTAAAGGATGAAGAAGAAGATGAATAAGGTGAAGAAGAAGTTGATGTCAAAGATGCTGATGATGATGAAGATGAAAGTGTGGGAAAAGTAAAAAAAAAAGAAGGGGAAGGGCGTGGAATAGTGAAACATCAATATCTGACAAAATAAAAAAAAAAATTACATAGTCAATATCTTTGTCACTCCGAACATCTTTAAAAACAAAAAACAAAACATGCTATTCTATTTGATTGGGCTAAACCTCTATGACTTTAATGTCTCCGCCACCTCCCCAAATACATCCTGCATTATTCTTAGTTGTTTTCCTTCATGTAGAATGAACCTACAAGGAAAGAAAGGGTTTATTTTAATTCCGATATTTTGGTCCCATTGACTTGCATTGGGATCGGGTATCGGTATCGGCGATATCCGATATTTTTTGAATATCGGCCGATCCTATCCGATACCGATACTTTCCGATATCGGAAGGTATCGCTCAACACTACTCACAATCTAAAATCCCTATCAGTATGTTTTTGGAAGACACTGTGTGTGAAGACAAATTATCTGTAAAGAGACTTTCATATATGTAGATGAAGCATTGCATGAATATAAATTATTCTGTGTGATGAAAAGAAGCTTGAATAAATCCGTTGTGATCAACTATACCTCCCCTCTACTGTGAATAATTATAATATAATTAATGGTCACCCTGAGTAAGATTTCCCCAGGATTCCAACAAGAACTCATGTTTCCTTTGTATCGCGCTTCATATCCTGAGTTGTCACTGCGCTCTGGGGTCATTTTGGTCAGCCAGCCACTCCTGGTAAGGTTCAACAGTGTTCCATGTTTTTGTCATTTGTGCATAATGGCTCTTACTGTGGTTCGCTGGAATCTAAAAGCTTGAGAAATAGCTTTATAACCTTTTTCAGACTGATAGATTTCAATTACTTTGTTTCTAATTTGTTCCAGAATATCATTGATTTGCTGCATGATGTCTAGATATTCAGAATCTTTTGGTCTACTTCACTTTGTCAGGCAGGTTCTATTTAAGTGATTTCTTGATTACTGCCACACCTGTTCTCAATCAGACCTGTGTGTGGAATTTGAACTCAGCTTCCCAAATATGTGATTAACCACAGTTAATTTATGTTTTTATGTTTTAATGTTGCGACGGGGAGATTCCGACGCTAGTGTGAAAGGAGCCTTAGAGAAAATTATCTTTCAATATTTATAAAGCTATAAGCAGTTAAGGGCTCGCTCCCATTTCCCCATATCCGTCAATAAGGGCCCTTTTACACATCAGATTTTTTGCTATGTGTGCTATCCATAATTTTTGTAGGCAGATCATGGACTCATTACTGTGAATATGCTTTTTCACTTTTTTTGTTGTTGCGGAAAAAGAAACCTGAGACATTGGACAGCTGAGCTCTCACTCACAATACTGACTACTCAGCACAACCCTGATTCTATAGGGCGACGGAGCTGTCAATGCGTCCAGGACACAATGAGTGCTAGAATGACAGTGTGAAGCCGCTCAGGAGCTGATTGTGCTTCTTAGGCTTCTTTCACACTAGCGTCGGGCCCGGCCCGTCGCAGTGCGTCGGGCCGAGGTTACCGACGCTAGCGTTGCCTCCGCCGCACAACGGGTGCAGCGGATGCTGCTTTTCAGCGCATCCGCTGCCCCATTGTGAGGTGCGGGGAGGTGGGGGAGGAGTTCCGGCCGCGCATGCGCGGTCGGAAAAGACGGTCCGTCGGCTGCAAAAAATGTTACATGGAACGTTTTTTGCGGCCGACGGTCGGCCGAAAAACGGCGCAACCGTCGCGCGACGGTTGCGACGTGTGGCAATCCGTCGCAATGCGTCGCGTAATGTTAGTCAATGGAGAAAAAACGCATCCTGCAAACACTTTTGCAGGATGCGTTTTTTCTGCAAAACGACGCATTGTGACGGATTGCAGTTAACGCTAGTGTGAAAGTAGCCTTACCCAGCAGATGCCAGCTGTTACCATGCCGGTATCTGCCAGTAACTGCAGAAGTACATCTCTATACATAACAGATAAAGAAAGTTGCACTCTGTAGTGCTATAGCATGTAAACATGAAATATTTGAAATTTGAATTGCATTACTGCTCTAGATAATAAGAAAAAATGGAGATGCTAAGCATCTCCATTTTTGGGGGTGTACGTGTGCCGGCTTCAGAGAGATGCAATGCGCATGATCAGAAGTGCAGAAGAAACAGCTGGATCATCTTCCATTGTTATTTTACCTGGCCATACACATTAGGGCTATATGCAAGTGGTTACCTGACTATATACAGTAGGGTACCTGGGTTATATACAGTAGGTCTATGTATAGGAGGCTACCCGAGCTATATTCAGTAGTGCTATATACAAGAGGGTAGCTGAGCTATATACAGTAGGCCCCTGGGTTACATACGGTAAGGCTATATACAGGAGGATACCTGGGCTATATTCAGTAGGGCACCTGGGCTATATACAGGTGAGTAGCCGGGCTATATACAGTAAGGTACCTAGGTTATATACATCAGGATTATATACAGAATGGTGCCTGGGGTATACACAGAAGGACTATATACAGGAGGGTAGCTGAGCTATATATGGATCGCCCCATCAGGGCAGCGGGATACTCGGTACCGAGTCCTGCAGTTCACAGGGGCATGTCACGGTGGCGACCCGGTCCGTGGCCCTGGGATGTCCGTGTAAAAGGCGAAAGGTCTTTAAAGGGATAGAGTTTATGTTCGTGATGCCACCTGTGGTATTCGGTCAGGGTGACCGACGCTGCTTTAAGGGGTCCGCTGGGGTGATGTTATGGCAGATAGATGGTATACCTTCCCACAGGTGAAGTATGTCCCAAGGGTGTCCCAGTGTGTAGACGGTGGATGGCGAATGGCGCAGTGAAGAACGAAGACACAGGGTTGCAGTCTCTTTACCTTTACTGAAGACTTTAGCATCCACAGTCCAGGGCACCAGATCACAGGGCAGGGAGAGTCCGGCCGGTTTGGAGGCAAGTCCAGAGTTCCCTTATCCAGGTGGAAATCAGTAGCCTTCCTTTGCGCTGTAGTGGTGTAGTCCCTTACTGCCTATAGCTTCACATAAGGGTCTCACAGATGCAATGTTTCGCTCTCTATGTCCCCCATATAGGATAGGACAATACCTGTATGACTGGTGACTTGAGCCTGTTTATAGGGTCTCTTAGATAACCCGGCTCTGTAGGTGTCACCGTGCCTCCTGGGTGTAGGTGCAGACCGGTAACCTGCAATTAGCTGTCCTGCCGGTCTCCGAAATAAGGCGTAGAGGTCCTTACTCCCTTGGTGTTCCGGCTACTGGGATTTTGCGCCTCAGAAGGAGACAGCTTGAGCGGGGCTGGTCCCTTTCTGGTATCCTCTTCTCCTCTCCTTTGCTTCGACTTCCTTGACGCTCGCTGCAATGCAATTCTGTCTTTCAATGTCTCTTTCCGGGAGCTGCAGCTCTGAGGGCATGCACAGCTCCTTTAACCTTCTGTCCTCCTCTGACTGTGGTCTGGAATTAACAGAACTCCTGTCTGGAGCTCTGCCAGGAACTGACTAACTTTCCTTACAGACTACCAGTTATATATATATATATACGGGGAGTGACCTAATAAATAGGAGCAGAAGCTCCCCCTGGTGGTCTGGAGTGTAAAATATGTTGCATGTTTGTGATACCTGGATGCAGTTATCCTTCTTTGCCTTCAAACGTAGCATCACTCTCCCCGAGAGGAAAGCAATACCACTGCGATGACCAGGACCCTGGGGCGCCGCATATACAGTAGGCCCTGGGTTACATACGGTAGGGCTATATACAGGAGGGTAGCTGGGCTATATACATCAGGACTATACACAGGAGGTACCTAGGCTATATACAGAAGGTCTATATACAGGAAGGTAGCTGGGCTATATACATCAGGACTATACACAGGAGGTACCTAGGCTATATACAGAAGGTCTATATACAGGAGGGTAGCTGGGCTATATAAAATACGTTGAAAGCAGAGCAGTTAAATAAATTCACTTGCTGTGCAAATGTTTAGATCCACAGTATGTCAATTTTTCGAGCATATTTTATCGCTGTCTTCACTCTTGCAATACATACTGTATAGTGAAATTCACAACAAAATCTGCATGTAACGTGAGGATTTTGATGTGGAAACGCAGCAGAAATGCTATGAAAACGCTGTAGATACACAGAGGAAAAACCACATTGAATCCGCAATGTGTGCATCTGGTCTAAAACACAAAAATAAGCTATAAAGAAACTGTGTTTTGGCTAGATCATGAGTATTTAGAACAACTTCTAAAAATGTACACTAGATGGCGGCATGTTTACTAACATGCCTTGCTGCAGTAGATATATACGTGATGTGTTGCGCACTACCACCAGGTGGTGCTGCTACAGCAAGTAATGGCTCCTGAGATTTAAACCATCAGACAAATGGTTGCCTGTACGTTTAGCCTAAAAAAAATTGTACAAATTCCAAAAACTGAAGGGAAGACTAAACTATTCCTTTATAACATCAGCCTATGAACGCATTTTAAGTTGTGACTATCAACGTCATAAAGCTTTAGTTTATATATAAGAACTTGGTAAGATTGATTTTCATCTATGAGATAAATCCAATCGCATTTATCAGTTTCTATATTCAAGGGTTATCATTTTATGGCTGAGATGGGAATAACTCTGTCA
The DNA here is from genome assembly GCF_032444005.1 of Ranitomeya imitator. Taxonomy (NCBI): domain Eukaryota; kingdom Metazoa; phylum Chordata; class Amphibia; order Anura; family Dendrobatidae; genus Ranitomeya; species Ranitomeya imitator. The sequence continues at coordinate 564,345,933 of NC_091283.1, read as the reverse complement.
AAGCTTTGACCATTAAGATGGAGCTACGGAAACAACAGAGAGAGACTGTCTACACGGTTTCCTTTACTCCAGTTCATTTCTATGAAAGTTGTAGAAACAGCGCAGATCAGCCGCTCTCACCTGTTCTCTTAGCTCCACCTTAGTGGTCAGAGCCTAGACAGATGAAAGGATGAGATGGGAAGAACCCATTAACTGCATGTATCGAAGGAAAAAAAGGGTACCATAGCTTTCATTTCTAACATCGTTTTACATTTTAATATTTTTAGAGTTAATGGAGCTGTAACAAAAGGATATGAGGATGATGTCGGAAACCGGACCTCGTTCTATGGCTTTACTGCTTACACCATGCTTGCTTCCCTCATGTTGCTAAAGAGAAAAGGATTTTCTACTATTCCCCATGACAAGGTAAAGGCAAACCCGGCCAGTAGAGATTTATACATTCCTACTTTAAAGGGTTTGTGCAGGACTTTTAGGCCGGCGTCACACCACCGTGTTTTACGGACATAAGAGAGGTGCTGAAAATACGGATTGCATACGGTACAATGCTTCTCTGTGCCCCAGCTCCTATCAGCCGTATTTTACTGATCCGTATTATACGGTCTTCTACGGCCGTAGAAAATCGCAGCATGCTGCGTTTGTCACCGTATAGCGCAAAAAATACGCCAATGAAAGTCTATGGGGGCGAGAAAAATACGGATTACACACGGACCATGCGTGTGACTTGCGAGAAGTACGCAGCGGTGTTAGGGAAAAAAGCCGGCAATTCAGTGCGGTGTACAGTAAAATCACACTGACAGCTTACAATAGAATAGGTAGAATAAATGTCTACACATAGAATAGGTAGGTATATATATATATATATGTAATTGAGACACATATATATATATATATATATATATATATATATATATATATATATATTAATATTTCATCCAACGCAAGATTGCTTAAAAGCCGGTAATTCAATTACCGGCTTTTGCTATCTCCTTCACAAACCCGACATGATATGTGACATGGTTTACATACAGTAAACCATCTCATATCCCCATTTTTTTTTTGCATAATCCACACTACTAATGTTAGTAGTGTGTATGTGCAAAATTTGGGCTGTCTAGCTATTAAATTAAAGGGTGGAAAAAATTGGCGTGGGCTCCCGTGCAATTTTCTCCGCCAGAGTAGTAAAGCCAGTGACTGAGGGCAGATATTAATAGCCTGGAGAGGGTCCATGGTTATTGCCCCCCCCCCGGCTAAAAACATCTGCCCCCAGCCACCCCAGAAAAGGCACATCTGGAAGATGCACCTATTCTGGCACTTGGCCACTCTCTTCCCATTCCCGTGTAGCGGTGGGATATGGGGTAATGAAGGAGTAATGTCACCTTGCTATTGTAAGGTGACATTAAGCCAGATTAATAATGGAGAGGCGTCAATTATGACACCTATCCATTATTAATCCAATAGCATGAAATGGTTAAAAAAAACACACACATTATTGCAAAGTATTTTAATGAAATAAACACACAGGTTGTTGTAATATTTTATTCCACTCTCAATCCACCTGAAGACCCTCGACCTGTAACAAATTAAAAATAATAAACCAACAATATCTCATACCTTCCGTTGATATGTCCCACGATGTAAATCCATCTGAAGGGGTTAAATTATTTTACAGGCAGGAGCTCTGCTATAATGCAGCTGTGCTAGTGACTGTAAAACCCCGGGGAATGAATGGAATGTAGGTCAATGACCTGTAGTTACCTTCAGTCGCGGTGATGCGCCCTCTGCTGGATGTCCTCATATCACCTCGAGCGTGGGAACTTTTCTGAATATTTTCATGTCGGGTTTAGGAAGGAGTCTTTTAAGCTGTCTCGCGCTGGATGAAATATTAATATATATATATATATATATGTGTCTCACTGACATATATATATATATATATACATATATATATATATATATATATATAAAAAAAGAAGAAAAGCAGCACAAAAAATGATACAATTGTATCATTTTTTGTGCTGCTTTTCTTCTTTTTTTGATATTATTACTGGAGGTCGTTTGGACTGCTGGTTGGGAGAGCTTTGCACACCATTGAGGTAGTACTAGATGCTGTTCCTGTTTTTTTATATATATATATATATATATATATATATATATATATATATATATAGACAGTACATATGTTTTTATGTGTTTGGGAGCACATGGATCCATTGTATGTCCGTATGTCGGTTTTGCAAGCCTGCGAGAAAATCTCGCAGTACGGATACCATACGGATTACATACGGAGGATGCCATGCGCAAAATACGCTGACACACCCTGCCTACGGATGAGATACGGACCACTATTTTCGGGACTTTTCTGCGTATTACGGCTGTAAATTACGGACCGTATTTTTATACGCTGTGTGTGACGCCGGCCTTATACTGAGAGCCTATCCTTAGGATAGGTCATTAATTTCCGATCTGTGCCACATGTAGCACCCCGCTGATCAGCTGTTTCTGTAAGGCTTCATTCACACTTCCGTTTTTACAATCTGCACAGGATCCATCAAAATGTTGAAATGACGGATCCTGTGCAGATTGTAAAAAAACGGGTGCACTGGACTCTTTTTTCTAACGGACCCATCGAGGCTATGTGCACCTGTTGTGTATGCGTCTTCGCAACAGTTTTCCGCTGCAAAAACGCATACACAACACAACACAGGTTAAAAATAATAAAAAAATGAAAAAATCTCAATATTTTTACCTTCCGGCATCCCGCGCAGCGTTATCGATGCTCGCGATGATCCCGGCAGCTGGTTTTCCCAGTAATGCCTTGTGTGCAATGACCTCTGATGACGTAGTGGTCTCGCGAGACCGCGACGTCATCGGGTCATTTCACAATGCATTACTGGGAACGCTAGCTGTGGGGATCATCGCGAGCATCGGTAACGCTGCGCCGGACGCCGGAAAATAAGAATATTGCAATTTTTTTATTTTTTTTAATTATTTTTAACATTATATCTCGTTACTATTGATGCTGCCTAGGCAGCATCAATAGTAAAAAGAGAGAGAGAGCAAGCAAGAGAGAATTTCCCTGATGGGAAATTCTTCTGCTCATACTCAGTTTGAAAAGACGGCATCCGTCGCTGGATTCCTGCTTTTCACAGTCAGCGACGGATCCTGCACCCATAGGCTTCCATTATAGCCAACGACGGGCAGAGCAGGATCCTTCGCTGAGCGATTTTCCGACGTGCAGAAAAAACGTTCCTCTGAACGTTTTCTCCGCCCGACGGACAGCAATTTTCCGACAGATGCAGTGCACGACGGATGAAACGTGAGGCTATCCGTCACAATCCGTCGCTAATACAAGTCTATGGGAAAAAATAGGATCCAGCAGAAAAAATTGCTGGATCCTGTTTTTTCAAAAATCGACGGATTTCAACAGGAGCTAAAAGACGGAAGTGAGAAAGAGGCCTTACAGTGGTGACTGGATATGTGTCTCTTGTAATCTGCTATTGAAAAATGAAACCTGTGCCGTGATTGCAAAGACCCTTTTTATTGTTATACAATTTCATAAATCTGGGTTTATATAATAGAGCATATATATAGTTGGTTAGACAGGATAAAGCTGCATCACATAGGATTCACTGAGACTCTCCTGTATATATTGAATATCACGTAGAATACACTGAAACTGTTGTATCCATCATATAGGATAGTTTAAGAAACTGGTGTCTAATTCATGCAGGAGACACTGGAATTCTGCAGTATACTTCACATAGGAGACATTGAGACAGATGACTATACACCACATAGCATATACTGAGAGTTTTATGTATACATTAGGTGCAGAAAGTATTCAGACCCATTTACATTTTTCACTCTTTGTTTCATTGCAGCAAATTGGTAAATTTTAAAAAGTTCATTTTTTTCACATTAATGTACACTCTGCACCCCATCTTGACTGAAAGAAACAGAAATGTAGAAATTTTTGCAAATTTAATAAAAAAGAAAAACTGAAATATCATATGGTCATAAGTATTCAGACCCTTTGCTCAGACACTCTTATTAAAGTCGCATGTTGTCCATTTCCTTGTGAACCTCCTTTAGATGGTTCTACTCCTTCATTGGAGTCCAGCTGTGTTTAATTAAACTGAAAGGACTTGATTTGGAAAGGTATACACCTGTCTATATAAGACCTCACAGCTCACAGTGCATGTCAAACCAAATGAGAATCATGAGGTCAAAGGGACTAGCCAAGGAGCTCAGAGACAGAATTGTGGCAAGGCACAGATCTGGCCAAGGTTACAAAAGAATTTCTGCAGTACTCAAGGTTCCTAAGAGCACAGTGGCCTCCAGAATCCTTAAATGAAAGAAGTTTGGGACCACCAGAAGACTTCCTAGACCTGACCGTCCAGCCAAACTGAGCAATCGTGGGAGAAGAGCCTTGGTGAGAGAGGTAAAGAAGAACCCCAAGATCACTGTGGCTGAGCTCCAGAGATGCAGTAGGGAGATGGGATAAAGTTCCACAAAGTCAACTATCACTGCAGCCCTCCACCAGTTTTGCCTTTATGGCAGAGTGGCCCAATGGAAGCTTCTTCTCAGTGCAAGACATATGAAAGCCCGCATAAAATTTGCTAAAATTTACATGGAGGGCACCCAGGCAATGAGAAATAAGATTCTCTGGTTTGATGAGATGAAGATAGATCTTTTTAGTGATAATTCAAAGCGAGAGGTGGAAAAAACAGGCATTGCTCATCACCTGTCCAATACAATCCCAACAGTGAAATATAGTGGTGGCAGCATCATACTATGGGGATGTTTTTCAGCTGCAGGGACAGGACGACTGGTTGTCATTGAAGGAAACATGAATGTGGCCGAGTACAGAGATATCCTGGATGAAAATCTCTTCCAGAGTGCTCTGGACCTTAGACTTGGCCAAAGTTTCACTTTCCATCAAGACAATGACCCTAAGCTCACAGCTAAAATAGCAAAGGAGTGGCTTCAGAACAACTCTGTGACCTTTCTTGACTGGCCCGGCCAGAGCCTTGACCTAAACCCAATTGAGCATCTCTGGAGAGACCTGAAAATGGCTGTCCACCAGCGTTCACCATCCAACCTGACGGAACTGGAGAGGATCTGCAAGGAAGAATTGCAGAGGGTCCCCAAATCCAGGTGAGACAAACTTGTTGCATCATTCCCAAGAAGACTCATGGCTGTACTAGCTCAAAAGGGTGCTTCTACTCAATACTGAGCAAAAGGTCTGACTACTTATGACCATTTGATTGGAGCGCCCCCCGGTTCTCAGGGGGAATGTCACGGTGGCTGACCCGGTCCGTGGCCCTCGGGACATCCGAGTTAAAGGAAAAGGTCTTTAAAGGGATATGTTCATGAAGCCACCTGTGGTATTTGGTCAGGGTGACCGACGCTGCTTTAAAGGGTCCACTGGGGTGATGTTATGGCAGCTAGAGGGTAGACCTTCCCACAGGTGAAGTATGTCCCCAGGGCTTCCCGGTGTGTAAATGGTGGATGGTGTGAGGCGCAGTGAAGAACGAGGACACAAGGTTGCAGTCTCTTTACCTTTTACTGAAGGCTTCAGCATCCACAGTCCAAAGAACAGATCACAGGGCTGGCAGGGTCTGGCCACTTTGGAGGCAAATCAAGAGTCCCCTTGTCCAGATAGAAATCAGTAGCCTTCCTCTAGCACCGAGGTGTTGTAGTACCTTGCTGTTAAGCCTCTCATAAGGTCCTCACAGATGTTGTAGATGTTATGTCTCTCTCTCTCTGTTCCCCAGATGGATAGGACAAACCCGTATGACCGGTGGCTTGAGGCGTTTTACAGGGACTCTATCATGCCCCAGCCTCTAAGCAGTGCCACCTTGCCTCCTGGGTGTAGGGGTGGATCAGTAACGTGAAATTAGCCATCCTACCGGTCTCTGGAGCAAGGCATAAAAGACTGTTGCTCCCTCAGTGTTCTGGCTACTGGGTTCCTGCGCCTCAGAAGGAGGCAGCCTGTGTAGGGCAGAACTCCTCCTGGTATCCACTCCTTTGCTATGACTTCTTCACCCTCTCTACAATACAGTTCTCTTTTCATGTCCTTTCTTAGGAACTGCTGCACTTAGGGCAGGCACAGCCCTGTATCCTTCTGTCTCCGCCTCTGACAGGCTCCCACCCCTGTCAGTGACCAACTGCCTGAGCGAAGCTCAACCAGCATCTGCCTAACTTCCTCCCCAGGTCACCAGTTTTACCAAAGTGTGAAGAGTGCCCTAATAAATAGGAGCAAAGCTCCCCCTGGTGGCCTGGAGGGCGAAATGTGTTGCATGTTTGTGATACCTGGATTTCAGTTGTCCTTCTTTGCCTCCAAACGTACCATCACTCCCCTAGAGGGAAATGACATTACAGCAATGACCAGGACCCTGGGGCGCTGTTTATATTTCAGTTTTTCTTTTTTAATAAATTTGCAAAAATTACTACATTTTTGTTTTTTTTCAGTCAAGATGGGGAGCAGAGTGTACATTAATGAAAAAAAATGAACTTTTTTGAACTTACCAAATGGCTGCAATGAAACAAAGAGTGATTTTTTTAAAAGAGGTATGAATACTTTCCGTACCCACTGTATAGCTCTCAAAATATGGCGACCCAAAAAATAGATTTTGCAATAAAAAGCGTATTTTACTGTGCGACAGCAGCCAAATATAAAAAATATATAAATCTGGAATCGTTGTAATCCCCCAACCCGAAGAATAAATTTGCCATATCACTTATACTACATGTGTTTGTTATACTACATACTAAAGATTGTAGTAAGGCCCGACGCACATTTATCCTGTGCTCTGCACTGAGCGCTTACCTCGGGGTTTCCGTGCAAAGCTATGAAATATGAGATTCAGATGAAACCGTCGTTGGAAGATTTCCTATAGTGAGGCAGATAGAGGCCCTGTGAACGCAATCTGACCCAAGATCTGGCGGTGTCCGTCTTTTTAGGAGTGCCTAAAAGTGCCGTCAGCCACAGTTTTGTGCACTTCTGAAAAGAAGACACTGCTCAACAGCGGTCAGACGGAGTCCAGCGTAACTCCACTGTCTCATTATAGTGAATGGATCCCTCGGGGCTTTCATCTCAATCACGTCACCCAGAGATTTAGATGGAAACCCCGATGTAAGTGCTCAACGTAGAGTGCTGGATAAATGTGATCTCAAACGTTATGTAAAATATTCCTAACAAAAGCTTCAACTCAATCCACAAAAAAAAGCAAGTCCCCGCTCAGGTCTGTCATCTGCTAATGGAAATATAGTGACTTCCATGTTACTGGTAACAAAAAGGCTGTGGAAAAGCGAAATGGCGCCTCACTCCTCAAAACAATTCAGCAAATTCTGCGCTCCCAAATCTAAATGCCCCACCTTCTGAGCCCCACAGTGTATGTAAACCACATTTAGTGTTCACATGTTTGGTATTTGCTGCTTGTTTCTGGTTAACACCCATGAAGTCAAAATCCTCACTACAACTGTAGATAAATTCCCGAAGGTGTATAGGTTCCAAAATGGAAAGGAGGGATTCTCCTCTTATAGCACTTAGGGGCTCTGTATATGGAGTCTGCAAACTATTATAGGAAAATCTGTGCTCCAGGAGGCAATGAGCGCTCCGACCCTCCCAAGTCTCTCCATATGGCTAAGTAGTACTGTACAGTCACGTATTTTCACGTTCAGTAGAAATTGTGGGAAAAATTACGGTGTCCTTTTTACCCACTTCTTGTGTGAAAATGCAAAATCTGGGGCTAAAACTAAATTTTGGTGGTAAAAATGTAATTAATTTTTCTTCAATGCCCAATGGTATAGAATTCTGTGACACATCTTTGGTGTCAATTTGAACACTGCATGCCTAGATGAATATGTTGAGAGGTGTAGTTTGTGGTCACTTATGGGGGTTTCTGTTGTTCTGGCAACTCAGGGGCTCTCTGAGCTTTGCACTGTGTCTAAAAAATATTTCCCAATTACATGTAGGGTATTGGGATAAAATGGACCTTAGTGTGTTGTAAAAAAAAATTCCAATTAGCTCCTAGAAAAATTAAAATCTTGGGGCTAAAACAAAATTTTAGTAGTAAAAATGTAATTTATTCTTTCTTCACCGCTCAATGGTATAAAATTCTGTGAGGCACGCATTCTGTGGTGTCAATATGATCACTACACCACACCCCTAGTGGAATTAATTGGTGAATGTAGTTTGTAAAATTAGTTCACATATGGGGGAGCTCCTCAAACCATTCCAGCAAAATCTAAACTGCAATATGGTGCTTCTTCCCTTCTGAGCTTTGCGCTGGGCCTCAAAAGTAGTATTTCCCCACATATGAGGTATCAGCGAGAAATTGCACAACAAATTGTATGGTGCAATTTCTCCTATCACACTTGTGAAAATAAAAGAAATTAAGGCTAGAATAACATATTTGTGGGGAAAATGTGATTTTTTTTTATTTTCACAGGTCAACGTTATAAAATTCTTTGAAGCACCTAGAGGTTTAATGTGCTTACCACCCATCTAAATACATTCCTTGAGTGGCCTAGTTTCCAAAATGGGGGGTTTTCATTGTTTAAGTACATCAGGGGCTCTCCAAACGGGACATGGCACGGGATATGGCGTCCGCTCATGATTCCAGCAAATTTTACATTCAAAAAGTCAATTAATGCTCCTTCCCTTCCGAACCCTGCGGTGCGCCCAAACAGTAATTTTCTCACACATATGAGGCACGACAAATTGTATGATGCAATTTGTCCTGCTACCCTTATGAAAGTGCTAACTTTGGGGCTAAAATACATTTTTGTGGGGAAAATGTGATTTTTTTTTTTCAAATATTTTCACGGCTTAAAGAGGTTGTCCACTACTTTCAGTTAACCCCCCCAATGTATCCCCCCAGGGCCCCTAATGAATTTATAAAAACCTTCTGTTGCCGGATTCGCCTGTGAGCGGCGCTATGGCAGCGGCTGAGTCCGGGTCACGTGACCCCCAGGCTGCAGCCGCCGCTAACTTCCGCCGACATCACGTCAATTTCCAGACTCTGGAAATTGACGTGACATCAGCAGCAGGCGTGACCAGCCTCCACAGACAGCAGTCACTGGCGCAGAAAATTGCCCGGGAGCCCACGACATTTTTTTTAAGTTTTTTTTTTTTTACTGAAACATATTGTTCATTAACCCCTTTCTGACAGCTGACGGAATAGTACGTCAGCTGGCAGTATACCCCGCTTTGAGGTGGGCTTCGGCAGTGAGCCCACTTCAAAGCCGCAACATGTCAGCTGTTTTCAATACAAAAAAAATTTGCATGTTCGCTAAACGGCGTAGCGAGAAAAAAAAATCAAAAGCCAAAATTATGTTTTTTTGGATCAAAAGAACATATCTGCACAAAAGTGGTATCATTAAAAACGTCAGCACACAAAAAATTAGCGCTCACCCGACCCAATATCTCAGAAAATATAGACGCTACGGGTATCGGAAAATGGTGCAATTATTTTATTTATTTTTAGCAAAGTTTGGAATGTTTTTTCACCACTTAGATAAAAAAAACCTAGATGTGTTTGGTGTCTATGAACTCGTAGTGACCTGGAGAATCATAATGGTAGGTCAGTTTTATGCTGTGTGCACACGTTGCAGATTTGGGTGCAGAATTTTCTGCACAAAATCTGCATCTCCTTACAGAAAACGCAGCTGCGTTTTTGATGCATTTTTTTCACGTTTTTTTTTTTTCATGGTTTTGATGCAGGGTTTTTTGTGCGGTTTTGATGCAGTTCTTGGTGCGGTTTTTGGTGCATTTTTGCGTGGTTTTGATGCAGTTTTTGGTGCAGTTTTGATGCATTTTTGGTGCAGTTTTGATGCAGTTTTTGGTGCTGTTTTGATGCAATTTATGGTGTGGTTTTGATGCAGTTTTTGGTGTAGTTTTGATGCAGTTTTTGGTGCGGTTTTGATGCAGTTTTTGGTGCGGCTTTGATGCAGTTTTTGGTGCAGTTTTAATGCAGTTTTTGGTGCGGTTTTAATTCGTTTTTGATGCAGTTTTTGCAGCGATTTTGGTGCAGTTTTGATGCAATTTTTGGTGCAGTTTTTGGTTCGGTTTTGATGCAGTTTTTGGTGCAGTTTTGATGCAGTTTGTGGTGCGTTTTTGATGCATTTTTTGCACGGTTTTGATGCATTTTTTATTTTTTGATGCAGGTTTTGTGCGTTTTTGCATGCGTTTTTGAAATCTAAATAAAGATGTATTATTGAACAACAAAAAAAAAGATTTGTGATGTCATTATTGTCCAACCTCCTCTTTTACATTTGTCCAACCCACACTCAATTACACACAGACAGATGATAAATGAAATGAATAGACAGATCTACATATAGTTAGATCTATAGATGCATAAATCTATCTATTCATATATCTATCTATAGATATATCTGGATAGATATATCTGTTGATAGATGTATTGCTAGTGTAGGGTGTGTGTCCACTGTCCGGATTACATCCGAATTAGCTGCAGATTGGATACTGCGTACACACATACCCCAAAAGACCCCCCGCACACACCCGAACAGTCACGCACACACCCGAACAGTCCCGCACACACCCGAACAGCCAGGCACACACCCACACAGCCCCGCACACATCCGAACAGCCCCGCACACACCCGAACAGTCCCGCACACACCCGAGCAGCCAGGCACACACCCGCACAGCCCCACACACATCCGAACAGTCCCGCACACACCCGCACACATCCGAATAGCCCGCAGACCCCACACACACCTAAACAGTCCCGCACAGCACCGCACACATCTGAACAGCCCGCAGACCCCACCCGCACACACCTGAACAGTCCGGCACACATCCGAACAGCCCGCAGACCCCGAACACACATACACACACACAGTCACCGCCCACACACTTCCCTCCTCCCGAACTGCAGCGTTTCTCGGACCCACATCTGCAGCAAAACTGCAGATCTTTTTCACATCTGCAGTTTTGCTGTGGATGTGAACGCCTAAGGGTGCAGAACCGCTGCAGTTCAGCACAAAAGAAGTGACATGCTGCAGAAAAAAAGCTGCGTTTCGGTGCGGCTTTTTCCGCAGCATGTGCACAACAAGTCTGCGGCTCCCACTTACATTGGTTGTGCACTACACTGCGGATTTGATGCAATTCGGTGCAGCAAAAAACCCTGTGGATCTGCAATCAAATCTGCAACGTGTGCACACAGCCTTAGCATTTAGTGAACCTAGCAAAAAAGCCAAGCAAAAAACAAGTGTGGGATTGCACTTTTTTTGCAATTTCATCGCACTTAGAATTTTTTTTAACATTTTCTGTTACACGACATGGTAAATCCAATGGTGTTGTTCAAATGTAGAACTTGTCCCGCAAAAGACAAGCCCTCACATGGCCATATTGACAGAAAAATTATGGTTCTGGAAAGAAGGGGAGCGATAAACGAAAAAAGCTCCAGGGGTGAAGGGGTTTAGAAACATGGATATGGACATATCTGTGTAAATAGACATAGATACATATCTATCTATCTATCTATCTATCTATCTATCTATCTATCTACTGTATCTATCTATCTATCCATCCATCCATCCATCTATCTGTGTGTAATGGAATGTGGGTTGGACAAATGTAAAAGAGGAGGTTGGACAGAAATGACATCACAAATCTTTTTGAAGAGAGAGGAGGGAGAGGAGGGATGGGTTTGGGTGTGTTTTGGAGTGGGTGTGGTAGGTTCGGGCTTAGTGGCCAGTGCAATGCATCATGGAACATGTCGTATTAGAGCACAATAACTCAGGAGAAAGGAAGTTGTCGATTAACCCCATGAGAGGTGGATCGAGCACTGAAGATGTGCTGCTACAGCATGATAACAGGTAATATTGCTAAAATAAACACAGTGGATGTTTTCAGTGGCACATAATAGCAAGAGTTATGAAAATTTTTTTTTATTGTATTGGACAACTTCTTTAACGTTATAAATTTCTGTGAAGCACCTGGAGGTTCAATGTGCTTACCATACATCTAGATAAGTTTCCTGAGGGGTCTAATTTCCAAAATTGTGTCGCTTGTGGGGGATTTTTACTGTTTAGGCACATCAGGGGCTCTCCAAATATGACATGGTGTCCTCTAGTCGTTCCAGCAAAATTTGCATTAAAAAAGTCAAATGGCATTCCTTACATTTTGAGCTCTGCCGTACGCCAAAACAGTAGTTTTCCCCCACATATAGGGTATCGGCATGCTCAGAAGAAATTTCACAACAAATTTTGTGGTCCATTTTTTACTGTTAGGGTGCGTGTCCACGTACCGGATTACATCCGGATTAGGTGCGGATTGAATGCTGCGTACAACCACAGCGTTCAATCCGCAGCATCCAGATGTTACAGCATAGTGGAGGAGATTTTATGAAATCCCGTCTCCACTATGCGTGCAAACACGCATCCGGCGGCCCTGCGTTTCCGGACATGTGGCGCGTCTTTTTAGAATGCAACATGTCCGTTTACCTTGCGGCGACGCTGCGTCGCTGCAAGGTAAATCACAGGGCCCTATGTATGAGGTGCAGAGGTTCCGGATGTGTGCAATGAACAGAAGGGGATGGCGCTTTGGGCTGAGCGAGTTTTCCGCTCCGTCCAAAGCGCCGGCAATCTGCAACGTGGAACCCTACCCTTACCCGTGTGAAAATACAAAACTTGGGGTCTAAAGTACATTTCTTGTGAAAAAAAAATAAATGTTCTTTTTTTCCACATTCCAAAAATTCCTGTGAATCACTTGAAGGGTTAATAAACTTCTTAAATGTGGTTTTCAGCAGCTTGAGGGGTGTAATTTTTAGAATGATGTCATTTTTGGGTATTTTCTATCATATAGACCCCTTAAAGTCACTTCCAATGTGAGGTGGTCCTTAAAAAAATGGGTTTGTAAATTTGGTTGGAAAAATGAGAATTTGCTGGCCAACTTTTAACCCTTATAACTTCCAAACAAACAAACAAAAAAATGTTTGTTTCAACAATTGTGGTGATGTAACGTAGACATGTGGGAAATGTTATTTATTAACTATTTTTTGTGATATATCTCTCTGATTTGAAGGCATAAGAATTCAAAGTTTGAAAATTGCTAAATTTTACAAATTTTTGCCAAGTTTCCATTTTTTTCACAAATAATTTTACTATTATCATGAAGTACAATATGTCATAAAAAACATTCTCAGAATCAGTGGTATCCATTGAAGTGTTCCAGAGTTATTACCTCATAAAGTGACAATGGTCAGAATTGTAAAAAGTGGCCTGGTTATTAACGTGCAAACCACCTTGGGGGTAAATGGGTAAAAAAAAAGGAGTAGAAAAATACATAATTTTTTTATCATCATATTTAGCCCCAAGAATAAAGATAACATGTCAAGCAATCATGACAAATTGCTTACAAATAATATAACTATCTAAATTTAGTATTTAGTATTAGTGGATCATACTGACCCACAGAATTAATTTAACACTATATTTGTATGACTTGTAGAATAGTGTAATATTTAACACCTTCACTCCTGAGACTGTTTTCACCTTCCTGACTAGGCCAAATTTAACAATTCTAACCACTGTCACTTTATGTGGTAATTAGTGTTGAGCGATACCGTCCGATACTTGAAAGTATCGGTATCGGATAGTATCGGCCGATACCCGAAAAGTATCGGATATCGCCGATACCGATACCCGATACCAATACAAGTCAATGGGACACCAAGTATCGGAAGGTATCCTGATGGTTCCCAGGGTCTGAAGGAGAGAAAACTCTCCTTCAGGCCCTGGGATCCATATTAATGTGTAAAATAAAGAATTAAAATAAAAAAATATTGATATACTTACCTCTCCGGAGGCCCCTGGACATCACCGCTGGTAACCGGCAGCCTTCTTTGCTTAAAATGAGCGCGTTTAGGACCTGGGAATGACGTCGCGGCTTCTGATTGGTCGCGTGCCGCTCATGTGACCGCCACGCGACCAATCAGAAGCCGCAACGTCATTCTCAGGTCCTAAATTCCTAGAATGAGGAGTTTAGGGCCTGAGAATGACGTCGCGGCTTGTGATTGGTTGCGTGGCGGTCACATGAGCAGCACGCGACCAATCAGAAGCCGTGACGTCATGGAAGTCCCTAAACGCGCTCATTTTAAACAAAGAAGGCTGCCGGTTACCAGCGGTGATGTCCAGGGGCCTCCGGAGAGGTAAGTATGTCAATATTTTTTATTTTAATTCTTTATTTTACACATTAATATGGATCCGATACCGATTCCCGATATCACAAAAATATCGGAACTCGGTATCGGAATTCCGATACCGCAAGTATCGGCCGATACCCGATACTTGCGGTATCGGAATGCTCAACACTAGTGGTAATAACTCTGGAATGCTTCAATATATCTCAGAGATTCTGACACTCTTTTTTTCATGGCACATTGTACTTCATGTTAGTGGTAAATTTAGGCCAATATTTTGTGTGTTTATTTGTGCAAATATCAGAATTTTGGTGAAATTATTGAAAATGTTACAATTTTCAAACTTTTAACCTTTATACCCTTAAACCAGAGTTGTATCACGCAAAATAATAAAGAAATGACATTTACCACATGTCTACTTTACATAAGCATCATTTTTTAAACCTAATTTTTTTTATAGAAAGTTAGGGCTCCTTTCCACTTGCGAGGAAAACGGATGAGTGCAATCCGATAAAAAATCGGATTGCACTCGGACCAATGTTATTCAATAGGTGACATTCCATTTGCAATTTTTTTCTCAGCCGAAATCGGACTGAGAAAAAAATCGCAGCATGCTGCGTATTGCTGCGATTCTCGGACGAGACTCGCCAATGCAAGTCAATGGGTGCGAGAAAAAAACGCACAGCATTCGCACCATGCGAGTGCTGTCCGATTTTTACGCACCGGTGTCCTTTGAAAAGCCGGCAATTCAGCACAGTGTACAGTAAAATCACACTGACAGGTTAGATTAGAGTAGATATATACACATAGAATAGGTATATATACATATATATATATATATATATATATTTGTCAGGGAGACACCTATATATATATATTTATATTTAATACAGCGCTAGATAGCTTAAAAGCCGGTAATTCAATTACCGGCTTTTGCTCTCTCCTTCCTAAACCCGACATGATTTGTGACATGGTTTACATACAATAAACCATGTCATATCCCCCTTTTTTTGCATATTCCACACTACTAATGTTAGTAGTGTGTATGTGCAAAATTTGGGCGCTCTAGCTATTATATTTAAGGGTTAAATCGCGGAAAAAAATGGCGTGGGCTCCCGCGCAATTTTCTTCGCCAGAGTGGTAAAGCCAGTGACTGAGGGCAGATATTAATAGCCTGGAGAGGGTCCATGGTTTTTGCTCCCCCCCCGGCTAAAAACATCTGCCCCCAGCCACCTCAGAAATGGCACATCTGGAAGATGCGCCTATTCTGGCATTTGGCCACTCTCTTCCCATTCCCATGTAGTGGTGGCATATGGGGTATTGAAGGGTTAATGTAACCTTGCTATTGTAAGGTGACATTAAGCCAGATTAATAATGGAGAGGCGTCAATTATGACACCTATCCATTATTAATCCAATTGTATGAAATGGTTAAAAAACACACACACACACACATTATTACAAAGTATTTTAATGAAATAAAGACACAGGTTTTTGTAATATTTTATTATCCTGGTAATCCACCTGAAGACCCTCGTTCTGTAAAAAAGGTAAAATAAAAAAACAACAATATCCCATAGCTTCCGATGATCAGTCTCGTCCCACGCTGTAAATCCTTCTGAAGGGGTTAACTAATTTTACAAGCAGAAGCTCTGCTAATGCAGCTGTGCTCCTGCCTGTAAAACCCCGTGGAATGAATGGAATGTAGGTCTATGACCTGTAGTTACCTTCAGTCGCGGTGATGCACCCTCTGCTGGATGTCCTCATATGAACTTGAGCGTGGGAAAATATTCTGAAAAGTTCCCAGGCTCGAGTAGACTCCATATTCAAAGTCTAAGTGCTAGAAGAACAGAGAATACTCCACCTCAATTGACCCCATTTTAGAAATTATAGCCCTTTGACAATTTATTTACAAATGTAGTGATGATTTGACTCCATGTGTGTTTTCTCAGCGGGGGATGTTGCTGAGTGAAAATTGCAAATCTGCTATTGCAGCCCATACATTGCAGTGTCTGTACGTTGTTGTGCCCAGTACGTTATAGTGCCCAGAACATTATGCCCAGCTTGTGCTTCTAGAGACACGCACCTGTAAATTAGGTGGGCTCTCATCACTACTGAAATGTCTTTTTTTTTTAAATATTTTTTCAATTCTTGTTTTCCTTTTTTTTACTTTCTTACTTAGTCCCTCTTTGGAGCTTTAACTTTTATCACTTTGATTGCTGGTATAATGCAGTGCAATGCACTAACATTGCAATGTTTTATACCTGTCAGTGCTGCACTGACAGATTGCCTCTTAGACCATGCTCTGAAGATTTTTGTAGCCTGGTGACCCAGATGTCATCAAGATGACCTTGGATCACCATTGCAGTCATAGGGCTCTCTACCTCTCCTAGCCTCTGAAATGTTGCGATCAATATCGGTCATGGCATTTAAGGGCTTAAATAGCTCGGGGAGGGGGGGGCATCGGACCTGGCTGTGAGAGCTGTGTGTCAGCTGTGACGTTAGCTGAACTCTCAGCAGCAATTGTGCTGGCACAGCTTATGTGCTTGCACAATCGTCAGGACATATCCATACATCCAAGTCATGAACTCCTTCCCAACCAGGACATCCAAGGCCATGAAGGGGTTAAAGATAAGTAGCTAACATAAAAGTATTGAAGCAACTTTATTGTGATAGACCACATATCCAAGCCCTTTCCACTTCCTGACGACTCTAACTAAAAAACATTTCCTAGATCAGTACATTTCTTAACCTAGAATCTGCAAAAACACTTGTGCATGCCCTCATTATCTCACGCATTGACTAAAGCAACCTCTTGCTCTATTGCCTCCCTACTAACGCTCTCACACCCCTCCAATTTATCCTAAACTCTGCTACCCAATTAATCCACCTGTTCCCCACTATTCCCCAGCCTCTCCTCTCTGCCAATCCCTTCATTGGCTCCCCATTACTCTGAGACTCCAGTCCAAAACCCTATCCATGACATACAAAGCCATCCGCAACTTGTCTCCTCCATACATCTGTGGCCTAGTCTCCCGATACTTACCTACACGCAACCTCTGATCCTCACAAGATCTCCTTCTCTAATCTCCTCTTATCTCCTCATACAAAATTTTTCCTGTGCATCCCCCTACTCTGGAACTCTCTACCCCAACATATCAGACTCTTGCCTACTGTGGAAATCTTCAAAGGGAACTTGAAGACTCACCTCTGCCAACAAGCTTACAACCTGCAGTAACCCTTGCTCCACTTTACCACTGCATTACCAGCTCTGCCCTCACCTACTGTAATTTAACCCAGCCCTTGTGAATTGTGAGCCCTCTCTCTTCCTGTACCAGTCAGTAACTTGTATTGTTCCTGATTATTGTACTTATTATTGTACTTTTTTTTAATATGTAAAACGCCATGGAATAAATGGTGCTATAATAATAATAATAATCAATAATACTAATAATAATAAGAGAACAGAATAATTCAATGATTTATATTTAACCACTTAGCATCAGGCTGTCAGAATAACTTGTCAGTAATCTTTAACTAAATTCTCAAGAACCTGCTGTGTTCAAAACTCCCAGACTTATACAATCAATGGCACATTTATTAGGAATACCACCTGCCCTAATACATACTTAATGAGGGCAATTAGGTAGATTGGATAATAACATGTTCCTTTGTGAGTTTCCCAGGAGACAAAGTACATCCTTTTCACCGAAGGACAAAGAGACTTTGAGTGGCTGAAAGCATTACAGCAGAACAAAGAGATCACCAACAGTATTCTGAAGCAATACAGGTATATAGCTTGTTACCCATCAAATGCTTTCTGTGGGACTAGCCATCCATACAACATTCTCCCAGTGATCGTATTCATCCCCTACTCTGTACAATAGAATGTCTGATCTATCACCTACGATACATGGATATGGTTACGTTTTCTGAAAATCTGCAGTTTCAGCTTCCCACATTAATTTAACTGCGACTGAAACTAGATATCAGTGCTTGCACAAACGTATAGAAATAGCCTGGTGTGTATCTTATATGTCATGTATGTTAAGGATTGCTGATGAGATGGCCAGAGAAAAACATGGCAACATTACTCAAAGGATCACTTTGAAAAATTGGGAATTTATTATTTTTTTTACTGTACTATTACTGTGGAGGTCGGGTCCCTTGCTTTGATGTGGCCTCCGGCGCTGAGCCCGCATCAAAGCCGGGACATGTCAGCTGTTTTGAACAGTTAAATGCCGCTGTCAAAAGCTGACAGCAGCATTTAACCGGTGCTTCCGGCCGTGCGGCCGGAAATGATCGCATCGCTGACCCCCGTCACATGATCGGGGGTCAGCGATGCTACTGCAAAGTAACCATAGAGGTCCTTGAGACCTCTTTGGTTACTGATCCCGGCTAGCTGTTGTCACCACCCTGTGGTCGGCGCTCATAGCACACCTGCATTTCTGCTGCATAGCAGCGATCTGATGATCGCTGCTATGCAGCAGAGGCGATTGAGTGGTGCCAGCTTCTAGCTTCCCATGGAGGCTATTGCAGCATGGAAAAAGTAAAAAAAAATGTTTTAAAAAATATGAAAAAAATAAAAAAAAATATAAAAGTTTAAATGACCCCCCCTTTCGCCCCATTCAAAATAAAACAATAAAAAAAAAAAATCAAACCTACACATATTTGGTATCGCCGCCCGATCTATCAATAAAAGAAAAGGATTAACCTGATCGCTGAACGGCATAGCGAGAAAAAAATTATTATTATTATTATTTTTAACTATCCAAGGTAGTTTTACTAAAATTGCCCGTGGTGCCCACTGGAAAACAAACACTGAAATGCAGCAGAATTCTCCTGGTGCTTAAATATGCAAATTGCCTTGCCATATGGCTTAGGGGAAAAGCAAAACCAGAATATCAGTTTGTCAGGCCAGGCATATCACTTTCCACAAGTAGAAACATAGCCAAATCACCTAGTCAAATCACCTCTCATGCTTTGCACTAATGAGGGGCCACACCACAAAACACTGTGTCTTTATTTGAGTTTCTGGTTTGGCTTTTATGCCAAGTCATGTGGCAAGGCTCGGTAAAGAGAATCCATATTGACTTTTAGGATTGTTGTTTCCAATAGGTGGCATTAGAGATCAAATATTCTTCCTCTCTGAAGAGACAATTTGCATATTTAATTTCCCAGAGGAGCATGCCACTCTCCACAAGGAGAAACGTCACCCCTTAGATCTGATACTTACAGTTGTGCTCAAAAGTTTATATACCCCGGCATAATTTTTGCTTTTTTGGCCTTTTTTCAGAGCATTTGAAGGATAGCACCAACATTTTTTCTCCACTCATGGTTAGTGATTGTGTGCAGCTATTTATTGTCAAACTACTACGGTATGTTTTTTCTTTTTTAAATCATAATGACAACCCAAAACATCCAAATGACAATGATCAAAAGTTTACATACCCTGGTGATTTTGGCCTGATAACATGCACAGAAGTTGACAAAAATGGGTTTGAATGGCTACTAAAGGTAACCTGTGCTTGTAATCAGTGTATGTGCATAAAAGCTGAGTGAGTTTCTGGGATCCAGACAGACTCTTGCATCTTTTATCCAGTCACTGACATTTCTGCATTGTTAGTCATGGGGAAAGCAAAAGAATTGTCAATGGATCTACGGGAAAAGGTAGTTGAACTGTATAAAACAGGAAAGGGATACAAAAAGATATCCAAGGAATTGATAATGCCCGTCAGCAGTATTCAAATTGTGATTAACAAATGAAAAATCAGGGGCTCTGTAAAAACAAAACCACGGTCAGGTAGTGTTAGGTCTCGAGTTCCCGCTTCTGCACAGGGGGAATCTCGAGCCATCTCCGCTGCGGTCTCCCATTCTTATCCAGCCGCAGTGGAGTCTGCTCAGCAGGGACGTCGGTCCCAGCGTCTTGCTCAGTCTCACTCTGTACAGAGAGTTACTGCTGCTTCTTCAGCTTCTGCCATTAAAGCCAGTGCTGGTCAGCAGCGAGCGGACTTCTCTGGGACTAAGTCCTTGTCTGCACACACTGAGCATGCCCAGGGCAAGATCTCCCGTTGGAGATCGAGGGTCATGTGCTCAGGCTCTGCAGCACATTCCATTGGTCCTCTTGGCAGGTCTTGGAAGGGCAAAGTTTCTGTGGCCACTTCCTGTGCTGCAACTATATAAACTGCGCATGACCGCACGGCCATGCGCTAGTGTACAATTGTTAATGTGTGTATGTTGTGAGTGCAAGTCGTCCTTGGATACCCCTACCCTATTGAATGTCTGTTCGCGGAAGGTGTATGGTTGCTATCTAGCGCCCGACTTAGCCTACAGCACGAATCACACATTACAGCGTCCAGTTGCTGTGACCGCCAGTACGGCGCCGTGCACTTCCTCTGTGCTTTCCTTACCCAAGCCTGGGTGGTTAGTGGCGTTCGTCAGTGCGGCACCGCATGCACTCTTGTGCCTTAATACTGTTATTCAGCTTCCTTACACACCCAGTTGCGGTGTTGTGCCAGCAAGGGTCTAATCGGACTTCAATCCTAGTTGGGGTTGAGTTCGCTGACTACTTGCTCGCGCTCTATGTGCGGTACCGCGATCCTGTGACGCAACAGGATCGCTTCCTTCACGCTGGGTGAAGTTTAACCCACGTGTGTACACTTATGAGTACCGCCATATAGTCCGTCATTACTTGGCAGCAGGTTCCATCTCTGCACGGTGGACCCAGGGCTGCGAACGCACCATACTCTATCTGTCCTATTATTTGGTGCGTTCCGCTAGCCCTAACATTACACTAGCGCCCGGGTCTGGCTAGTAATGACGGACAAACAGCAATCCTTGCGGTATATCCAGCAGCTGGAGGGTAGGTTGGCGGCTCTTGAGAGCGCAACCTCAGCTGTGGATGTTACCGCAGTTGCTGTACAGGCTGCTAGCGTGGCTGCAGCAACCCTGTCCATTGCCACCCCTGCTCCGACATTTTCTCGCCTCCCGCTGCCAGAAAAATTTTCTGGTGATAGCAAATTTTGTAGGGGATTCGTGAGTCAGTGCTCTATTCACCTCGAGCTCCTGGCTGCACGTTTTCCCACAGAGCGGGCTAAGGTGGGATTTATAGTGTCTCTCTTGTCGGACAGGGCGTTGGAATGGGCTACGCCGCTGTGGGAGCGTGGCGATCATGTGGTGCAGAGTGCTCCGCTGTTTCTGAGCGCTCTGAAACAGGTCTTTTTAGGACCTCAAGTCACCCATGATACTGCGCTCCAACTGCTGGCATTAACTCAGGGTGAGTCCTTGGTCAGTCATTTTGCCATCCAATTCCGCACTTTAGCTTCTGAGCTGGATTGGTCGGATAAAGCTCTTATCCCCATATTTTGGAGGGGCCTGGCTGACCACGTTAAGGACGCTCTGGCCACTAGGGAGATTCCTGCCACACTGGAGGAGTTAATAACTGTCTCCACTCGAATTGACCTCCGTTTTAACGAGCGGAGGTTAGAGCGAGCCCAGTGTAGGCAGAGGTTTCGGCTGGCTCCTACCTTCGCCAAACCTCTGGAATCTCCGGTCCTGGTTCCCGAGTCACATGAGGCCAGGGAAGTGTCACAAGCGGGATCTAAGTCCCAGACCGCTTGTGCACTCAAGGTCTGTCATGTTTGCCAGCAGTCAGGACATCTAGCCACCAGATGTTCTCAGCGGTCGAGGAAACGTCAGCATCTAGTGGTAGTAGGTGGAGGTACACTAGACACGGCGACGTTTGCCTCTAAATTGTCCTTTAAGGGGACAATTACTATAGGCTCATTCTCCCACTCGGTAGAGCTCTGCGTGGATTCTGGGGCGGAGGGCAATTTTATGTCTTCTGCCTACGCCCAACGTCACGCAATACCCCTGGTTATGCTAGCTCCACCAGTAACGGTACGAGTGGTGAATGGGTCGACACTGCCCTCACAGATAACACACCAGACCATCCCTTTTACTCTGTCCATGTCGCCATCTCATCAGGAGATTATATCTCTGCTCGTCATTCCTGAGGGAATTGATGAGGTCCTGTTGGGAATACCTTGGCTACGGTACCACTCTCCTCATATCGAGTGGTCCTCTGGCAGAATCCTGGGATGGGGCGAATCTTGTGGGGGTAGGTGTCAGAGGGAGTGCGTTCAGGTTGCTACTACAGAGGTACCCGCAGATCTTTCCTCTCTCCCCAAGCAGTATTGGTCTTATGCAGACGTGTTCTCCAAAAAGGCGGCGGAGATCCTTCCGCCCCATCGCCCCTATGACTGTCCTATTGATCTCTTGCCTGGTGCTGAGCCTCCCCGGGGTCGAGTCTATCCGCTATCTCTCCCGGAGACGGAGGCAATGTCACAGTACATCCAGGAATATCTGGCAAGAGGATTCATTGGGAAGTCAGTGTCACCTGCTGGGGCAGGGTTCTTCTTCGTGCAGAAGAAGAATGGGGAATTGCGTCCATGCATAGACTACAGGGGTCTTAATGCCATCACCGTCAAAAATAAGTATCCTTTGCCCTTGATATCTGAGCTCTTCGATAGGCTTCGGGGAGCAAGGGTATTTACTAAACTAGATCTGCGGGGTGCTTACAACCTGATTCGCATCCGTGAGGGGGACGAATGGAAGACGGCTTTTAACACCAGGGATGGGCACTATGAATATCTGGTGATGCCCTTTGGGCTCTGTAATGCCCCAGCCGTTTTCCAAGACTTTGTGAACGATATCTTCCGGGATATGCTTTCCACCTCGGTCGTAGTCTATCTGGATGATATTCTCATCTACTCTCCAGATATTGACTCCCACCGGAGAGATGTTTGCAAAGTCTTCGACCTCCTACGGGCAAACTCCCTCTATGCCAAGTTGGAGAAGTGTATGTTTGAGCAGGAGTCCTTACCTTTCCTAGGCTACATCATCTCTGCCCAGGGATTGGCTATGGATCCTGCCAAACTACAGGCTGTGATGGACTGGCAGGAACCCCATTCTCTTAAAGTGGTGCAGCGCTTTATGGGGTTCATTAATTATTATCGCCAGTTCATTCCGCACTTCTCAACTTTGGTAGCTCCCTTGGTTGCCCTCACCAAGAAGGGGGCGTATCCCAAATTGTGGTCTGAGGAGGTCTCCAAGGCCTTTAACTCTATAAAGTCACACTTCGCTAGCGCTCCCATCCTACATCGCCCCGATGTTGATAAGCCATTTATCATGGAGGTGGATGCCTCTTCTGTTGGTGTTGGAGCAGTCCTCTTCCAAAAGGATGCTCAAGGTCGGAAGCATCCTTGCTTCTTTTTCTCCAAGACCTTCTCACCAGCAGAGAGGAATTATTCCATCGGGGACAGGGAGTTGCTAGCCATGAAGTTGGCTTTCTCGGAGTGGAGACATCTCTTGGAGGGAGCACGTTTTCCCTTCCAAGTCTTCACAGACCATAAAAATTTGGTCTACCTGCAGACAGCCCAGCGGTTGAATTCTCGCCAGGCCAGATGGTCCTTATTCTTCTCCCGGTTTCATTTCACCCTCCATTTTCTTTCTGGGGAGAAGAACATTCGGGCCGACGCTCTCTCTCGCTCCGTTGTGTCATCTGCGGAGGAAGAGGAGGAGCCCCGGCTTATTGTCCCCACCGAGAGCTTGAGAACTGTGGCCCCGCTTTCGCTAGAGTCTGTGCCTCCGGGCAAGACTTTTGTACCATCCAGTTTGCGACCGGAGGTTCTCTCTTGGGCACACTCGTCCAGGGTGGGTGGACATTTTGGTACCAAAAGGACATCTGAGTTACTGGCGAGGACATACTGGTGGCCGCATATGGCTCGTAATGTCGCAGAGTATGTTCGGGCGTGTGTCTCTTGCGCCAAGAACAAGACTCCTCGGCAACGGCCAGCTGGTTTGCTTTATCCTCTGCCGGTGGCGGACAGGCCCTGGGAGATGGTCGGGATGGACTTTGTGGTGGGCTTACCCAAGTCTCGTAACTGCACCATTATCTGGGTGATCACCGACCATTTTTCCAAAATGGTGCACTTGGTGCCTCTTCCATGGCTACCTTCTGCACGGGCGTTGGCTGCCTTGTTCGTCAAGCATATCTTTCGCCTACACGGTATGCCAGACAAAATTGTTAGTGACCGGGGTCCCCAGTTTGCGTCTCGATTATGGAGAGAGCTTTGTCGTCTACTCAGTATTGAGTTGAATCTCTCTTCGGCATATCATCCCGAGACGAATGGGTTGGTAGAGAGGGCCAACCAGACCTTGGTCACATATTTACGACATTTTGTTTCTGCCAGGCAGGATGACTGGGCATCCTTGCTACCATGGGCAGAGTTTGCACTTAACAATGCCGTAGCCGACTCCACCGGTCAGACTCCATTCCTCCTGAATTACGGCCAGCATCCGCGTGTTCCTGTGCTCATGCCTGTGTCTTCTGCTGACTCCAGGGTGGCAGACTGGGCTGTGGAGGCACGGGACATTTGGGACCGCATGCAGGATGCCATTCGGGCCTCCAAGGAGAGAATGAGGTCCTCCGCCGATGTTCATCGGCGCCCCGCTCCGTCCTTTGCTCCTGGCGACTTGGTGTGGCTCTCCGCCCGTAACATCAGGCTGCGAGTTGAGTCCACTAAGTTTGCTCCTCGCTACTTGGGTCCCTTCAAGGTTCTCGAACGGGTTAATCCTGTGGTCTACCGTTTGGCTCTTCCTCCACGCTTGGGTATCACCGACACCTTTCATGTGTCCCTCTTGAAACCCGTATACATGTCCCGGTTTTCCGAGTCATCTGCCGGGACATCGGGTTCATCTACGGACGATTACGAGGTGAACGCTATTTTGGGGTGCAAGGTGGTACGCGCCAAAAAGTTCTATCTGGTGGATTGGAAGGGTTATGGCCCAGAGGACAGGTCATGGGAGCCTGCTGAAAACATTCGGGCCCCACAGCTCATTGCTGCCTTCGAGCGTAGCGAGGCCCAAGGAGGGGGGGGGGCCCTAGGAGGGGGGGTAATGTTAGGTCTCGAGTTCCCGCTTCTGCACAGGGGGAATCTCGAGCCATCTCCGCTGCGGTCTCCCATTCTTATCCAGCCGCAGTGGAGTCTGCTCAGCAGGGACGTCGGTCCCAGGGTCTTGCTCAGTCTCACTCTGTACAGAGAGTTACTGCTGCTTCTTCAGCTTCTGCCATTAAAGCCAGTGCTGGTCAGCAGCGAGCGGACTTCTCTGGGACTAAGTCCTTGTCTGCACACACTGAGCATGCCCAGGGCAAGATCTCCCGTTGGAGATCGAGGGTCATGTGCTCAGGCTCTGCAGCACATTCCATTGGTCCTCTTGGCAGGTCTTGGAAGGGCAAAGTTTCTGTGGCCACTTCCTGTGCTGCAACTATATAAACTGCGCATGACCGCACGGCCATGCGCTAGTGTACAATTGTTAATGTGTGTATGTTGTGAGTGCAAGTCGTCCTTGGATACCCCTACCCTATTGAATGTCTGTTCGCGGAAGGTGTATGGTTGCTATCTAGCGCCCGACTTAGCCTACAGCACGAATCACACATTACAGCGTCCAGTTGCTGTGACCGCCAGTACGGCGCCGTGCACTTCCTCTGTGCTTTCCTTACCCAAGCCTGGGTGGTTAGTGGCGTTCATCAGTGCGGCACCGCTTGCACTCTTGTGCTTTAATACTGTTATTCAGCTTCCTTACGCAACCAGTTGCGGTGTTGTGCCAGCAAGGGTCTAATCGGACTTCAATCCTAGTTGGGGTTGAGTTCGCTGACTACTTGCTCGCGCTCTATGTGCGGTACCGCGAATCTGTGACGCAACAGGATCGCTTCCTTCACGCTGGGTGAAGTTTAACCCACGTGTGTACACTTATGAGTACCGCCATATAGTCCGTCATTACTTGGCAGCAGGTTCCATCTCTGCACGGTGGACACCGGGCTGCGAACGCACCATACTCTATCTGTCCTATTATTTGGTGCGTTCCGCTAGCCCTAACAGGTAGACCAACAAAAATGTCGTCTACAACTGCCAGGAAAATTGTTCGGGATGCAAAGAAAAATCCCCAAATAACATCAGCTGAAATACAGGACTCTCTGAAAACTAGCGATGTGGCTGTTTCAAGATGCACAGTAAGGAGGCACTTGAAGAAAAATGGTCTGCATGGTCGAGTCTCCAGAAGAAAGCCATTGCTGTGCAAATGCCACAAAGTATCTTGCCTAAAGTGCACAAAACAGCACAAAGACAAGACTCAAAACTTCTGGAACAAGGTAGTTTGGAGTGATGAGACCAAAATTGAACTTTTTGGCCACAACCATAAATGTTACATTTGGAAACACAACAACAAGGCCTATTATGAATGGAACACCATTCCTACTGTAAAGCACGGAGGTGGATCGTTGATGTTTTGGAAATGTGTGAGCTACAAAGGCACAGGAAACTTGGTCAAAATTGAAGGAAAGATGAGTGCAGCACGTTATCAGCAAATACTGAAAGCAAATTTGCACTCATCAGCCCATAAACTGCACATGGGATGTACTTGGACGTTCCAACATGACATTGATCCAAAACACAAGGCCAAGTCGACCTGTCATTGGTTACAGCAGAAAAAAGTGAAGGTTCTGGAGTGGCCATCTCAGTCTCTTAACCTCAATATCTTTGAGCCACTCTGGGGAGATCTCAAGTGTGCAGTTCATGCTAGACAGCCCAGGAATTTACAGGAACTGGAGACCTTTTGCCAAGAAAAGTCGGCAGCTTTACCATCTGAGAAAATAAAGAACCTTATTCACAACTGCCACAAAAGACATCAAGCAGTACACAGTATTAAGAAATAGGGTATGTGAACTTTTGATCAGGGTCATTTGGATGTTTTGGGTTGTCATTATGATTTAAAAGAGAAAACACAGTAGTTTGACAATAAATGGCTTCACCTAACCACTAACCATGAGCGGACAAAAAGTTTTGGTGTTATCATTCATATTCTCTGAAAAAAAGCTAAGAAAGCATAGTATGTAAACTTTTGAGCACAACTGTAGACATACTTTACAAAAACATTCAATTTTCTTCTTTAGGACGCGCTGATTTTTTTGCCATGTGCCAGAAATATTAACAGTGGTCTTTTTATGATCTAATTTCTGTATAATATGTAAGTTTCAAGGTCATAGAGATACACAAAATGGATGACAGAATTTACCAATAGGACCACATTTTTTCTTTAACTTTCCTTGGGGTATTGGGACACTGAAAGCGCCAATACCAAGAGGGTTTCCAAAAAGTTGATTCTGTGGATCAGCTAGGAAGAAAGGCAACAAAAGGGCTCATTCAGATGACAGTGATTTTTCTCATATGCAAAAAGTGACCCGAGTTTCATCACTGATTTTAATCATATTTTCATCAGTGTTCGGTCAATATGTCAGTTTTTCCATCAGAGTTTCATCAGATTTTCTCATACAATAAAAAGAACATGAAGGTTTCTCAAGCTTTTCTTATGAAAAAGTCTGTAAAACATAGATGGCTTTGAGTGCTGTTTGATTTAGATTTGCATTGGTGAGTTTGGTCCATGACTTAAGGCCCCTTCACAGTAAGCGACGCTGCAGCGATACCGACAACGATCCGGATCGCTGCAGCGTCGCTGTTTGGTCGCTGGAGAGCTGTCACACAGACCGCTCTCCAGCGACCAACGATGCCGGTAACCATGGTAAACATCGGGTAACTAAGCGCAGGGCCGCGCTTAGTAACCCGATGTTTACCCTGGTTACCATCCTAAAAGTAAAAAAAACAAACAGTACATACTTACCTACCGCTGTCTGTCCTCCAGCGCTGTGCTCTGCACTCCTCCTGTACTGTCTGTGTGAGCACAGCGGCCGGAAAGCAGAGCGGTGACATCACCGCTCTGCTTTCCGGCTGACCGACGCTCGCAGCCAGTACAGGAGGAGTGCAGAGCACAGCGCTGGAGGACAGACAGCGTTAGGTAAGTATGTACTGTTTGTTTTTTTTACTTTTAGGATGGTAACCAGGGTAAACATCGGGTTACTAAGCGCGGCCCTGCGCTTAGTTACCCGATGTTTACCCTGGTTACCAGTGAAGACATCGCTGGATCGGTGTCACACACGCCGATCCAGCGATGTCCACGGGAGATCCAGCGACGAAATAAAGTTCTGGACTTTCTTCAGCGACCAACGATCTCCCAGCAGGGGCCTGATCGTTGGTCGCTGTCACACATAACGATTTTATTAACGATATCGTTGCTACGTCAGAAAAAGCAACGATATCGTTAACAATATCGTTATGTGTGAAGGTGCCTTTAGATCAAAATAGGACAGGAGCTTTTTCATTAAGGTGTTTGCGTTACAATTATGGCTTAAAACACCTTAATAAGTTGCAATGTATTTGCGCAACTTGGAAATTGCTCAAATATATTGTGACATCTGGTGTTTACTCTCTCTTCTCGGCCAGCTATGCCGATATGGGTGGAACAGGATGTGGTTATACCTGCCTTTGAAATACATGAAAAATGATGCCACTTTAGTGATGTATCTTCTTCCAGAAATTTACTCCAGTAACTAACTGGACTATATGTCTTGCAGGGGCACGCACCAGTTAAGAGACATGCCTAATGCATTAAGCCCATATCTGTGTAAGAAAACATTCTTACAACATTCCCTTGCCTACTGTATTCTCACCCATCCCTTGTAGATTGTGAGCCTTCGTGGGCAGGGCCCTCTTTCCTCCTGTACCAGTTATGACTTGTATTGTTTAAGATTATTGTACTTGTTTTTATTATGTATACCCCTCCTTACATGTAAAGCGCCATGGAATAAATGGCGCTATAACAATAAATAATAATAATAATAATTCTTTGGGCTCCATAAAAGCAATGCAGATGAAAAAGAGAAACGAGGATAAAAATTAACTGAATTTTATTAAAGCTACATGTTTCGCAACTGGTCCAGCCCCTTCCTCAGGCATATTTTTCAAGCATAATTTTATTCAATTAATGCATTATGCGATGTGCATCGCTTAATGAGTAAGGCACAAGATGCTCCATTAAGCCCGATCATTCAGACTGGCGACACAATGAAAATCTCAATGAAATGAGCCAAAAAAAAACTGAAATTAGCTTTTTATTTTGCCAGCGATTCTTACCAAAAGTTAAGTCATGCATTACCGTGTTCTAGATGGAGAAGCCCTCTTGTAGGCAACTCGAGATAAAACATGAATTGCTTTATAGTACAGTACATGCTACAGCAACCTTAGTATCATGTGTAGAGGGGACAGAGTACTTATGTATTTTTTTTGTAAAGTAATTATGTGTCATATATTTCTTTAGACTTCGTCCCCGCGATGACTTTGGTAACAGCTTCGACTTGAAGAATTTATTAGTTGTACATCCAGATTTTTCACGGTACTTGAAAAACAGGTAAGATCAGCTCAAATATTAAGGTTACAGTAAATCTACATAAAGTTACAATCCGGTTCTTACACCATGTTCTCCATTTGTAATGCAAAAACCTGGCGAACAAGAAATAAAGATCACTTATATTGTAATCTCTCTAGATTAGCCTCTAGATTAGTTTTATTGTTGCTCTTATCATATACATACTGTAGTCAAGAAATTTATTTTTGAAAATGTGGCATAGAGAATTATGTAAATGTTACTGCTTCCCATATTTTGTCTCATTTACTTGGCCATTGCTATTTACTGTTGAATATAAATATCAGACTATTCAGATGTTGTATTAAAGCACCACCTTTTTTATATTCAGCATTAGAAAGGGAACAGACAATAGTGATGCCAATGTGTAGTAAAATACTTACTGGTCACGGTCTTCTGCTCCCATGTTGGCTGGGAGACCCGGAGCCATTTTTCAATGTAAGTCTGAGATTCAGAGCGAGGCTCTCATACACTTTTACTTGGAGAGCTAATGACTGTTACCGCTGACTTCTGGACAATCGCAACTGACGGACAGGGATCGAAGCAGTGCTGGCACCAGTAGAAGATGGCAACTGGTAAGTATTGTACTACATATAGGAAACGGATATTAAGGATGTCAGTATGGTGCTGAAATAAAAAAATACTTTAAAGGGAATCTGTCAGCAGGATTTCACACCCCAATATATTTATATAATAATAATAATAATAATAATACATGTACTGTAGCTATTTTAAAGCTAAGTCCAACACCTTTATATGGCCAGTCTGCGCCTCCATTACTAAAATTCAGTGTTTGAATTGATATGCAAATGAGGCTGAACGTTTGTGGCAGCTTTGTCAGTCCATCTCTATTCCCCACCCAGCGCCGCCTCCTCCTGCTTAACTGACTGCTCCTTTGCCTAAAGTCACACAGCAAAAAAGTTGTCAGTCACGCAGGAGAAGAAGGTGCTGGGCGGGAAATAGAGCTGGAGTGAAAAAGCTACCACAATATTTCAGTCTTATTTGCATATCAATTCAAACGCTGAATTCTCAGTAACGGAGGAATGGACTGGCTCTGTAAAGATATTGCTGGACTTATTTTTGAAAGAGCTACATGGTTATACACCATCAATAGTTTGGGGCATAAAATCCTATTGACAATAATAATAATTTCCTTTAAACTAGTCTTGAAATCTTGCTTTATATTAATCACCTTTTTATTTAACTATTAAAAAAGGTATCAACCTCTGAAGACTATCAATTATCAGTTACAGTTAGGTCCAGAAATATTTGGACAGTGACCAAATTTTCTTAATTTGGGATTGGCATCTCACTAATATCCGGAGAAATGTTTAGGAACAGCAACCATTTTTCTAAAAAGCCTCCTTAATTTCAGGGGCTCAAAAGTAATTTGACAAATTAACTTTACCATAAATAAAATGCTCATTTTTAATACTTTGTAATCTTGAAGCCATGGACATCTTGAAGCCTTTCCTGCAGTTAAATTCAGTTGCAGCTTGTTTGTGGATCTTTCTGCCTTAAGTTTTGTCTTAAGCATGTGAAATGCTTGCTCGATGGGGTTAGATCTGGTGATTGCCTCAGCCACTGCAGAATATCACACTTCTTTGCCTTAAACTCCTGGGTTGTATCTGCAAAATGTTTACAGTGACCATCTGTACTGTGAAGCGCCGTCCAATCAACCTTGCTGCATTTGGTCGAATCTGAGCAGACGTATAGCCCTGTACACTTCAGAATTCATCCCGCTGCTTCTGTGTTCAGTCACATCATCAATAAACACTATTGACCCAGTGCCATTGGAAGCCATGCATTCCCATGCCATCACACTGCTTCCACCATGTTTTACAGAGGATGTGGTGTGCTTTGGAACATGAGCTGTTCCAAGCCTTCTCCATATTTTCTTCTTGCCATCATTATGGCACAGGATGATATTGGTTTTATCTGTCCAATGAATGTTCTTCCAGAACTGGGCAGGCTTCTTTATATATTTTTTTGTCAAAGTCTAATCTGGCCTTTCCAATTTCAAGGCTTAGCAATGGTTAGTACTTTGTGGTGTATTTGCTTTCATGAATTTTTCTCTTTTTTACAGATTTAGATGTTGAGACATCTACTTCTTGGAGAGTGTTTTTCACTAGGGTGAATGTTGTGTCTTCTGTGGATGTCCCGGCATTTTTGTGTTCCCAAACTTCCCACTGCACTCTTTGCTCTTTTTTTGTAGAATGTACCAAACTGTTGATTTGGCCACTCATAACATTTCTATTATCTCTCTGATTGATTTTTTTTCAGTCTAATTATGGTTTGTTTCTCTTCCATTGACAGCTTCTTTGACCTCATTTTGTGGGTTTGCAGCAACAGCTTAAAAATGCGCATGCCACACCTCGAATCAGCTCCAGGCCTTTTACCCACTTAATTGATGATGGATTTGTAAGGGGATGTAAAGTCTACCCCTTTAAGCTTTCTAGGCTGCTTTATATATATATATATATATATATATATATATATATATATATATATATATATATATATATAATATAATAATATATATAAATTTGTATGTAATGTATTAATTTTTGTGTTAGGGAGAGCGTCATACCCATTTTTGGCCACTAGTATGTTTAGTAAAGATAGGTTTCCACACTATAGATGGTTAAAACATAGGAAGGGTTTACTGGTATAAGGCTGGTTTCACACTTGCATTTGGCTGGTCTGCAAATGGCTGCGTACATCCTCCCTTAAGCTCTGCCTATGCTGCGCCTACTTCCGCATGCATCCTGCGTCGTTCTGCGTACCTATCTTAACATTGGGTACACAGGGACATGCGTTGTATGCGGATGCGTATTTTGACATGCCCATCGACCGCACGGGAAAGCAACTTTTTGCATTTCCAGTGTGGTCGGCGGGCACGTCAAGACTCCACATGCGAAGAAGAGCTGCCGGCGGCTGCCAGAGCTTGAACATCAGCACCTGGAGATGGAACCTCTTCATTCGGAACCAGTGTTTTCACGCTATCGGGGACCCAAAACAGCGACAGCTTCAGAAAAGCCCACACCGGATGTGAAGGCCAAGCAGGAACTTCAACATCGGGAGCTGGAGTGCACAGCGGCGTCCGTGGAAAGATCCAACACTTTCAAGATGGGCATCATCAGCGGTGAGTCAACCACGACCCTTAACACCGGAAGGTTGGGCCTTGCCGCGGCCTTCTACCCCGCCGGGCCATACTCCCTCGCGGCTCTCTGTTCCAGGAAGCGAGCTACATAAGTTGTCCCACAGTTCTCAGGAACAGAAGGTCGGGCCCATGCAAGGCGCGGGTGCAGCTCTGGGTTCTCCTCAGGCCCACCAAAGAGCACGGGGCCCATCTCCAACCCCTGTGCAGTCCGTATGGATATGGATAGCGTTCATCATTGTCAAAAAGATGCAGTGCAAAAAGGAGATTTGGGCTCAGCTACATCAGCACGGAAAGGGCGTTATGACCGGGTGCCGCTCTCATGGACAGTTTGCTTACACCAAGGTCGAACATGGGTACGGCTTTATATGGGAGGTAGGCACTGATGACAAGATCTACATAAATGCTGCCTCTGTGAAACATAGGAGACCTTTATTCGAAGGGGACTGGGTCTCTTTCATTAAGGAGGACTGGCCTATGGGCTATTTAGTCTCTGAAAGCAGTGGCATCCTTAAATGGTGCAGGGACCCCTTCCTCTAGAAACTGAAAATAATGGACTGCGGGACTGCTGACCTTGTAAAGAGGTCATGTACCTGTGGACACTTTATTGTACATATTGTGGGTGTTACCTGAAAGACTGTGTCAGGCACCTGGCATAAGATGTGGACATTTACGTTAAAAAGGACTTTCCTCACGTTGAGCAATATATGTATATTTATTGTGCCTCCCTGTGTGGAGTATGCACTTTAAATAATAAAGTTTAAGGGTAAATGATCAGATTAATGGTCCCATTCTTAAAGGGAGGGGGAGTGTAAGGGGATGTAAAGTCCACTCCTTTAAGTTTCTAGGCTGCTATATGTATATATACAGTATATTGTATGTAATGTATTGTATTAATATTTGTGTGAGGGAGAGCCCATTTTTGGCCACTAGATGATTTCCACACTATAGATAGATAAAACATAGGAGGGGTTTACTGGTATAAGGCAGGAGTAGCTTCCTGAATTGAGATAGTTGGGGCCAGGGTGCCCATACAGCTTGGGTGGGAGTCTGAGCCCAAGTTCCCCAGTGGCCTCGCAACGCTGTGCAAGTGGGAGCCCAGCCATCCATAGAAGCAGGCCTGGACAGCCTTAGGCCTCAGCAGCTTTGTAATGCAGATTGAGGACATAGACAGGACAAAACAGACACACAGGTGGCTCCAGTATGTGGCAGCTCATTCCATGGGCCGATATATTCACATCCGGGGTGAAATGGCTGAGGAGGACCCCATACATAGTGAGTATGAAAAAAGAGATCTGTGTGTTACCGCAAGGGATAGTGCAGCCGGGTAGTTCGCTCACCTTGGGGCAGCTGACTTCGGGGGCTAAAGACCTTAAGTCTGCGAAACAGACGAAGGTACGCCAAATCAAAGCAAAGCTGTACAGGAAGGATGCTGAGGAACTGTGTGATCCCAGTATCATGCTGTCTGACAGAGAAAGGATTACAGAGAAAAGTAAAGGAAAGTGCTTTGAGAAACCTGCTACAAATGTGGTAACAATGTGTAACAAAGTTAGTAAAGATGTTCTTATAAAGGTTGAAATGGACTGTGTGTCATTCTGTGCAAAACCGTGTGGAGAGAATCTTCAGCAAAGTAGAGAAGATCCTGATAGTGCAGAACATGAAGACACAAGTACGTTGATCTATGGACATTATTTACATGTGACAGGAGGCCAGAGCATAGAGACATCGCAATGCTCAATCATGACTACAGCCTTGGTCCTGCCTCTCATAGATTAATGAGGGAATAACCAAGCAAATTAAAGAACTTTTTAGATAATTGTCCTATTACTTTTGGTCCATTTAAAAGGAGTCACCTACATGGTAAAGAACTATAATTTTTAAACACTTGCTCTAGTTACGATGTGAATACCCTCAAATTATTGCTGATAGTCTGCACTTTAAGTCTGTATTGATTATATAACTGTATCTTGAATATGTTTTAGTAAACAACTAAAATACTCAAACTTGGGTCACTGTCGAAATATTTCTGGACATAACTGTATGTACTAGACAATCAAGACCACAGAAACCTGAGATATATAAAAAAAAAATTATGCACCTCCTTCGGCAGCCATTTTCCCAAAGCCCACCGCAGTGAAAACTATGGGACGTGTGGGGATTCCGACGGGATTTTATGAAAGCCTGGAGCCTGCCACAGCCTCCCTGCCCAGGGCTCATAGCATTGCCAAACTCCTGCCGTTGCCGCCAGCTTCTTGAGGCAGCGAACCCTGCTCCACCGCACCCGCCCCACCCACACCAGTGGTCCGCAAAAGTGGACTATAAGACTCACCAACATTTTATTAAAAAAAATGTTTTCAGAAAAATGTTTAAAAAACACACTATGAGGCAGAAACAATCAATTAATGTACCCTCCAGGGTAATTGAGTTTATGTAACTTATAATATAAGGATAAGTTCATACGATTTTATCTTTGGTCCGAGTGCTGTCTGTGAAAAAAAACTGACAGTGCTTGAACCAATGTTATTCAATAGAGCTATCCAGATGATTTTTTTTTTTTTAATCAGAATAAAAAAAAATTACAGCATGCACTAGTTTCTTCCATATTTTGGATAAGGCTTGACTATTGATGTCTATGGGGGCGCAAAGAGACAAAATCAAATCCCACCTGGGTCAACTGAATAGCATCCAAATGCTATCATTAACCTAATCTACTGTATTTGGTCTTGGAAATTCCATACCCTACTGAAGTTAACGGATGCCATAAAGTTGACGATACAGATGATGTATTGTCTGTTTTTATCTGAATGAAAATTGTACAGTTTTTTATATGCTCACGTGAACTTAGCCTTTGGTAAAGCATCCAGAACACTTTCATGAAATTATCTATCATGACATTCTATTGCCGAAAATTACTTTGAAATCTTGCTTCATCTAGTCCTAGTGCATGTGCACATATTATACGCTGCTCAAAAAAGTAAAGGGAACACTAAAATCCCACATCATAGATATCACTGAATGAAATATTCCAGTTGTAAATCTTTATTCATTACCGTATTTTTCGGACTACAAGACGCACTTTTTTTCCCCAAAAAAAAGGGGGGGAAATTGGGGGTGCGTCAAATAATCGCAATGCAGGCTTACCATGGCGGCAGAGGTGCGGGGATGAAGAGGCGCAGTAAGCGGGGTCCCTTTCTCCGGTGAGGTGATGTAGCAGCCCGGTAAGCAGCAGAGCCGGGTGAATCCTGTTGTT
Source organism: Ranitomeya imitator (assembly GCF_032444005.1). Taxonomy (NCBI): domain Eukaryota; kingdom Metazoa; phylum Chordata; class Amphibia; order Anura; family Dendrobatidae; genus Ranitomeya; species Ranitomeya imitator. Next base: position 564,309,970 of record NC_091283.1, on the reverse strand, counting down.
ATCGGTGGGGGCGGCCATCTTCCTGAAGCCGCGCGTGCGCAGATGAAGCGCTCTGCTTCCCGGGGCTTCAGGAAAATGGCCGCCGCAATCTCCATCTGCGCACGCGCGGCCTCCCGTGGCCATTTTCCTGAAGCCCCGGGAAGCAGAGCGCTTCATCTGCGCACGCGCGGCTTCAGGAAGATGGCCGCCCCCACTGATAACAACAGGATTCACCCGGCTCTGCTGCTTACCGGGCTGCTGCATCACCTCACCGGGGAAAGGGACCCCTCTCACAGCACCTCCTCAGCCCGGGACCCCTCTCACAGCACCTCCTCTGCTCAGCACCTCCTCAGCCCAGCACCTCCTCAGCCTGGGACCCCTCTCACAGCATCTCCTCAGCCCAGCACCTCCTCAGACCAGCACCTCCTCAGCCCGGAACCCCTCTCACAGCACCTCCTCAGCCCAGCACCTCCTCAGCCCAGCACCTCCTCAGCCCAGCACCTCTGCCGGTAATCACTGCTGCAACCCTCCCATGGACACCAGGCCGTGGCATCGCCCACCTAAGCAGGAAGGGACCCTGCTCAGGTGCACGCCACACCGCATCACCCTATCTCTGCCGACACCATGCCTCCTGTGACCCTGCTCTGCCACCGCCATCCATCAGGTAAGATACTGTACATTCGGACAATAAGACGGACCCCCATCTTATAAAAAATCTCTTTTTCTGCAATTTTCACCCCAAATTTGGGGTGCGTCTTATGGTCCGGTGCGTCTTATAGTACGAAAAATACGGTATATAGTAGAATGCGTTGAGAACAATAAAACCTAAAAATTGTCAACGTAAATCACAACTAATATCCCACGGAGGTCTGGAGTTGGAAGGAAGCTCAAAATCAAAGTAAAAAATGAAGTTACAGGCTGATCCAACTTCAGTGGAAATGCCTCAAGACAAGGAAATGATGCTCAGTAGTGTGTGTGGCCTCCACGTGCCTGTATGACCTCCCTACAATGCCTGGGCATGCTCCTGATGAGGCGGCGGATGGTCTTCTGAGGGATCTCCTCCCAGACCTGGACGAAAGCATCCGTCAACTCCTGGGCAGTCTGTGGTGCAATGTGACATTGGTGGATGGTGCGAGACATGATGTCCCAGATGTGTTCACTCGGATTCAGGTCTGGGGAATGGGCGGGCCAGTCCATAGCTTCAATGCCTTCATCTTGCAGGAACTGCTTACACACTCCATCCACATGAGGTCTGGCATTGTCCTGCATTAGGAGAAACTCAGGGCCAACCGCACCAGAATATGGTCTCACAAGGGGTCTGAGGATCTCATCTCGGTACCTAATGGCAGTCAGGCTACCTCTGGCAAGCACATGGAGGGCTGTTTCGGCCCTCCAAAGAAATACCACCCCACACCATTACTGACCCACTGCCTAACCGGTCATGCTGAAGGATGTTGCAGGCAGCAGATCACTCTCCACGAAGTTTCCAGACTCTGTCACGTCTGTCACATGTGCTCAGGGTGAACCTGCTTTCACCTGTCAAGAGCACAGGGCGCCAGTGGCAAATTTGCCAATCTTGGCGTTCTGTGGCAAATGCCAAGCGTCCTGCACGGTGTTGGGCTGTGAGCACAACCCCCATCTGTGGACGTCGGGCACTCAGACATCCTCATGGAGTCGGTTTCTAACCATTTGTGCAGACACATGCACATTTGAGACCTGCTGGAGGTCTTTTTGCAGGGCTCTGGCAGTGCTCCTCCTGTTCCTCCTTGCACAAAGGCTGAGGTAGCGGTCCTGCTGCTGAGTTATTGTCCTCCTACCGCCTCCTCCACATCTCCTGGTGTACTGGCCTGTCTCCTGGTAGCGCCTCTAGCCTCTGGACACTACGCTGACAGACACAGCAAACCTTCTTGCCACAGCTCACATTGATGTGCCATCCTGGATGAGCTGCACTACCTGAGCCACTTGTGTGAGTTGTAGAGTCCATCTCATGCTACCATGAGTGTGAAAGCACAACCAACATTCAAAAGTGACCAAAACATCAGCCAGAAAGCATTGGTACTGAGATGTGTGGTCTGTGGTCTCCACCTGCAGAACCACTCCTTTATTGAGGGTGTCTTGATAATTGCCAATAATTTCCATCTGTTGTATATTCCATTTGCACAACAGCATGTGAATTTGATTGTCAAACAGTGTTGCTTACTAAGTGAACAGTTTGATTTCACAGAAGTTTGATTTACTTGGAATTATATTCTAAGTGTTCCCTTTATTTTTTTGAGCAGTGTAGTTATACTCCTGAGTATAAATACTGTAGGATATTAGATGTGTAGTCCAGCAGTTGAGAAAATCTTTTAAGATTATCGTTCTAATAAAAGTCACTGCAGTCACCTTATGTCACTGTAGATTTCTGAATCTAAATGTTGTCAGGATTCTCTGGTATTGCCGGTGAGAGCAGGTGGTCACGTTATCGCAATTATGCAATTTGCATACTTCCAGCCCCATTTCGACTAGTCTTCTCAGCCTTGCTCAATTCAGGTGAACAAGGCCAAGCATGTCTGGTCCGCATGTGACCATATACAGGTGAATCTCACAAAATTAGAATATCATCAAAAGTTAATTTCAGTTCTTCAATACAAAAAGTGAAACTCATATATTAGATAGAGTCAATACAAATAGAGTGATGTATTTCAAGTGTTTATTTCTGTTAATGTTGATGATTATGGCTTACAGCCAATGAAAACCCAAAAGTCATTATCTCATTAAATTCGAATACTTTATAACACCAGCTTGAAAAAAATGATTTTAACATCCAAAATGTTGGCCTCCTGTAATGCATATTCAGTATATGCACTCAATACTTGGTCTGGGCTTCTTTTGCATCAATTACTGCATCAATGCGGCGTGGCTTGGAGGCGATCAGTCTGCGGCACTGCTGAGGTGTTATGGAAGCCCAGGTTGCTTGGATAGCAGCCTTCAGCTCATCTACATTGTTGGGTCTGGTGCCTCTTATCTTCTTCTTGACAATACCCCATAGATTCTCTATGGGGTTAAGGTCAGACGAGTTTGCTGGTCAATCAAGCTCAGTGATATTGTTGTTTGTAAACCAGGTATTGGTACTTTTGGCAGTGGGGACAGGTGCCAAGTCCTGCTGGAGAATGAAATTTCCATCTCCAAAAAGCTTATTGGCAGAGGGAATCATGAAGTGCTCTCAAATTTCCTGGTAGATGGCTGTGCTGACTTTGGTCTTGATAAAACACAGTGGACCTACACTGGATTTTCATTGGCAGTAAGCCATAATCATCAACATTAACAGAAATAAACACTTTAAATACATCACTCTGTTTGTAATGTCTATATAATATATGAGTTTCACTTTCAGTACTGAAGATGAAATAAATTAAGTTTTTGATAATATTCTAATTTTGTGAGATGCTCCTGTACTTGTCACGTGATCGCCTGCTCTCACCAGCAATATTCGGGAATTCTGGCAGCCTGCTCTGCACACACTGTAAGGATTTAAAAGTCTGCAATCAAGTAAAGTGACTGCAGACTTTCACCAGAAGACTGGACAACCCGTTTAGTTAGCTCATAAAAGGCACATATATACTTATATTTATCCAAAGAAATTCAGTCACCCCTCAGCCATCTTTTCCAAAAAAATAACCTTAACATTGATGAATCTTTTTGTGTACTGTAGCACACTCACGTTATTTATTAGTTTGTTCCCGCTCTGTTATCGCAGAAACTCTGCCATGTCTTTCTCATAATATTCACTGGTATGCAAGAATATACTCAATAATCCAAGTATGTAGCCTAATTAGTCATCTGTATAGAGGTAAACCTGTGCTCATAATATGTTACATTTCCCAATATTTGTGAGAATAGAACTGAGATCGGGTTCTTAACATTTTCCTGTGTATTTTATAGGTTCTTGAGATCAACCACACTTGATGGGAAATATTGGAAATTTTACAGGCCAAGCACAGGGGCCTTGGTTCTACTTACAGCACTACACCTCTGTGACCAGGTGAGTGTGATAACTTTCTAGACATGGTCCCATATGGGCAGTTAGCAGTATATTGCTGGGCTCCAGAAACTCATCTACATACTGCTTCTTTCCTACACCCACTTACTTTGCTTACCTTCCATCCTGTGCTCCCTGCCCATGTGGCCCAACAGAGAGGCTATTATGTAATATACACATATGTGTTCTTCTGCATTCATTTGGCTGCAGTTTTACACTGAATTACAGCTAATTTTTCCTTTGTCTCCATCAATGCTTATTATACAGACTAGAGACCAAGCTAGGCTGTCTATTCCTGCAAAGACATTTTGACCATGTTCACACATTCAGTATTTGGTTAATATTTTGCATGAGTATTTGTAAATGAAAACCAGGAGTTAGTGAAAAATACAGAAGTATTCCTGATTCCATTCCTGATTTTGGCTTACACATACTGATGTCAAATACTGATCAAATACTGAACATATTAATGTGGACTCTCATTCTTATATACCGTATATACTCGAGTATAAGCCGAGATTTTCAGCCCATTTTTTTGGGCTGAAAGTCCCCCTCTCGGCTTATACTCGAGTCATATACCCGGGTGTCGGCAGGGGAGGGGGAGCGGGGGCTGTGTAATCATACTTACCTGCTCCCAGCGCGGTCCCTGCAGTCCCTGGCTTCTCCGGCGCTGCAGATTCTTCCTGTACTGAGCGGTCACATGGCACCGCTCATTACAGAAATGAATAGGCAGCTCCACCCCCATAGGGGAGGAGCCGCATCTTCATTTCTGTAATGATCGGTGCCATGTGACCGCTCAATTACAGGAAGAAGCTGCAGCGGCGGAGAAGCCAGGGACTGCAGGGACCGCGCCGCAGCAGGTAAGGGGAGCGCAGCGCTATAATTACCTGCTCCTCGCTCCGGCTCCGTCTGCAGCGTCCTCTAGCAGTGACGCTCAGGTTAGAGGGCGCTGTGACGTAGTCAGTGCGCGCCCTCTGCTGAGCGTCAGTGCTGGAGACGGAGCCGCAGAGGAGCAGGTAATTATTGAAAGCGCCGGCGTCCTGAGAAGAGAGGTGAGTATGTGATTTTTTTTTTTTTTATGGCAGCACCAGCAGCATTCTAAGGAGCACCTATGGGGCCATAAAGGTGCAGAGCATATATGGGGCACAGCATTATAAGGAGCACCTATGGGGCCATAAAGGTGCAGAGCATATATGGGGCACAGCATTATAAGGAGCACCTATGGGGCCATAAAGGTGCAGAGCATATAAGGGGCACAGCATTATAAGGAGCACCTATGGGGCCATAAAGGTGCAGAGCATATATGGGGCACAGCATTATAAGGAGCATCTATGGGGCCATAAAGGTGCAGAGCATAAATGGGGCACAGCATTATAAGGAGCACCTATGGGGCCATAAAGGTGCAGAGCATATAAGGGGCACAGCATTATAAGGAGCACCTATGTGGCCATAAAGGTGCAGAGCATATATGGGGCACAGCATTATAAGGAGCACCTATGGGGCCATAAAGGTGCAGAGCATATATGGGGCACAGCATTATAAGGAGCACCTATGGGGCCATAAAGGTGCAGAGCATATATGGGGCACAGCATTATAAGGAGCACCTATGGGGCCATAAAGGTGCAGAGCATATATGGGGCACAGCATTATAAGGAACATCTATGGGGCCATAAAGGTGCAGAGCATATATGGGGCACAGCATTATAAGGAGCACCTATGGGGCCATAAAGGTGCAGAGCATATATGGGGCACAGCATTATAAGGAGCACCTATGGGGCCATAAAGGTGCAGAGCATATATGGGGCACAGCATTATAAGGAGCACCTATGGGGCCATAAAGGTGCAGAGCATATAAGGGGCACAGCATTATAAGGAGCATCTATGGGGCCATAAAGGTGCAGAGCATATATGGGGCACAGCATTATAAGGAGCATCTATGGGGCCATAAAGGTGCAGAGCATATATGGGGCACAGCATTATAAGGAGCACCTATGGGGCCATAAAGGTGCAGAGCATATATGGGGCACAGCATTATAAGGAGCACCTATGGGGCCATAAAGGTGCAGAGCATATAAGGGGCACAGCATTATAAGGAGCATCTATGGGGCCATAAAGGTGCAGAGCATATATGGGGCACAGCATTATAAGGAGCATCTATGGGGCCATAAAGGTGCAGAGCATATAAGGGGCACAGCATTATAAGGAGCATCTATGGGGCCATAAAGGTGCAGAGCATATATGGGGCACAGCATTATAAGGAGCACCTATGGGGCCATAAAGGTGCAGAGCATATAAGGGGCACAGCATTATAAGGAGCACCTATGGGGCCATAAAGGTGCAGAGCATATAAGGGGCACAGCATTATAAGGAGCACCTATGGGGCCATAAAGGTGCAGAGCATATATGGGGCACAGCATTATAAGGAGCATCTATGGGGCCATAAAGGTGCAGAGCATATATGGGGCACAGCATTATAAGGAGCACCTATGGGGCCATAAAGGTGCAGAGCATATATGGGGCACAGCATTATAAGGAGCACCTATGGGGCCATAAAGGTGCAGAGCATATATGGGGCACAGCATTATAAGGAGCACCTATGGGGCCATAAAGGTGCAGAGCATATATGGGGCACAGCATTATAAGGAGCATCTATGGGGCCATAAAGGTGCAGAGCATATATGGGGCACAGCATTATAAGGAGCACCTATGGGGCCATAAAGGTGCAGAGCATATATGGGGCACAGCATTATAAGGAGCACCTATGGGGCCATAATCAAAGGTGCAGAGCATATATGGGGCACAGCATTATAAGGAGCACCTATGGGGCCATAAAGGTGCAGAGCATATATGGGGCACAGCATTATAAGGAGCACCTATGGGGCCATAAAGGTGCAGAGCATATATGGGGCACAGCATTATAAGGAGCACCTATGGGGCCATAATCAAAGGTGCAGAGCATATATGGGGCACAGCATTATAAGGAGCACCTATGGGGCCATAAAGGTGCAGAGCATATATGGGGCACAGCATTATAAGGAGCACCTATGGGGCCATAAAGGTGCAGAGCATATATGGGGCACAGCATTATAAGGAGCACCTATGGGGCCATAAAGGTGCAGAGCATATATGGGGCACAGCATTATAAGGAGCATCTATGGGGCTATAAAGGTGCAGAGCAATATATGGGGCACAGCATTATAAGGAGCATCTATGGGGCTATAAAGGTGCAGAGCATATATGGGGCACAGCATTATAAGGAGCATCTATGGGGCCATAATCAAAGGTGCAGAGCATATATGGGGCACAGCATTATAAGGAGCACCTATGGGGCCATAATCAAAGGTGCAGAGCATATATGGCACAACATTATAAGGAGCATTTATGGGGCCATAATCAAAGGTGCAGAGCATTCTATATAGCACAGTTGTATATGGAGCATCTATGGGGCAATAATGAACGGTATGGAGCATCTATTTTTATTTTTGAAATTCACCGGTAGCTGCTGCATTTTCTACCCTAGGCTTATACTCGAGTCAATAAGTTTTCGCAGTTTTTTGTGGCAAAATTAGGGGGGTCGGCTTATACTCGGGTCGGCTTATACTCGAGTATATACGGGTAAGTCAAAATACATCAGCATGCTGACCTTAAAATCCCTGCGATCACCTATTATACACTGTAACTGCCTTTAATACATTAGTATGCCTCTTTAACCTCTGTTTTCTTACCTTGAAGATCAATGCCTATGGTTTCATGACAGATGATTTCAAAGAATATGCCAATCATTATTATGACAAGATGAAGACGAAAGTTGATTTTTATATAAATCATGATTTTATGTTGGAGAAAGACTTATGGGCTCGTCTACATGAGGAAAATATCATCAAACTTTTCAAGAGAACCAAAGGACTATAGGATTTGGACCACATCGAGAAATCATGACACTGACCTCTGTGTGACCAAGAAAAACGCTAACTTCATCCTAGTGACAGGCGAATCTTTTCACAGTTTTGGAGCTATTATTCATATATTTCATATTCTATTTAAATATTGTAACTATTTAGAACTATATGATGTATATATCAGTCATGAGTACATGTCACAATGCCTCTGGGTCTTCTATACACTATAGCCAATCAGATCTTACCATGGTGGTGCCTGTTAGTCCAACTATCAGTCAAGCACTGACAGTGTAGAGTAATACACAACATCACTAAGGTAGTGCTATATATTTATAATGTGATCATGAGATTGAATGTTAAAGTCCTCTTGGGGACCAATAATTATTGTTGAAAAAAATTAAGTTAAAAAAAAAAAGGAATAACACCCTCCCCTCAAAAAATATAGAGGGACAAATCTATGCTAAAACTGCCAAGTTTGATGCTTGCTGAAAACTAAACAAAGAAAATTAATCAAAAGTTGCATTAAAAAAGATACCAATAAATACTACAAATTGGTATGCAAAAAAACAAGCCCCCACGCAGGCCTATGAAAAATACAGAGGTTAAAGGGACTCTGTCACCCCCTCCAGCCGTTATAAACTAAAAGAGCCACCTTATGCAGCAGTAATGCTGCATTCTAACAAGGTGGCTCTTTTAGTTTTTGGTGCAGTTATTGCCAAAATAAAGCGTTTTATAATTTCGCCAAAATACCTTTCTTTAGACAGGGAGGCAGGTCTTAACCCCCCTGCTGCACATGCCACACTGCCATCACTCAAAACTTCTGGGGCGCCGGGCGCCGCCCCCTCTGCGCTGTTTTCCCATGAAATTCGGCGCCTGCGCTGCTTAGTACTGGCCGCACAGGCGCAGTCTGCAAGACTGCATGTGACGTCAAACGGCCAGAGCTCACTGCGCCTGCCCTAGCCAGTACTAAACAGCGCAGGCGCCGGATTTCATGGGAAAACAGCGCAGAGGGGGCGGCGCCTGGCGCCCCAGAAGATTTGAGTGACGGCAGTGTGGCATTTCCAGCAGGGGGGTTAAGACCTGCCTCGCTGTCTAAAGAAAGGTATTTTGGTGAAATTATAAAACGCTTTATTTTGGCAATAACTGCACCAAAAACTCTTTTAGTTTATAATGGCTGGAGGGGGTGACAGATTCCCTTTAAGGCTCCCAGGACATGATGCAAAGCAAATCATGTCTGATGTGATTGGGGCCATCTCCATGATGTCGGCTCTGTGGCAGATGCTTCACCAGCAGCGATGAGGAGACCAGTGTGTGCTGCAGTGCCAGCGAGATATCGAGACTGTATCTCCTGGCCTCCAGTCACGGTTCACACCGGATAGCACAAGCACCAGGAAGTAGTGTGTGTGGTGTGTGTATTCAAATATACAATGTATTCAATAAAATGGCACCGGAGATCGCGGTATACCCATGTGCTGACTCTGGTGCCATTTTATGGAAGTAATATACTACAAAATTAAAGGGAACCTGTCAATTTCAGTCATGCCACAGATTCATTCACTGCTCTGAACATAAAGAGCGACCACTGTAACCGCGCTCCTGGCTCTGACTCAGGGCCGGCTCCAGGTTTTTGAGGGCCCTGGGCGAAAGAGTCTCAGTGGGCCCCCCCTTTAACACATACCACGATTCATGATCGCATATAAACACAGCCACGTAGTATATAGCACAGCCCACATAGCATATAACAGCCCATATAGTATATAGCACAGCCACATAGTATATAACACGGCCTACGTAGCATATAACAGCCCACGTAGTATATAGAACAGCCATGTAGTATATAGAGACATTTGCCCCATATAGTGCTGCACAAACGTTATGGCCCCATATAGACACTTGCCCCATATAGTGCTGCACAATCATTATGGCCCCATACAGACACTTGCCCTATATAGTGCTGTACAAACGTTATGGCCCCATATAGACACTTGCCCCATATAATGCTGCACAAACGTTATGGCACCATATAGACACTTGCCCCATATAATGCTGCACAAACGTTATGGCACCATATAGACATTTGCCCCATATAGTGCTGCACAAACGTTATGGCACCATATAGACATTTGCCCCATATAGTGCTGCACAAACGTTATGGCCCAATATAGACAATTGCCCCATATAATGCTGCACAAACGTTATGGCCCCATACAGACACTTGCCCCATATAGTGCTGCACAAACGTTATGGCCCCATATAGACACTTGCCCCATATAATGAAGCACAAACATTATGGCCCCTGTTATGATCTGGTAATTCAGTACCGCAATGGACATAGAAGTCAGAGCACATACAGTGACCTGACAATAACCCAAAAACATAGAATGAGCTCTGAGACGTGGGAACTCTGCCGACCGCAATCCCTAATCCTCTCCAACCACACTAGAGGCAGCCGTGGATTGTGCCTAACGCTCCCTATGCAACTCGGCACAGCCTGAGAAACTAGCTAGCCTGAAGATAGAAAATAAGCCTACCTTGCCTCAGAGAAATACCCCAAAGGAAAAGGCAGCCCCCACATATAATGACTGTGAGTTAAGATGAAAAGACAAACGTAGAGATGAAATAGATTTAGCAAAGTGAGGCCCGACTTTCTGAACAGAGCGAGGATAGGAAAGGTAACTATGCGGTCAACACAAAACCCTACAAACAACCACGCAAAGGGGGCAAAAAGACCCTCCGTACCGAACTAACGGCACGGAGGTACACCCTCTGCGTCCCAGATCTTCCAGCAAGCAAGAAAAAAATAAATAAGCAAGCTGGACAGAAAAAAACAGCAAACAAATAGCAAAAGCGGAACTTAGCTATGCAGAGCAGCAGGCCACAGGAATGATCCAGGAGGAAACAGGTCCAATACTAGAACATTGACTGGAGGCCAGGATCAAAGCACTAGGTGGAGTTAAATAGAGCAGCACCTAACGACTTCACCACATCACCTGAGGAAGGAAACTCAGAAGCCGCAGTACCACTCTCCTCCACCAACGGAAGCTCACAGAGAGAATCAGCCGAAGTACCACTTGTGACCACAGGAGGGAGCTCTGCCACAGAATTCACAACAGGCCCCATACAGACACTTGCCCCATATAATGCTGCACAAACGTTATGGCCCCATAAGATTCTCCATACAGACACTTGCCCCATTTGCTGTTGCTGCGATAAAAAAAATCACATACTCACCTCTCCGTTGCTCAGGCCCCCGGCACTTTCAATATTCACCTGTTCTTGTTCCAGCCACCGCTCCATCTTCTTCAGCGTCTTCTGCACTGACGCCAGGCAGAGGGCACGCACTAACCACGTCACCACGCCCTCTGACCTCAGCGTCACTGCAGGAGACGCTGAAGACGGAGGCAGAGCAGCGGCTGGAACGAGGAGCAGGTGACTATCACGCAGCGCAGTGCTCCCCTCCCCGTTATACTTACCTGCTCCTGGCACTGTGCATTTCCTTCTTCTCGGCGCGGCAACTTCTTCCTGTATTGAGCGGTCACCGTTACCCTTATGGGTGGTGGAGCCGCATATTCATTACTGTAATGAGCGGTACCATGTGACCGCTCAGTACAGGAAGAAGCTGGGGAGCCGGGACCTGCAGGGACCACGCCAGCCGCCAGGAGTAGGTAGGTGAGTATAATTAGACAGCCCCCAGCCGCTCCCCCTCCCGGTGGTCCTAGGCACTGGCAGCTGCCTGCCCCTAACACCGGCCCTGAATGGGCCCCCCTGTCTTGCCAGGGCCCCGGCACTTGCCTGGGTATGCTGGGTGCTGACGCCGGCCCTGCTCTGACTGATAGCTGGCCTCAATGTGGAGCCAGTGTACTCAACAGTGATTGAAACCGTGGTGCCCCCGCACCCATGACTGAAACCAAATGCTGGCGGGGAGGTTCTTTTTAATTTTATAGTACAATACTTCAATAACATGGCGCTGGAGATTGCTGTATGCACTCGCGCTGACTCCACGGCCATTTTTTTGAAGTAATGTACTACAATGTCAACATAGCAGTACGCATGCGTCGGACATACGGATACTGGCAATAGGCGGTGCGTGCGCACTGTTATGTTGACATTGTAATACATTACTTCAATAAAATGGCGCTGGAGTCACCGCGTGCACATACTGCCATCTCTGGCACTATTTTATTGAAACAAGAAACGAGCTACCGGTGATCTGTTTGTCCAGATGTAAAATAAATGACTATTTTCTACAAGCAATTTTGAGTGCCAAGCTTTTTGATACATAATATTTTATTGAAGACACTGTATTCGCAGACACAGTGTTTTTAAAAAAATGGCACCGGAAATGTACCAATAAAAATGCTCGCCACCCAATAAAAATGCTATAAGTTGAATATCACTGTAAATATATTGACCAACATTATAAAAAGATATAATTATTCATCCTGTATGGAGCATACTATATCACAAAATATAAAAAATACAATAACAGAATTGCTGCATTTTGCACATGCAACATCACATAAAAATGAATGAAAAAGTGACAACAAAATGTACGTACCCAAAAATGGCACCAGTGAAAACTACAGTTTGTCCTGCAAAAAATTATCCCTCGTACAGCTTTGACTACTGAAAAATGAAAAGAAATATTGGTCTTTAAATATGGTGATTACCCCCCAAAATATTTTTTTTTCAATATTGATTTTTTTAAGGGAGTAGTAAAACAAATAACATAAAATATATAAATTTGTATTGGGATTGATGAATCGACCTGCAAAATAAAATTATTATATAAATTAAACTTTATAGTGAACAATGTTTTTTTTTTTTTAAATCCAGAATTTTTGATTCTTCTGTACACTCTACCTCAAAAAAGTGTAATAAAAAGTAATCAAAAAGTGGTATCTAATACAAAATGGCACACAAAAAATAAGCACTGCTTCAGTTCTATCGACAGAAAATTGTAAAACTTCTGGCTATAGGACTATGTAAACACAAAAACAAATGATTATTTTTTTTCAAACACTATTTATTGTACAAACATAGTAAAACGTAAAACTGTATAAATTTGGTATCGCCATAATCTGGCTGACTCATAGAATTAAGTTAATACCTTATTTGCTCAGCTTGTGAATAGCAGAAAATATAAAACAGAAAAAAGCAGCTGTTCTTTTGTTTGTTTTCTATTTCTCCTCATAACGAGGTAATAAAATTTTCAGAACAAGTTATATCTACCCCAAAATTCTACCACAGACCAATGCAACTCATCCCCCCCAAAAAAAAAAAATCTGACATACAGCTACGTCGACCAAAAAATTAAAACACTATGGTCCTGGAAAGTGATAATGAAAAAGCAAAAAAAAGTTTTCATCTTAAAAGACCAAAAAGGGCATGTTCTTAAGGGGTTAAACAAGTAGCGGGGTAAGCAAGGGTTATTTTTGGCAATTAAAGTGTTAACACAGTCCAACTTTTACAGGGGCGTCATTCTTTTTGCACGGCATCCCCTCTCCCCTTTCTTCATAGGGAGGACCGTGGCTTCCAGGAGTTGCTAGGTGATAATTCGAGGACTGTATTCTTCCTACACTGAAAGGAATCTCTCATTCTCCAAGCCCCACTGAGACTTGGATTAGCAGGCAGCCTTTCATACGAGTGCTATTTATTGGCCATTTGTCCTTTTTGCCCCTTTTTTTCTGCTTTGTTTCTATTTTTATGATATAGATCTAAAGGTTTTCGCACCAACGTTCACACATTTCCACTCAACATCAATTTAGCATATAGAATCAACCTAGTAAGTTCTGTTTCACAAATTTGTCCCGATTTTAGGAAGTGAAGCAACAAACCATAGTTGTTCTTTCAAATACGGTAACACCTAAGGTTGTATCCGCTGAAAGGATCAATGTTATGATATATCACTTTAATTTATAGAGGAAATTACACCCAGAATTTACTTTCTAATCTATATCCGGGAGAACTCATAGTGAATTGTGGAAGATATTCTGTTTCCAAACCCTTATTTATAATACAGAGCAAAAAATGGACAAAAACATCTCTTCTTTTGAGGAACCCTGCAAATTTGTATATTACACAGCCCATGTATGAACTTTTATAATAGTTTATTTCAACCATGGCGCTACAGGGAATTTTTGCTGCAGTGGGACATCTTGTGACCCGTTTATTGTCAGGGACCATGCTAACAAAATAAAATATTCAAAGAGGACAAGCACTACACCGTATCTCCTGTAGTCCCATTGACAATGAATGGAGCGGAGAATCGCATGCTTTGTCCTACAAGATATGCCATAAATATGTGATGGTTGTCTGATGTTTCCATAAATTCCATAGAAGTTAATGGAGAAAGAGCTAACGTATGGCCGATTCTCCCACTCATGCTCCACTTGGGTGCAGTGCATCTCACCAAGGATAAATCGGACATCCCCCTATCTCTACATACAGTAGAAGTTGGTCCCAGAGACAATCACTATTTGGGAGTAATCCTTTAATCATGGCCACCATTCATGTATATCGCTCGGGCTCATGAGCTAAGCCCACTCTATGCAGTATAACATTATGTGACTGAACAGAAACTGATTTGACCATAGCTAGCACCTATAGCATCAGTTTACCCTCCTAAATGTTACTGTGAAGTATTTAACAGGCTTCAGAAGGGTGAGTGTTACTTCTGACGACTATCGGGGGCTCCAAGCGACCATGAATGTAGAAAAAACTAAAACCAAAAAAACAATGGCAGAATTGCGTTTCATTCACAAATTCAACCTATTTTGAAATTTTCAGGACAGACATTATATGGTTAAATGAATGGTGTAATTCAAAACTATAGCTCATTCTGAAAAAAATAAACCAAGCAGTGATTCATCGATGTTTACTGAAATATAAAGAAACCCGATGACTGGAAGAAGGAGAGTAGAAAACAAAATCGCAAAAGCAAAACTAAAAGCCTCGTTATTAAGAAGTTAAAGGGGTTTTCTCAAGTAAATAAGGCAGCACACTGCAGCGCTAAAACATGCAGATATGAAACACGAAAATTGAACTGCATTACTGCACTGGAAATATGAAAAATGAGAGCGTTTAGCGCATAAAAATGGCCAATTTTATGTGTACCTGGTAGCCACTTTACGGCATCTCTCTTATACCAGGTCCTACACTTGCCTTTCCTCGCTGAGAATAAACGTCTCCATCTGAATGGGTACCTGTGAAACCTCTTCTTAGACTAAAATTCTCTCTCTCTGTGGAGGGGTATTGGACCTGCTGTAATTAAAACACCTGTGGCTAGGAGGCGGAGTGCACGATCAGAAGGCTAAAGAATACATTTTCAAAAACCTGACCGTCACATCCAAACATAGACTAAGTGTGAACAGGTGCTGAACCCAGAGTTGCCAACTCGTATACAGTCAAGTAAATAAGGCAGCACACTGCAGCGCTAAAACATGCAGACATGAAACACGAAAATTGAACTGCATTACTGCACTGAAAATATGAAAAATGAGAGCGTTTAGCGCATAAAAATGGCCAATTTTATGTGTACCTGGTAGCCACTTTACGGCATCTCTCTTATACCAGGTCCTACACTTGCCTTTCCTCGCTGAGAATAAACGTCTCCATCTGAATGGGTACCTGTGAAACCTCTTCTTAGACTAAAATTCTCTCTCTCTGTGGAGAGATACAGTCAATTAAATAAGGCAGCACACTGCAGCGCTAAAACATGCAGACATGAAACACGAAAATTGAACTGCATTACTGCAGGTACACATAAAATTGGCCATTTTTATGCGCTAAACGCTCTCATTTTTCATATTTCCAGTGCAGTAATGCAGTTCAATTTTCGTGTTTCATGTCTGCATGTTTTAGCGCTGCAGTGTGCTGCTTTATTTACTTGACTGTATACGAGTTGGCGACTCTAGGTTCAGCACCTGTTCACACTTAGTCTATGTTTGGATGTGACGGTCAGGTTTTTGAAAAAAAAAAGGGCTTTTTTCAACATGAATCTTCAGAAACGCACCACTTCCTGCTTTCGAAGCATCCCAGATCTAGCCATCCTGTTGCAGATACTCCTTGACTGGTCTCGTGTTCCGTTGACCATGAGATAGCTAATACAGGGATGGGTAAAAATTCAGGAGTTCAAAATGTTGTTATCAGAAGGATAAAGAGATGATCCTTCACGAATGTGATAAACAAAGTATTCCTTTATTCAATTTTCGTGTTTCATGTCTGCATGTTTTAGCACTGCAGTGTGCTGCCTTATTTACTTGACTGTATACGAGTTGGCGACTCTAGGTTCAGCACCTGTTCACACTTAGTCTATGTTTGGATGTGATGGTCAGGTTTTTGAAAATGTATTCTTTAGCCTTCTGATCGAGCACTCCGCCTCCTAGCCACAGGTGTTTTAATTACAGCAGGTCCAATACCCCTCCACAGAGAGAGAGAATTTTAGTCTAAGAAGAGGTTTCACAGGTACCCATTCAGATGGAGACGTTTATTCTCAGCGAGGAAAGGCAAGTGTAGGACCTGGTATAAGAGAGATGCCGTAAAGTGGCTACCAGGTACACATAAAATTGGCCATTTTTATGCGCTAAACACTCTCATTTTTCATATTTCCAGTGCAGTAATGCAGCTCAATTTTCGTGTTTCATGTCTGCATGTTTTAGCGCTGCAGTGTGCTGCCTTATTTACTTGACTGCATACGAGTTGGTGACTCTAGGTTCAGCACCTGTTCACACTTAGTCTATGTTTGGATGTGACGGTCAGGTTTTTGAAAAAAAAAGGGGTTTTCTCAACATGAATCTTCAGAAACGCACCACTTCCTGCTTTCGAAGCATCCTGTCATGATCCCAATGGCAGGGGATCACTAAAGGACAAGCACAGATACAAACAAGCTCTAGGGCGATGGAACCTGAGCTGACCGCGACCCTGAACCTAACACACAAATAAAAGTAGCCGGGGAACGTGCCTACGATGATCCTAGACGTCTCGCTCCAGCCGAAGATCTAACTTCCCCTATTAGAAGAAACACAGACCTCTCTTGCCTCCAGAGAAATACCCCACAGAAATAGCAGCCCCCCACATATAATGACGGTGAAATGAGAGGAAAGCACATACGCAGTATGAAAACAGTTTCAGCAAAATGAGGCCCGCTAAAGCTAGATAGCAGAGGATACAAAAGTGAACTGCGCGGTCAGCGAAAAACCCTTCAAAAAACCATCCTGAAATTACTTGAACTCATGTGCCAACTCATGGTACATGAGGAGCAATTTCAGCCCACTAGAGCAACCAGCAGCAATAATCACATATCTGCAGGCTGGACTAAAAACCAAATAAAGCAAAACACCAAAACAGGAAAATCCAAACTTAGCTTGACCAGAAGATTCTAGGAGCAGGGAGCAGAGGTAACAAGACACACTGGATACATTGATAACCGGCGAGGAAATGCCAGCAAAGCCAGGTTAAATAGGAAACTCCCATATCCTGATGGAACAGGTGGAACCCAGAGACCCAGGAAAGACAAGTCACCCAGTACCATCAGTAACCACCAGAGGGAGCCCAAAAACAGAACTCACAAAAGCATCCCAGATCTAGCCATCTTGTTGCAGATACTCCTTTACTGGTCTCGTGTTCCGTTGACCATGAGATAGCTAATACAGGGATGGGTAAAAATTCAGGAGTTCAAAATGTTGTCATCGGAAGGATAAAGAGATGATCCTTCACGAATGTGATAAACAAAGTATTCCTTTATTCTTAGTTATCCGAGATCATAGGGCAAAATGGGTTTTTGGCCCCAAACCGGGACATCCATAATGTAATGAACTAGGCTGAAAACGGTTTGTACTGTGACCCTTAATAACTATGATAGTATAAGATCATCTGTTTATCTTCTGTATGACAACGTGCTGAACAGCTCCTGAATTTTTACCCATCCTTGTATGAGGCTACTCCATGTCTTGTATGTGACTACATTAAAATTAAAGGCAAATCACTGAAATTGCGACCATATTTCCTATGATTGTGCTGTAACAAGAAATCAGCCCAGAGAAGCACACGCCTTCAAATTATCTAATGTACTGTATCCGAGTAAACCAATATTTATCTATGTATAACAGTTTATGAAGGAAATGAAATGTGTAAATTTATTAAATCTATTAGTATAAAGTGTTTGGCTATACTAATTTTTAATGTTTGTTCTACTAATTTCTGTTGAACAGAAATTAGTCATCTGTTTTCATATGAAAATATTATATATTTTTTAATTTTACTTCTGATTATGATTGCTGGGGCAGCCATATTGTCTGATCTGCTAATCTGCACTGTGATTAGTCGATGACTCACTGCAGTTAGTTGACTGCAACCCATTGAAATGTATGGAATAGTGCTTTGGTTATCTGCCGGTGATAATTTCCACTGTAACTCTGGTCTGTAATTTTTATCTTTGGTACACTTCAGCTGAGAGAGACAGATTCTGAAAATAAAAACCAGAAAATCACATTGGATGATTTTTAGATAATTAATTTGCATTTTATTGAATGAAATATGTATTTCATACAATAGAAAAACAGAACTTAATATTTGGTACTGACACCTTTGTTTGTCAGACATTTCCTGTAGTTCTTGACCAGGCTTGCACACACTGCAGCAAGGATTTTGGCCCAGTCATCTATACAGATCTTCTCCAGATCTTTCAGGTTTTGGGGCTGCTGCTGGGCAACATTGAGCATCAGCTCTCACCAAAGATTTTCTATTGGGTTCAGGTCTGGTTAGTTCCCCAAGATGTTTGGAACAACCTACCAACAACCTCCATAAAAACCTGTATACACCTGTACCAAGATAAATGTAAGGCTGTTTTGTCAATGGGTGGTCACACCAAATATTGATTAAGATTTCTCTTCTGTTCATTCACTTTGCGTTTTGTTAGCTCCTTCACCCATGAGCCTGTTTTCACCTTCATGACCAGGCCAAATTTTACAATTCTGACCATTGTCACTTTATTTGGCCACAACTCTGGAACACTTGAACGGATCCTATTGATTCTGAGATTGTTTTTTGGGACATATTACAATTCATGACTAGTGTTGAGCATTCCGATACTGCAAGTATCGGGTATCGGCCGATATTTGCTGTATTGGAATTCCGATACCGAGTTCCGATATTTTTGTGATATCGGAAATCGGTATCGGAGTGTGCGGTGCATATGGTTCCAAGGGTCTGGAGGAGAGGAAACTCCTTCAGGCCCTGGGATCCATATTAATGTAAAAAATAAAGAATACAAATAAAAAATATGGCTATACTCACCCATCCGAAGAACCCTGGCTGTCACTGCTGCGAGCGTCTGCCTCCGTTTCTGAGACTGTAGTGAGTGAAGGACCTTCGGTGACGTCACGGTCAGGTGAGCGGTCACGTGAGCGGTCAGCGACGTCATCGAAGGTCCTTCACTCTCTGCAATTCTCAGGAACGGAGGCGGACGCTTGCAGCGGTGACATCCAGGGTTCTTCGGAGGGGTGAGTATAGCCATATTTTTTATTTTTATTCTTTATTTTTTACATTAATATGGATCCCAGGGTCTGAAGGAGAGTTTCCTCTCCTTCAGACCCTGGGAACCATCCAGGATACATTCCGATATTTGTGTCCCATTGACTTGTATTGGTATCGGGTATCGGTATCGGCGAGATCCGATATTTTGACGGTATCAGCCGATACCATCCGATACCGATACTTTCAAATATCGGAAGGTATCGCTCAACACTATTCATGACAGTAGTATGGCAAACATTTTGAAAATTTCGCAGTTTTCAAAGTTTTAATTTTTATGCCCTCAAGTCAGCGAGTTACAGGCGCTTCTCACAAAATTAGAATATCATCATAAAGTTAATTTATTTCATTTTTTCAATACAAAAAGTGCAACTCATGTATTATATAGAGCTATAACAAACAGCATGATCTATTTCAACTGTTTATTTCTTTTAATGTTGATGATTATAGCTTACAGCCAATGCAACCTCAAAAGTCATTATCTCAGTAGATTAGAATACTTCAAAACACCAGCTTGAAAAGGGATTTTAAAATCTGAAATGTTGGCCTACTCAAATGTATGTTCCATAAATGCACTCAATACTTGGTTGAAGCTCATTTTGCATCAATAACTGCATCAATGTGGCGTGGTATGGAGGCGTTCTGCCGGTGGCACTGCTGAGGTGTTATGGAAACCCAGGTTGCTTTGATAGCAGCCTTCAGCTCATCTTCTTTGTTGGGTCTATTGTCTCTCATCTTACTCTTGACAATACCCCATAGAGAATCTATGGTCAGGTGAGTTTGCTGCCCAATCAAGCACAGTGATAATGTTGTTTTTAAACCAGGTATTGGTGCCAAGTCATGTTGGAGAATGAAATTTACATCTCCAAAAATATTGTCAGCAGAGGGAAGCATTAAGTGCTCCAACATTTTCTGGTTGACGGCTGTGCTGACTTTGGTCTTGCTAAAACACAGTGTGTACCTACACCAGCAGATGACATACCTCCCCAAACCATCACTGATTGTGGAAACTTCACACTAGACCTCAAGCAGCTTAGATTGTGAGCCTCTCCACTCTTCCATCAGTCTCTGGGACCTCGATTTCCAAATGAAATGCAAAATTTACTTTCATCTGAAAACAACACCTTGGACCACTGACCAACAGTCCAGTTCTTTTTCTCCTTGGCCCAGGTAAGATGCTTCTGGCGCTGTCTATTGGTCATGTGTGGCTTGATACAAGGAATGCGACACTTGTAGCCCATATCTTCGATACGTCAGTGTGTGGTGGCTTTTTTTATATTCAGAAAGACAACAGGAAAAAATGGACACCAAAATTTGTTGAGCCATTTCTCCTGAGCACGCCAATACGCTGGGGGAAAACTACTGTTTGGGTGCATTCCAGGGCTTGGAAACGAGGGAGTGCCAATTGACTTTTTGAGCACAAAATTTGCTGGAATAATTAGTGGATGCCAAGTCGAATTTGGCAATCCTCTGATGTGGCTAAACAGTGGAAGCGCTTCACAAGTGACCCTATTTTGGAAACTAGACCCATTAAGGAATGTATCTAGATGTGTGGTGAGCACCTTGAACCCCCAGGTGCTTCACAGAAGTTTATAACATAGAGCTGTGAAAATAAAAAAAATCATATTTTTCCCACAAAAATGTTTTTAGCCCCAGTTTTTTTTATTTTTGCAAGGGTAAAAGGAGATATTGCACCATACATTTTGTTATGCAATTTCTCTTAAGTACATCAATACCCTATATATGTGGGAAAACTACTGTTTGGGTGCATGGCAGGGCTCAGAAGCGAAGGAGTGTCGTTTTGGAATGTAGACTTTAATGGAATGGTCTGCGGGAGTCTTGTTTTTGGAAAGCTTCTGATGTGCCTAAATAGTGGAAATTCAACCCAAACGTGACCCCATTTTGGAAATTAGACCCCTCAATGAATTTCTCTAGATTTGTGGTGAAAGATAAAAGGACATACAGTTAGGGCCAGAAATATTTGGACAGTGACACAATTTTCGCGAGTTGGGCTCTGCATGCCACCACATTGGATTTGAAATGAAACCTCTACAACAGAATTCAAGTGCAGATTGTAACGTTTAATTTGAAGGGTTGAACAAAAATATCTGATAGAAAATGTAGGAATTGTACACATTTCTTTACAAACACTCCACATTTTAGGAGGTCAAAAGTAATTGGACAAATAAACATAACCCAAACAAAATATTTTTATTTTCAATATTTTGTTGCAAATCCTTTGGAGGCAATCACTGCCTTAAGTCTGGAACCCATGGACATCACCAAACGCTGGGTTTCCTCCTCCTTAATGCTTTGCCAGGCCTTTACAGCCGCAGCCTTCAGGTCTTGCTTGTTTGTGGGTCTTTCCGTCTTAAGTCTGGATTTCAGCAAGTGAAATGCATGCTCAATTGGGTTTAGATCTGGAGATTGACTTGGCCATTGCAGAATGTTCCACTTTTTGGCACTCATGAACTCCTGGGTAGCTTTGGCTGTATGCTTGGGGTCATTGTCCATCTGTACTATGAAGCGCCGTCCAATCAACTTTGCAGCATTTGGCTGAATCTGGGCTGAAAGTATATCCCGGTACACTTCAGAATTCATCCGGCTACTCTTGTCTGCTCTTATGTCATCAATAAACACAAGTGACCCAGTGCCATTGAAAGCCATGCATGCCCATGCCATCACGTTGCCTCCACCATGTTTTACAGAGGATGTGGTGTGCCTTGGATCATGTGCCGTTACCTTTCTTCTCCAAACTTTTTTCTTCCCATCATTCTGGTACAGGTTGATCTTTGTCTCATCTGTCCATAGAATACTTTTCCAGAACTGAGCTGGCTTCTTGAGGTGTTTTTCTGCAAATTTAACTCTGGCCTGTCTATTTTTGGTATTGATGAATGGTTTGCATCTAGATGTGAACCCTTTGTATTTACTGTCATGGAGTCTTCTATTTACTGTTGACATAGAGACAGATACACCTACTTCACTGAGAGTGTTCTGGACTTCAGTTGATGTTGTGAACGGGTTCTTCTTCACCAAATTAAGTATGCGGCGATCATCCACCACTGTTGTCATCCGTGGACGCCCAGGCCTTTTTGAGTTCCCAAGCTCACCAGTCAATTCCTTTTTTCTCAGAATGTACCCAACTGTTGATTTAGCTACTCCAAGCATGTCTGCTATCTCTCTGACGGATTTTTTCTTTTTTTCAGCCTCAGGATGTTCTGCTTCACCTCAATTGAGTGTTCCTTTGACCGCATGTTGTCTGCTCACAGCAACAGCTTCTAAATGCAAAACCACACACCTGGAATCCACCCCTGACCTTTTAACTACTTCATTGATTACAGGTTAACGAGGGAGACGCCTTCAGAGTTAATTGCAGCCCTTAGAGTCCATTGTCCAATTACTTTTGGTCCCTTGAAAAAGAGGACGCTATGCATTACAGAGCTATGATTCCTAAACCCTTTCTCCGATTTGGATGTGGAAACTATCATATTGCAGCTGGGAGTGTGCACTTTCAGCCCATATTATATATAATTGTATTTCTGAACATGTTTTTGTAAACAGCTAAAATAACAAAACTTGTGTCACTGTCCAAATATTTCTGGCCCTAACTGTAGGTCTCCGCATTTCAAGCTGTAAAACTCTTAGGCTGGTTTCACATTTGCGTTTAAATCCGCAGCGTTTAAAACGCATCTGCAAGTGGTGAAAAAAACGCATGTAAACACGTACAAACGCTGCGTTTTTTAGATGCATGCGTTGTCGCATGCGGTTAAAAAAACGCCGCGTTTGTACGCGTTTACATGCGTTTTTTCCTGCGTTTGCGCTTTTGGTACGCATGATGAGAAATTTCACAAGCTGGTTTTTGTTCATTCTGCTTCACAAAAATCGGAATAACAAGCAATCAAAAATGTCACGTGCCCGAAAATGTTACCAAGAAAAATGTCAACTCGTCCCGCAAAAAACAAGACCTCACATGACTCTGTGGACCAAAATATGGAAAAATTGTAGCTCTCAAAATGTGGTAACGCAAAAAATATTTTTTGAAATAAAAAGCGTCTTTCAGTGTGTGACAGCTGTCAATCATAAAAATCCACTAGAAAACCCCTTATAAATAGAAATAAAACCCCCTTCATCAACTCCTTAGTTAGGGAAAAATTAAAAAATTAAAAAAAGTATTTATTTCCATTTTCCCATAAGGGCTAGGGTTAGGTTTAGGGTTAGGACTAGGGTTAGGTTAGGGCTAGGGTTAGGGTGAGGGTTAGGGCTAGGGTTAGGGTTAGGGTTAGGGTTTGGATCCCTTTATCACCTTGATGGTGGCTTAGGATTAGGGTTTGGATCCCTTTATCACCTTGATGGTGGGGTGAGGCTTATAAGTGTCCAGACTTGTTTTTCTCTATTGAAACGCATGTGTTCAAAAACTCAACCGAACGCATGTGCTTAAAAACGCATGCGTTTACATAGACAGCAATGCTTTTTTGTTATGCAAACCATGCGCAATCGAACGCATGGGTTTCCTGGCGGCAAATAGACGCCTTTAAAATTACTACATGTTGCATTTCCACGCCAAGCTGCAAGCGACAAAAAGACGCATGCGTTGTCAAACGCGGCAAAACGCAAACAAAAAAAATGCATGCGTTTTTAATGTTAAATATAGAAAAACACGACGCATGCGTTTATATGCGGTACAAACGCTGCGGCAAAAAACGCAAACGTGAAACCAGCCTTAGTCCTCCAGTATCTGCTTCTCCTTCTTTCCCACCTTTTGTCATGTTTTTGTTCTTATAATTTAATTTACCATATTTTTCGGACTATAAGATGCAGCGGACCATAAGACACACCCCAAATTTTCAAAAGGAAAATAGGGAAATAAATAAATAATGTGTCAAATGGGGGTCTGTCTTACAGTCTGAATTCTGCTTACCGGGGGGGATAGGCACAGGTGCAGGAGTGGTCACAGGGATTGTTCGGTGGTCTAGGCTGGTGAGGTGGACTCTGGGAAATCTCATCCCTGGCCAGTGTGGCAGCAGTGCTCTGTGCTGTTATGGCAACGGCACTCTGTGCTGGGGCTGCAGCGGTGCTCTGTGCTGGGGCGACGGTGGTGCTCTGTGCTGGGGCGACGGTGGTGCTCTGTGCTGTGGCAGCGACTAGCTGTGCCTTAGCGGCGGTGCTCCACTGGCATTTTGTCAAAGCTCGGAGGCCCCCGCAGTTTCATTGCTGCGATGCAGTGGCCTCTGGGAAAATGGCCGCTGGAAGCGGCGCATGCTCAGATTCAGATCTTGTCTCCCGATCTGCAGCATTTCTCGAAGGCACATCCGCATATTTTTTAAACCTGCGGTTTTGCTGTGTATTGGCATGAAACAATGGAAGTCAATGGGTGCAAAAACGCTGCAGATCCGCAAAAATAATTGACATGCTGCAGAAAAAAAAACACTGCAATTCCGCACTTTTTTTTCGGCAGAATGTGCACACCAAATGTCAATTTCACATTGATTAACATTGCTTGTGCACTACACTGCGGATTTAATGCAATTCCGCGAGTCTGATTTTTCTCTTTAAATGCATATTTTTGAGTAAATTGTACATTGTTCTTTTATTCTATAAACTTCTAACAACATGTCTCCGAATTTCCAAGCAATAACATTTGCATTTTTTTTCCGAAAAGGAGAAATGGTCAAAATTAAAAAAAATTACCAGTGCTTTCAGACCTCAAATAATACTAATGTTTTAACTCAGGAAGAGTTCAGAAATCAATATTTTGTGGAATGACCATGATTTTTAATCACAGCTTTCATGTGTCTTGGCATGCTTTCCACCAGTCTTTCACACTGCTACTGGAGCAAATATGTAAGCAGTTCTTCTTTGTTTGATGGCTTGTGACTATCCATCATCCTCTTGATTACATTCCAGAGGTTTTCAATGGGGTTCAGGTCTGCAGATTGGGCTGCCCATGACAGGGTTTTGATGTGGTGGTCTTTTAATTTTTGCCAGAGCTGTATATATTGCAAATGTCAGGAAGGGGTTAATTGATACATATAAACTTGTATTTTTAAAAGTATTCTTACTTGGCAGTAGTCTTTGCAACCTTACGAAAACTTTTGCGCAGTACTGAATGTGTACAGTTGTAGTTGAAATTATGCTTTTTACAAAAGAAGTGGATCTTCTAAACCACAATTTGTTTGAGAATAGATAGATTAGGGTGAAGAGGAATTTCTTTCTTCGTAGCCCCAGCAGAGGGGATGGGTTTTCCTGGTTGGATTCCGAGATTGTGGCAGGTTGTGGTCGCCAGAATAGTTTCTGATTAGTCAACTACATAGCCAATAGTCATAAAAGAATAGCGAGATGCAATAAGTCAGAGAATGAGACTGAATCATTGCCAGGAGGCATACAAAGAGAAGAATCACAAGAACCAGGAGTTAGGACTGGAGGAAGAGACGGAAACACAGCTAAGCTGAAGATCAGGAGTCAGGAACCGAAACAATATTGCTGGAACAAATAACCTGTCAAGGATAATGCCTTACACAGTCGAGGGCAGAAAACTGGAGTACCCTTCAAATAAGCACCAGGGGCTCACACAATCTTTGGGTGTCAGTTAATTCAGCATCCATTGCTGCTGTGATGACATAGCTATTATACTATGGCCCAGTAAATGAGAACAGTTGCTCATGATGGAGCCAGTTGATAGAGGAGGCATCTTCCTGTCAACATGAGCCACAGAGACCTAAGGGTATGTGCACACGTATTCTTGAGGTCTGTGGATTTTTCCGCAGCGGATTTGTGAAAACCGCAGGTAAAAGGCACTGCATTTTACCTGCGGATTTCCTGCGGAATTACCGCGGATTTACTGCATTTTTTGTTCGGATTCCACTG